>NC_133582.1:22062896-22367881 GCF_964106895.1 Numenius arquata | reverse complement strand
AGTTGTTCATTGTTTTCAGAAGCATGGATTTTAGCTGAGATAAGTCTAATCAATGGCACGTCTGAATGCTCTGAAAAAAGTATCCTAACTTGTGATTATATTTTGTATGTGAGATTATATTTTGTAAAGACATTCTTCTCCTGGAGTTCTAGGTACCCATAGTTCATCCCAAAATCCAGCAAGAGGAAGTAAAGAAATTCAAACTACTTCAAATCTGGACCTTTGCCATGCACCAAATGATTGAGAGCAGCCCAAGAAATGCTTTGCTTCATCTATTATCTGATAGGCAGTTCTTACACACAGACTCAAAAAAAGCAAAATAAAACAGAAAAATAAAGGAGAGATTACAAAGGTTTCTATATTAACAGAGGTCTTTTACTACTATTCTATGTAGCTGCTTATAAGATCAAGTATTTTTCATTAAAGAATGGGATTCAATTTTAGTGCACCGAGAAATATATTCTTGTTTAAGGTGTGGTAATGCTGAATATTATTAGCAAAAACCCAAAATTGAATTTCAGTCCTGATTTTATGTAATTTTTACTGACATTGCTCTCCTTTATTGCTTTGGCAGTATCTCTTTATATACTGTTGTCATTTTGAACTTCTTCCATAAGCAGTAGTATTAGTGTCACCTAGCTGAATTGTTTAAAGGGCATCCAAGTGCATGAGCAAACCACAAACATTTCTTAGGTGGAGGTTCCCTTTTGTGATGAGTACATAGTCAGTGTTTTGAGGAAATTCATCAAAAGAGAATATGAAGCTGTTATCATCCAGGCAAGTGTGGTGTTACTCTATTTTCCTTTAAGTTTCTCATTACTTGTAAGATCATTGGCCAGTCAGAGATTCTCTCTCTCTCACATCTTTGTGACCTACACAATTACCCTCAGCTGTAAGTAGACAGGGGAAAAAAATATATATCTTAATTTTACTCTGCTGGGAGGCCATGGAGGCGATGTTTCCTCAGGGGCAAGAAGTGCACCAGCCACACTCTATCTCTGGAAAGCAGGTGTTGCTGAGCTGTTACGAAGATGTAGTCTGGCCCCTACCAAAAGCCCAGAATTCCTGTCAGCATCCACTGCCTTGGACATGGATTTATTTTTTTTTAATATAAGAATACAGACAACTCCGCCAAATGTGATGCACTTAATAAATATTTCAAAAGTTAACTATGTGGAGGTTATGACAAACATTCAGGGATTTCAATGTTTTATTAATATAGATGTTGGCTTGCTTATTGGCACAGTCTATTCTGTGTTGCAGTTTAAGTATTTCTCTGTAGGGATCTGTCAAACAGGAGGATGGGGATAGTTCAAGACAGTCACCTGTTAGTGAACACTTGCAATTCCTTTATGCACAGGATGGGACACAACTAGTAACTCTGATCTCATCACTTTGGTCTGATCACTGCTGAGACCAGGAGGGTACTTTGATGAGAAGGACTAGAAGTCTCTAGGGCTGTTAAGAAACACCTCTGCCAGATTTCCAAGGAACTTTTCAGATGGACAAGGCAGAAATCAGCCTCATTTGAGTCTTGGACACAAAATCCCTTCCCTTTGTACGTTTGGAGGTACTTAAATATGTTGAAGCTGTCATCAGGTGGCAGTACTGCAAGTAATACATCTCTCTCTTTTTTAAAAAGAAAAAAAATAATATATATATATTTCCCTGTAAAAGTTTGCTGCACTGGTTGATTCAGGCGGTTGTAATAACTGTTTCCTTGGCTCTCAGCACCAAAAGAGGAGAAACTCAGGTAGCTACATAGCCCAAACAAGTTACAATAGTAAGTTGTACAGGTTGTACATAGAAACTGGCGGATGAGAGGCTAGAGAACAGCCCTGTGGAAAGAGATCTGGGTGTTTTGGTTGATGGCAAGTTGAATATGAATCAACAGTGTGTCCTGTCAGCCAAAAGGGCCAACCGTGTCCTGAGGTACATCAAGCACAGCATAGTTGGCTGGTTGAGGGAGGTGATTGTCCTGCTCTACACTGCGCTGGTGTGGCCCCACATTGAGTACGGTGTGAAGTTTCGGGCACTTAAATATAAGGACATCAAACTATTAGAGTGTGTCCAGAGGAGGGTCACCAAGATGTGGAAGGCCTTGAGGGCAAGACTTAAGAGTCGTGGCTGAGGTCACTTGGTTTGTTCATCTTGGAGAAGAGAAGGCTGAGGGGTGACCATATTGCAGTCTACAATTTCCTCAAGCTGGGCTGCGGAGGGGGAGGTGCTGATCTCCTCTTTCTGATGACCAGTGATAGGACATGAGGAAATGGAATGAAGCTGCATCAGGGGAAGTTCAGATTGTACACTAGGAAAAGGTTCTTCACTGGGAGGGTGGTCGGTCACTGGAACAGGCTCCCCAGGGAAGCAGTCACAGCACCACCGAACCTGTCAGAGTTCAAGGGGTGTCTGGATGGTGCTCTTAGTCATATGGTTTATGTTTAGGTAGTCCTACGAGGAGCAGGGAATTGGACTTGATGATCCTTATAGATCCTTTCCAACTTGAGATATTTTATGATTCTATGATTCTAGGTGAGAGCCAGAAGGCTTCAGCTGGTGAATGTAGAAAGAGATGAGGAAAGAGAGACAGGAAGGTTCACTGGTGCACTCCCCTGTGAAAATGCAGCAAAGGTAGAAAAGACAAATTTCAAACTGCATGTTTGGTACTGATCTTGCTAAAAGTGTGTCAACCCTGAATTGCTAAGTAGTTAATGATCCTATGAAATATTAGCTTATTTTGCTGTGGAAATAAAGTTACAATAATTCACTGGGGTAAATCTAGGGACTTAGTACTGAACTTTGGTTTAAGCCTCTGGTTTTAAATCAAATACCCACCTTTCCTTTAACTCAGGTGTACCTGAGCTGACTGAAAAGCAAATGTGTCCCCTGCAAAGCTAACCACATTACTCCTTCATATGTTGATGTATACAGGAAATGATTTGCCTTAAGAATGGCAGCCCTATAAGCCATCTGACCTCAGGACAGACCATTGAGTTTTTTCATTGTTATTTAATATTTATCTAAACTTTGGGTTTAAAGGGATATTTTTAAAAGATACAGCATCTTGGCTGAAATGTCCTAAGAATGTTTTAAATGGCCATATTTACTCAGATAATCAATAGAGCAACTTTTACTTCCCCTTGTAGAGTGGCTGGCATTGTAATGCCATGTACATAATTCCTCCAAGAGTACCACATAAAGTTATTTCAAATAAAAATAAAACATAGTTTAAAAAGTAATTTTAATTATTTATCAATATAATTAAGCCGTATTAATGCCCTTTATTACTCATATTAAAAATTCACAAGGATTTTCATCCCTTTCATCTTTATTAGATGTGTCATAACTTGTTATGTATTTTCATGAACTATTGATGAATATGAAATGCTCAAAAGCAATTTTTTCCTTTTAGTTATAATGACTATATGGGGAGTATATTAATATTTGAACAAGCAGTTATATTTGCTAGTCAGTATCATTTCTGCTTCTTTTCCTTAGTATGCAGTACAAAGGCAACATCCTTAATATAGAAAGCCTGCAACTTCTTGTAAATAAAAAAAATATCTTTTAAGTAGTATATACCATAAATACCTGTGCCTCCTTATCTCATAAAAGTAATATTATTTTGATAACATAAAGTGTGCAGAAGACATTGAACACATTGGTAAACATTATGATGAAATAGACAGCAGCTTATTTGTTAAAGACAAGTTCACAGAGAAGTTGAGTTTTTTACGAAAAAACTTAGAAGCCTTCTTTCCTAAATTTCACAATTTACTTCTTTAACTTGAACACGTTTTTTTGAGACTTAATTGCTTACTTGCAATAGAAAGATGAGAGCATAAAAAATAAAGTAGAATACATCCATACTTAAGAAAGACTGATGGGAGAAATTTGGAATATAGGTCAACCTGGGTAAAGTTTGTAATATGAGAAGCTCAACATGAGCTGGAAACGAGCACTTGCAGCCCAGAAAGCTAGCTGCATCCTGGGCTGTGTCAAAAGAAGTGTGGCCAGCAGGTCAAGGGAGGAGATTCTCTCCCTCTGTTCTGCTGTCATGAGACCTCACCTGGAGGACTGCATCCACCTCTGGACCCCCCACCATAAGAAGTACATGGACCTGTTGGACCTAGTCCAGAGGAGGGCCACAAAGATGATCAGAAGGATGGAACACCTCTCCTATGAAGACAGATTCAGAGTGTTGGGGTTATTCAGCCTGGAGAAGGCTCTGGGGAGACCTTATAGCAGCTTTCCAGTATCTGAAGAGGGCCTACAAGTGGAGAGGGACTTTTTACAAGAGCATGTAGTGATAGGATGAGGGGTAATGGCTTCAAACTGAAAGAGGGGAGATTTAGATTAGATATTAGGAAGAAATTTTTCACTATGAGAGTGGTGAGGCACTGGAACAGGTTGCCCAGAGAAGTTGTGGAGGCCCCATCTCTGGAAGTGTTCAAGGCCAGGTTGGATGGGACTTTGAGCAACCTGGTCTAGTGGGAGGTGTCCCTGCGTGTGGCAGGGGGGCTGGAACTAGATGATTTTTAAGGTCCCTTCCAATCTAAACCATTCTATGATTCTATGATAATTTCTACTATTTTATGTCTTTTATTTTTAGTTCTTTATCTCTTCTTATTTTATAACCTAGATACTGAGAAAGTGTTTTTAAACACTGAGAAATGTTATGTCTAATGCATAGACATCTTCTGATACATTTGACTTCCCATGTATCAAGAGCTCTAAAACATTTATGCCACCTTATGCTGACCAAGACTTTTCATTTAAAACTAGTAGGACATGCATTCCTAAATCACTCAAATGCTTTAGGAAAACCCATCCTTTAACTGCCTAAATGAAGAGTGTGAATGTAGACTATTTTTAAGTGTTAGTATTTCTACCTAAAAACTAAAAAAAATAAATTAGTCAGTGTTTAGATAGTGGAAGTAATTATGTCTCATTAACACCAAGGCAATTTGGTTTTTAAGTTACAAGAACGTTGAGAAACTAAGAGAAACGAGTACAATAAAACTAAAACTGGAGACCTCAGACAACAATATTCTTCACTAATCAACCCAAATTTATTTGCAGATCAGTTGCCTTGTTTAGGGGCAGATCCTGAATTGTGTTATGCATTTGCATAAATGAAGCATAAGAGTAGTCAATGCTCACGTGCAGAAGAGCTAAGGAGTTACCTAACCACCCACAGTACCAAACATTTCTTTTAAGGGGCCATTTTATTTCTTTGCCTCTAGACGTGTTACAAAATTCAAAAGCATTTATGTCATTAAAATTTGCATTCATAATTTATTCATTAAATACGGTAATGAAAAGCAGCAATGCACAAGGTTATGAAGTTAGTTTTACAAAAGCTCATTCTGATTGGAATTTAAATAAATAATTTTAACAATGAATTAAGTCTCTTTGACCTGAATTATTCCATACTGGTGTAGGGAAAGCCAGGCAAAAACAAGGCAGGAAGAAACTGGAAAATTGCAAATTGCATCAGTGAGAAATTGGGAGTATATTCTATAATTGTTTGGCATTGATCTTGTACAATAAAGCAGTTCTATAACAATTTAAAGGCCATCTTGCTTTGCTTAGCTAGTACTCTTCCAACAGAGGGTAAAGCAGTCAGAACTAGTTGCTGAATTTAACTATAGAATTATTCAAATAATAAAAATATAAATTTGAGCTCCCATCTCATAAATTTTTATGATTGCATTCTAGTTTTTCTCTTAGAAAAATATCTTAGTGCAAACTCAAGTGATTAATGTAAAACACAAAAAAAAAGAATAAGGAAAAGAATACATTTACTAGGCAAAAGTTATCCTAGAAAGCGGACAGTAGCATCACTCAGAAACTCAGGCAGTAAAGACAGGAGCAGAACCTAGTCCTCCAGGGCAGCAATATCTGCCTTAGTTTTTCCCTTTCTTGCAAGCTCCTGCCTTACTATTCCAACTTCAGCAAAGGAGATCCTTCAGACAATAGTCTCTTTCATTGCTTAGATGTGATTTATCAGCAGATCCATTCCACCGTGCAGTGAAAAAGACAGAGATCTTGAGGAAAAATAGTAAATCATAAAATAATTAAAGATGGTATCGTAAGCCACAGGCAGGAGAACTAAATGAAGGCAGCACAGAAAACATTACTATTTAGATATTTTGGAAAAATGAGAACATTTATTTTACCAACTGACAGATTTCACTGCCTATTTAATCAGCAGTCCATTATTAGTAATGGACCGAGAATTATTGGCTAACTCTCTTAGGTCAGAGAAAAACGGTAACTAAATACACCCTTTAGTCTACAGACTATTCCACAATACAATAAGTATTGCTCAAAATAAAATTCACTCTTGGGAAAAATATGACACGTAGTCTGCTCTTTGGATTCAAAAAGAAAAGATGCTGCTGCAAGTATTTTATTCAAAACATAAAATAGAGTGGATACAGCTCCCAGAAGACAATATTTAGAAGCAGAAAATACTTAAAGTATCAAAATCAAAAGTACATCAAAAGGCAAACAGCAACCTATTTGTCATGGCAACCCATCAGTAACCTAATTGCATGACAGATTCATCCAGAGGAAACTTGAAGGATGCTAACAGAAATATCTGATGGGTGTCTTTTGGGAGACAGATGCCACTTTTGGAAAAATAGATTTTATGGCTAGAAATTGGACTCACTGTGATTGCTGTCCAGAGATAAGATGGTTGAAAATATGGCTGGGTGTTGTACAAACAGAATCATAGAATCATAGAGTCATAGAATGGTCTGGGTCGGAAGGGACCTCCAAAGGTCATCTAGTCCGACTTCCCTGCAGTCAGCAGGGACACCTCCAACTAGACCAGGTTGCCCAGTGC
The DNA here is from genome assembly GCF_964106895.1 of Numenius arquata. Taxonomy (NCBI): domain Eukaryota; kingdom Metazoa; phylum Chordata; class Aves; order Charadriiformes; family Scolopacidae; genus Numenius; species Numenius arquata. The sequence continues at coordinate 22,361,025 of NC_133582.1, read as the reverse complement.
CTCGTTGAGCCTCACCTTGAATATCTCCAGGGAAGGGGCCTCAACCACCTCCCTGGACAACCTGTTCCAGTGTTCCACCACCCTCACAGTAAAGAACTTGTTCCTCATATCCAATCTAAATCTGCTCTTCTCCAGCTTAAAGCCATTGCCCCTCATCCTGTCACTGCAGGCCTTTGTAAACAGACCCTCCCCAGCCTTCCTGTAGGCCCCCTTCAGGTACTGGAAGGCTGCTATTAGGTCTCCCTGGAGCCTCCTCTTCTCCAGGCTGAACAACCCCAGTTCCCTCAGCCTGTCCTCATAGCAGAGGTGTTCCGACCCCCTGATCATTTTTGTGGCCCTCCTCTGGACCCGCTCCATCAGGTCCATGTCCTTCCTATATTGAAGGCTCCAGACCTGTACACAGTACTCCAGGTGAGGTCTCACCAGAGCAAAGTGGCAGAATCACTTCTCTGGATCTGCTAGCAGCGCATCTTTTGATGCAGCCCAGGATGTGATTGGCCTTCTGGGTTGCAAGTGCACATTGCCTGCTCATGTCCAGCTTCTCATCCATCAGCACCCCCAAGTCCCTTTCGTCAGGGCTGCTTTCTAATACCTCATCCCCTAGTCTGTATTGATAGCGAACTGATCCTAGTCTGAATAATCCCATCCCCTAGTCTGAACTGATAGCGACAGAACCCAATTATTTTAGTAGTGGCAAAAATTTAACAATATGTTGACTGGGAGGATATGATGGCAATATAAGTCTTCCCAGACCTTTTTTGAGAAAGAATCATAAGAGGACTTCGCTGAGTCATTCAATTTTTAAAAGCACCATCTAGAACTTTTTGCCTATTTTTATGAATACAGTGAAGATAGTACATGCAGTCTGTAAAGGGATTTAGAATCCTCTAACCTAAATACATAAATGCATTATTACTAGGGAATTATTATTGTTCAATAAAATTACCTCGCCTTAGACATCTGGTTACCTTCAAAATTATTTTGTTTTGGTTTACATTACACATACAGTTATTTGAGATCTTTTTCAATTAAATGCTGGCAGTTCCTCCGTGGCCTCACCTTTATCATAAACATTTTTTCCCAACAGATGAATTCTCAGCATTCTCAGTTAGATGATGAATCAGTGTTTGGAAAGTTCTTAGTATATTTTTTTTAGGCACAGTAAATACCATAAAAAGTTATATGTAAAGGTATGTCCCTGGCTGTTCATTAGAGAACTGGAAAGGAGCAGAAAGTTGGTGTTTGAAAACTTCATTTGCATTGTAGTTTACTAATACTACCTTAAGGCAAAAAACACAAGGCACTGGATAGGCAGGGTTTGCCCTCCTCTTTTTCATAGCATAGGGATTACGGAAAACCATAAAAGGAGGTGGATTGACTGGGATGAGTTAACTTGAAGATGAACATTCTAGCCCCTTATGCAGCCTTCAAAGGACCAAAAAGCCATTTATATGTGGCTGTGAACTGAAGTGAGAAAGGAAACTAGGATAACATGGGGTCACTGACTGGGCTAGCTGCATTTTGCAGAGATGAAAGCTAGAGATGACTGGGCTGGTCTGGAAGCTACATATGTTAATTGATCAACCCCTGATGTGTGTGTGGCAAGATGTAGCTGGTTGTTGCCAAGTCCTGGAGGCTGTCTCACCGCATTACATTTTTTGTGCCTTCTATGTACGATCTCCCACTCCAACTCTTTCAACTCATGGTTGAAACTCTTTGCATGGGTCGTAAAAATATAGCCCTTAATCTGTGATCAGAAAAAGAGGAAATATCCCATGTCTACAGGAGATAAGGTAAAGGAACCTAAGCTTGTCACTGAGAATCTACCTGAAATCCAATTCACCCAACTTTTAAGCACTAGCATAAATGGTTTAAATTGGTTTCCACAGAGCCCACTGTATCCTGCTACAGTGTGCTTTCTGACAGCAGGTTTAATTTGCTTGGAAATCGAAAGTACAATCCACATCCTTTCTGCAATGGAAAACATTGTGAATATTTAATGAGCTAATGTTTTATACCCTCACTGTGTAAACAGCACCTTTAAGGTTGATTGAAATATGATTTAAATGTAGATCTTCCCCCACACGCACTGTTTTTATCTTTTAAAATAACACTGAATACACTTTACAGCTATTCAGTCTAGTACATTCCCTAGTAGAGGTAAGACAGATGCAGCAGTATATATTAAAGTACATCAGAAATGATTCCCTTTGTTGCAACGTAAGATGAAACCCTGATGTGACGTTTGATAGGAAGATTTGGTTGGGGTTGGTTTCCATGTATCCTGCTCTAAATTTGGAGTGCAAAACAATTGAAAAGAAACAACAATCCCAAAGTAATTCTGAGTGAACAAAATGAGGCTTTGGTATGTGTCTGCTCAGCTATCAGTACAGTTCAGCATAGTTGTTATTCTGAAAGTGGTCTTCATCGGAGGTAGGGTACCGTGTTTGTTTCATTCTTCTGAAGTTTTTGCCTCATATTTAACCTTTCCAAAAGTCTTCCTTGGAGCTTTGGGGAGACAGACAATTACATATTAAAAAATTTTAAAAACTGGTTGTCTAGCCAGGCCCAAAGAGTTGTGGTGAATGGAGTAAAATCCAGTTGGCAGCTGGCCACAAGTGGTGTCCTCCAGGGCTCAGTACTGGGGCCTGTTCTCTTTAATATCTTTATCAATGACTTTGACGAAGGGACTGAGTGCACCCTCAGCAAGTTTGCAGATGACAACAAGTTGAGTGGGAGTGTTGATCTACTTGAGGGAAAGAAGGCTCTAGAGAGGGATCTGGACAGGCTGGATCAGTGGGCCAAGGCCAATGGTCTGAGGTTCAACAAGGCTGAGTGCCGAGTACTGCACTTGGGTCACAACAAGTGCAGCACTAAAGCCTTGGAGAAGAGTGGCTGGAGAGCTGCCCAGAGGAAAAGGACCTGGAGGGTCACCAGCCGTCTGAATATGAGCCAGCACTGTGCCCAGGTGGGCAAAAAGGCCAACAACATCCTGTCTTGTATCAGAAATAGTGCAGGACTATGGAAGTGATTGTCCCACTGTACTCGGCACTGGTGAGGCCCCACCTTGAGTACTGTGTTCAGTTTTGGGATCCTCACTACAAGAAAGACGTTATGGTGCTGGAGTGTGTCCAAAGAAGGGCAACAAAGCTGGTGAGGGATCTGGAGCACAAGCCTTACGAGGAGCAGCTGAGGGAACTGGGGTTGTTCAGCCTGGAGAAAAGGAGGCTGAGGGGAGACCTTGTTGCTCTCTACAGCTACCTGAAAGGAGGCTGTAGGGAGGTGGGGGTCGGCCTCCCAAGTAACAAGTGATTGGATGAGAGGAAATGGCCTCGAGTTACACCAAGGGATGATTAGGATGGATATTAGGAAAAATTTCTTCATCCAAAGGGTTATTAAACATTGGAACAAGCTGCCCAGGGAAGTGGTGGAATCGCCATCCTTGGAGGTATTCAACATGTGGGTAGACGTAGTGCTGAGAGTCATGGTTTAGTGGTGGCTTTGTCAGTGTTAGGTTGACAGTTGGACTCAATGATCTTAAAGGTCCCTTTCAACCTAGACGATTCAATGATTCTATTCTATGATTTTATATAAATGAAACAAAATTGCTCTCTGCATGTTACTTAGCATATCAGTGCAGGAGACAAGCATGTGACACCAAGACAAGTGTAAATTGGGCATGAATCTCTCTGCATGGAAGTCAGCTGGAGATTTTCTACTGGATGCAGTGTTATTAGATGGACTTCTAGGCCCTCCAAGGATACATCAGAGATGCAGCTGCAGTGCACTCACGAATTTGAGCAGGTCTCAGCCAGCTTGGTTAACCATTAGAGCTGCAGCATCATAGCACTCCATGTGGGTAACTTGGCCAAACGCAGGCTGTGGGAGAGGCATACACTCTCCCAGTACAGCTACATTGCTATGGGTACATTAATCTTTTTCTGGAAGCACAGACATTTGGTAAATTATGAGAATCATGATAAGGTTGATGAAGAGCCAGGTGCTCCTTCCAATTTTGAGCTCAGATCCACACCTTGCAAAATACAAATAATTTTTTGTAGGATATTTGGACAAAATAATGAATGTTCTTCCCTCTACCCCCCATTTTCTGAAAACGCATCCTTCCTCCAGGCTTAATTGGGTAGGATTCTGATCTAGTACAAAGGAAACCTTATAGAGAAACTTAATCAAATGTTAGCATTTGATCATAAGAGCCTCTCTACTGACTGTTTGGCCAGAGCTCTAGTACTGTGAATACTCATAAGCAACTATGAAACCCCACACAGCTATTTAAGCTGTTGGGTGCAGAATTCATAGTTTTTTAAAGAAATGTATCTATGAATTCTTCAATAGCTCTTCTGCATACATTCATTCCTGTTTGATAAAAATGAATTAACTCATCTCAATAAGTGTTACAGATGATTTGGGCAGCAAAAAATGAGACTTCGTATGCCAGATTTGCTCTGGCTTTCTGAAAGATAACCAAAGGTCTTATTTTTCACTCTATTAAAAATCCCTTAAAAATATCTTGCTGCATTATTTGAAAATGCATATGATAATTACATACAGAGCACCATCCTTCTCTTCCTACTGAAAGTAAGGATCACAGTAGTACATTATTTGATGTCCAGATGCTGTCTAAATGAAGAAACATTTTTTTTCTGTTGCAAACCGAGGATTTATGCAGATAGCTATCAATACCATTAATAGAATTACCTGCATAAATTCTTTTATTTGAACAGGACTCCACAATTTATATAGATTTAATGTAATTTTTGGCTCAGTATCTTATTTACCATGTAAAGAATTTTTTATAAAAGATATTTACTCAGCTAAGAGAATTTAGTACGTTTTGTTTGCTACATAAATCTGATATATCTATTTAAATAACTTCTCTAGGCTCTTCTCCTATTAACACTATTCCACAGTAGGCTCAGGAGTCATGTTTGAGCATAACGTGGTATTTAAAGAGCTTGCTGTTGAGTGACTGCTGACACAGTAGATCCCACCCCAGTGAGAAAGCCTGTGTTTCATCGTGGGTGCTGCTCAGCTCCCCACTGCAGGGCCAAAGCTCTTGGAGTTCTGATTTTTCATCATAGCTGGAAGCCATGAATAGGATCTCACCATAGCAGCTTAAAAAGGTGCTACATAGATCAGGTTCTTTTCGTGTCAGAGAAAGAAAAGAAAGATGCATTGCTTTCTTCTGGCCGAGGCCATTGATCCACAACCTGGGGAAGAAAAAGGAGGCAGGCAGAGGGGACGAGGGAGTCCTGTGATCTCGTTTTTTTACACTCGCCCCTTCTCCTTCTTTTAATCCAAGTAACAAAAAACCAAACCAAACCAAAACAAAACAAAAAGGCTGCTGGCAATGTGACAATAAGAGCACTATGCACCTATCGTCAATAAAATGAACTTTCATCCAACTCATACTTAAATGACAATTATTTCAAATTGCTGATGGTATCACTGGTTTTCCCTGCAGACAGACAAATGCAGGTGACACAGGGATTGATTAAATTACCTGTCTTGTGTGCAGTAAGTGCAAAGACCATATACTTTTTTTTTCTCCAAGAAATCTATAAGTCCAACTAATGCTGCATAGTTTTTAATTAAATCAAAAATTTAAAACACAAAAATATGTTGTGTCATTATCAGTCACAAATGAAACATTTCTTCCTTTTTATATAAAATGCAGACTTGATCTAACAGCAGTGAGTCAATCCCTTCTTATTTTCATTTTCTCTGTTCCTCTTGCTTTGTTCCTTCTGATAGTCAGGGCTATCCACACAAGACCTGAGCACTAAAACAGGTTTTTCATGGGCCTTGAATCAAGCCCAAAGACATGTGCGTAGGAATTTTCATGTGGACAGTCTGCAAATGGTGTTTTAACATTGCTGTTTTCCCAAATAAATCATTTTATGATACTGCCTAAAGCCTAGGCTCTGGCTTTGAAGTATATCATACAATGTCATGTCCATTGGACAGGGTTTTAATAGTTGGACAGCACACGACTGAATAAAAATCCAAGAAAACCTACTGAGTTTCTGTAGTGTTCTAATGTAATTGTGTTTCTTGCTTTGGAAGATTTTGGGCGATCCAATTTAATATGGTTGTCTTGCCCTGAACTATTATCAAAACACAGCTGTTCTTGTATCTCATGTGCCAAACAGATTTGATCTTTTATTGGCACCAAAAAAACCCTAAAACAACCCACCAAAACCCACAAGACACCACTCTCATCATTCAATATTCAACTTTACAGAAAATGGGTTTTTAGCCTTAGTGTATAAAACATCTGCCCGATACGGTCAAATCCTGTCGCTGGCATAGCTGCTCACAAAGGACGCGTGGCGTCCGCTCCCGCTCTCTTGCACAGCTCTCAACCCTCTTATAGAAGAGCTGCAAAATGCGGAGCAGGGAGCAAACATATCATCAGAAACTAAGGAACACATTACTAAATTACATCTCTTTTGGGTCTCTGACTGTATCTGGCACAACCATGACATGATTTTTATTTGTTGTTAGCACTGTGGTTTGTTTCCATTTTGTATTTTCTTTTACCGGAATTATGGTTCTGCCTGGTTTAAACTATCTACACACGCCTGCAGAAAGCAAGGAAAAATATATTCCTATACCTACTAATCCAGCTGAGACTCTGATCCTACTAGAAAGGCAAAAAATTGCTTCCCTATTACTGTTCATCTCCTACTTTTCCCTGGAGAGCATGGAAAACCGCTCTGCAGAGCTGCTATTTTGCTTTTGTCTCTACACCCATGAGCAGAAGAGACATGAAGAGGCTGGGACAAAGAAGACTCTTATTTCTGCCCTCTCTACTTTGTGCCTCTTTGCATCGTGCTGCCCTGGAAGAGGAGTCACGCTCTTTCTCAGAGGCAATGGGAATACGGGAGGAGCATCTGGACTGCCAGGGTACGACGACACCCCGCAATGGGACAGTCTGCCGGGGCTCCCGGGGCAAAGCCAAGCGAGGAGCAGCTGATGAAGGACCTGGATGTCAGCAAAGGAGTGGTCCCAGGACATGCCCTGCCCAATGGAAAAGAGAGGGTGCTTTGCCCCTTGTGACTTTGCGGCTGACACCACCGTGGGTCTTCAGCGACCTGAGCCCAGTGTCATTTTGTGTAAATACAACACAGAGCCAAGGCAGGCATTGCTGACAGTGAACAAGGAAACTGTGTGTAGCAGATGCAGGAGTTTCAAAACAAGACCACAAGGACAGGGCACACCGTCCAGCCCTCTATTAGACTTTTTCCCCTTTGAAAGCGCTGATAAGGAAATATTTTCCTTCACTTGCCTAAGGGCCAATTAAAATAGTTAGAGAATAACAGTACCTTAGTACAGATAAAGATTGAGTACCCCAGTCTACATATCATATTAAATCATCTTTCCTTCTATAATACAGTGCAAGATAAAATGTGTATTTCTGGCACAGGGCAGCTCAAAATGCCAAATGCTATATTATAGTGGTGCAAAAATGTACTTAAAACTATACAGCGAAGAAAGAAGAGAGTATATGTCCCAAGAAATTTGAAAAGAAGTACAATCATGTTAATGGAATACACCCCCTTTTTTTTTTTGACTGAGTGCAATGTAAAAGCTGTTATACACAACTTATGCCTGAGATTTTTTTTTAAAGATTCATCTGTCAAAACTTGTGGGATCATAAAACACCTGAAACTTGTACTCCTGTAACGATCCACAGATAACTTTTTATCCAGTTTGGAATTCACATTCTGAAGACACGGGCACCTGCATACAAAGTCATGCATGCAGAAAAGCTACAATTTTTAATTGGTTGCATTTTCCTTTATCTATTCCTACCGTATATACTTTGATTATCTTATTTCTATTACATACCTTTAACATTTCTACACTTTTGGGATATTTCTGAAAAAGAGAATGCATCTGAATTGTTCTAGAAACACAAAGGAAAAAAAAAAAAAGGGCACAAAACACAGCAGCGGCAGCTGTATTGCTTTGTGAGTCAGACCGATGTATCGGACCCGCATTTCTTTGCTGCTCCTCCCTCACGCTAAGGAGGGGCAGCGGTGGGAGCCAAATGGATGGTGCAATGCTGTTCATTAGTGAAACTCCCACAGCCCCATTTAGCAGTGGGAGAAGGTCAGGAGGGGTGCGTGGCAACCCCGGGAGTGCAGCGAGAAGCACTTTAGCATAACTTGTCTCAGGGCCGCTACGCTGAGCAGGGCTCAGAGAAAGGATGTACCTGATGTCTGCGAACTGGAGTGGCGCAGAGAAAAGAATGTTTCCCTGGCATTTCTCAAAGGTCATGTGGTGCTTTTTTTGGTTGAAAATAACATGAAAGAAAGGAGTAATGATCAAAGAGAAAAAAGGAGGTGGGAGAAGCCTGCTTTGCACAGTTTGTCCTTATCCCTTACAGAAAAGTGCCATATCGACTATCTATCGGGCTACTTTGTAAATACAAGAAGTAGGACTGATCTAGCAGTTTGTCCTAATCACAGGGAAATACAGAGAACATAACAAATGACACGGGGTGTAGTGCTTGTTTATAGACTGGGTTCTGCTGCTATAAATAAGCATTGCAGAGCTGTAACCCGCGTATTCAATTGACAATATCTGCTTTCCAGGGAAATTTAAAGAAATTTTCACAGGGTTCCCAAGGATGCCATCTCATCAGACAAAAGAAGGCTCGGTTTAATTCTTCTGGCAGTGTATTTCATTTACTAAACTAGCTTTATCCAATACAATTTTGGATGTGTCTTTAGTGTCTTGTACAATATCCAAAATGTTGTTTGCATTGGCATACAGTTTGTCACTTTGATGGACTCTGGAGTACCCAGTCATGAGAAAAGAGTTTTCCCACTGTTTTATGTTTTCTAAAAGTATATTCGCCTTTACTGGAGTACAAGGAGGTAAGAAGAACTAAGCAAACAAATGTGATGCTCACTGGATTTTGGGCGCAGACATGGTTTATAGGATCACTGTGGTGGCTAAGATGTAAAAGATCTGAGCAGATCTCTAGGATTTGGTAAAAATACATTAGTAACTGGGGACAAAACCCCCCAGTTCTATTTCTTTCACTTGTCAGTTCCTAAACAGGAGATGGTACTTTCTTATCTCACAGCAACACAGGAAAGATAAAGCCTGTTTGTAAGGATGCGGTGTTCCAGAGAGGAGGTTTCAGGTAGATAGCAGGAATCACTTCATGGCCTCTCCTCCCCTTCAGGGTGTAGTGGGAAATGGATGAATAAGCACAGGGAACGGAGAAGACATTTATTTTGTGCTGATGTAGACTATCTGTAAATCTTATTTCTAAAGGAAGCAAAATTCTCTAGGAGGTAGATGCTATCTTCTGGAAAGTTTATGGTTGGTGGTTTTTTTTTTTGAAGATAAGAATATCGGTTAGGGTGAGCTGGGAAGGTTGTGGTTTGACATATCTAGTCATTAGCGTCTGCCATTTATACCATTACACCCTAAAATACAGATTTACAAGGCCTCAGGTTCACCTGTTTCATTTCTTGATCTGTGCAAGAACATGCTGTTTAGTCACATATTTGGAACACCTCAAAGTACTATTTAAAAACAGGACACCATATACTTTTCTGCAGTAAAGAACAGCATTTCTCAGTGTCCTTACGTTTTCTTATTATGCTGCTGCACGCCTTGCTTACATTTTTTACAACACATAAAAGAAGACAATACTTTTTTTCTTTAGCCCATGATAGATGTTTTCTACCAGTACCCACAGACTTATTTTATGGAATCTATCAGAGAAAAGAGGAAGGAAGAAATATTTTGTGAAAGTTGCTTCTAACATTTGATGCAAGGCCAGGGACTGGATCAGTACAGAAAATTAATTACTTCCCCGTTCTCCAGAATCTCTACCTTCATAAAACCTGGAGGAAGAAATTTGTAGACTGGAGAGTAGATACTACCTGCATTATTCTGTAGATTACAAACATGGAACATTTTCTGAGTGCTACACTCACTTTAATTCAAAAAGAATGAGATAATAAGGAAATCTAAAAAAAATTACAAAGTGGTACTGATTCCATTGAAAGAGCCAAACATTCAATTATTTTCAAGCAAAATATTGTGTAACAAGGTCTTATCTTCTAAATGCAAAAACTAGAACTATTGTAGTGTTAAATTTCTGAAGTTAAAGACTCAAAAATCATCTATCAAAAGCTAAGGCTTAGCAGTATTAAAACAGCCATATTGCATATTTTACAGCATACTTTAGTGCCACAGACTAACACATTATGATTCATGCTAACAAGGGAAGAAAAATAGAAAATCCTGCATGTATGTAATGAAAACGACCTAAAGAAAGAGAAAACTTTTTGTGGTGTATATACAGTGTGATGTTTTTGTGATCGTGGTGTTATGAACACTCTTTGGTTGTAACTTAACCACTGCAGTAGGCTTGCTCTCGCTCTGTATGAATGCTGTCCTTGGGCCTTCTGATAATGCGATCCCCTGGCTTGCCCTTGGATCATCACTGGGCCCAAAGGTGTGGTTTTCATAGTTCCTCAAGCTCGTCTCTGTTACTTGAAAGGATGTCTGCAAATGTCTGTTGAAGGCAATAATGAATCTAGTGCTTCGTAAACTCTCTCTGAGCACTGGTATGTGACAATTCTCTAACTGGAAGAAAAAAATAAAAGTGTGTAACCAAATCTGCCTTTCAAGTCACGGGGTTCTGAGAGAAAATAAATGTATACTTATTTGGAAATGAGAAGAATATCTCTCCCGTGTCAGCAAAAAGTGATTACCATGAAGTTGCAACAAGCCATAAAGTGGGAGAGCATATATTAAAGATGTGTTGGGGAACATTTGCTGCTGGATGCAGAATAATTCCTCTTTTCTTCCCAGCTTTCCTACTAGGAGTGCAGAAGGCAGTGGGATAGCTGTGCACACATCTGGCTAGACTTGAAAACGGGAACTAAAATTCTAGTGCGTCTTTCAAGGCTAAAAGTTTGTCTTATTCACTCAAGAAGGTCAAGAGCATATAGGCTCTGACAAAGCTCTTCTACTCCCACATGTGGAAGGGATGGGAGAATAGGAGAAAGACAAAGTTTCCAGATCAGATTTTGAAATGTCATGCTTTTTAATTGGTGGGACTTGTAATTTCAGGGGTTCAGTTGCACACGCTGTGAGGGAATGGAAATAAAAGGGTCTCTCAGCACATTATAGCACTTGTGGTCCATCTTCTCCACTTAACTGAAAGGACTGGTCAATGCTGGGCATGCTGCCAGTTCTTGACACAGGATGAAGGGCTTGAGCCATGTGGGCTGACATGGGACCGGCATTGTGCTTCCCTGTACCTCATTTTTTCCTCAACTCCTTTCTGTACCACAGACGCATAATTTTACTCTTAAAGCTGCATTATCATAAGATTTAGAACTGGTTAGCCCAATATCTTTAACCCCTTTTCTCTTAAACCTTGTGGTCATTTATTAATTAATTCTCTGTCCTGGTATTTCCTTGTAACTGTGCTAAGGCAGTTGATACACCCTGCTCAGGTTCAGTATTCAACTCATCATTCAGTGAGAATCTGAGACAGACCTAAGCAGCAATGATTTGTATTGATTTGGCTTCTGAACTTTTACAATGTAGATATTGAATTTTTAGACAGTTTTGCATTAAAAATAACCTCATGAAAACAACAGCATATGGATTATTTTGTCCTTAAAGCCTTTTTCCTAACACTTTTCTCCTTTGTACCACAGTGTCAGCTCCCATACTTTCTCCACTTTCCACAAACCCATCCTCATCCCTCTGCCTTTATCCACTTACTTTTAATTCTGTCACCTGTTCACGTGTGATTATCTGTGAGTTGGTATTTGCGGAGTACCAGGTACGACAAATACATACACACAGGCAGCCAGATGCTTTTGATTATTGGTATTTACGAAGGAGACCAGAGCCGCGCATGTCACAGTCTGGAAGTCGCTTTCCGTATATTGAATTCGGTGTATTTCTCCATCATAACCTCTTTCTACTTTGTTTAAGGATGAGAAGCTGTATTTTCAGACCTTGTCATTCCTCAATCAACACAATGTGCAAGGTGTGCTTGGAAAGGGCAAATTCCCCTATAGGGAGTCTATGGCTACCTTGTATTTTTATTGTTGTGGACCCAAAGGCTTGAATCTCTATCAGTGTCTAGTGCTTTGTGACAATTCTGCTCTGCACCAACTACTTTCTCTCTGTGGGATTTATGCTTCTTTTTATTCATTGTTTAACACAAAAATTCTTCACAGCAGATTGTGAGATCTTCCAGAGGAAACAAAGCAAAGCAAAACAAAGCAAAACAACGAACTATAGAGCAATACCAATACAAAAGTTTGCTTTCAACATGGAGTTAAGCTGTCACTTCTTCATTTTGAAATGCACATGATGTACAAATGCAAATGTCAGAATCGCCTGTAGCATAAATCACAATAGCAAACAGTACATTTGTTATACCTGAACACAAAGATCAGCTGGAGCAAGAGGAAAACAGATATATATTTTTTTTTTTTCTTAATAAGAAGAGCTGCCAAGTAAGTTATATTGAAACAAAAGAGAGAGAAGTGACTTGCTTGTACACATAGAGGCACATAATTTTTATGTTGGGTTGTGGTAATGTAAAATAGATTCTTAATTTAAAAGAGAGGGCTTAGTCAAAGAGCACTCCAAAAGAAACCACTTTATCATGATCTCTGATCAATAAATGAAATTTATAACATTAGAAAAGGTCTCTCTGTGTTTGCAAATGAACAATATGCCAAGACATGTATACAATTTTTTCTACCCATCATGTGAAATAATGGTTATTTGCAAGCAGGATAGTTCCTAATTTATTTTTCTAATAATCTAGTCACTGAGTAGCTATAATACTCATTGATTGTGATTCTTCCAGATCAATAGCATATTGTCAAAACAATCCTTCAGTTGTTCCATAAAACAAAACGAAAATTGACAAAGTAGTATTGGCTGTACAGAAACAGCAACAAATGCTTCTTAATATGCAATCATCACGTAATGCTACCAACAAAGAATGGGGTGTAGCCCACCTCATTTTAGTCATCTAAAGGACAGATTTCAGTCTATCATCTAAGGTTCCTTATTAGCCCACTGGCCTACAGAGGGTAATGGCTAGGCTTCCAAGGCAGATGAAATTAATAATCTTTTGAAGATGCCAATCTCTCTTCAATGACTACAAAAATGTTTTGATTGTTCCTAGCAGGTTATAGTACCCCAGATAGCCCAAAAGGACCCTGACAGAACTATCAAGCTGTGTATAATGAAGTATTTTGGGGAGAAGGTTGGAAAGACTTATTAGGGAGCCAAGAAAAATTGTTTGCTGACAAGTTCCTGCAGCAGGATGATCATCTCTGTCTCATATTGCTCTCTCCTTCCACTGAGGCACTCTAAACTTTCTCAGGAAGAAACACATACTGGCTTAAGAAAAACAGAAAAATTGTTAGAGAAAGAGTCGACCCAATTTTCTCCACATATATCTGGGTTGGCTTTCAACCTCAAACATATGAAAATTTTGAACCTGTTGCTCAGAATCCTGAGATTAAATTTAAAAACATTAGGATTTCTTAAAAAAAAAAAGTTTCCCTTTTTTGTCGTCGGAATCTTTTTGGGTACAGGTGTGTCACATCTTCAAGCATTTCCTAACAAATTTGAGGGTTATAATTAAAAAATTTTAAATTAATAATTTTGAGATCCTTCATTAGGGTATTCATATGACAGAAGGGTATCCACATGGTGAATATTGACTCCAGAAACAGGAATTCAAGCAAAACACCACATACTACAGAGATAACTGCTAAAACTGTAACTCTTTGCAGTTTTTAGGAATTTGAGCCACCCTACACTGATATCTGAAAGAGGCTGAAGCTGTTGCTATGGAGCAGCACAGGTTACTTGTTTCAGTGGGTTCTGGTGCTGAACTCCCTTTCGCTCACCCAGGGAGTCTTTCCATTCACTGCCTTGGGGCTTTGGCCAGGACTGTGACAGAAAAAACAGTCCACCCAGACCAATGTTCTAAACTTCTCTCATCTTCCAATGCAGGCTACACAGAAAACAAGTTTAAAAAGAATATATATCCCTCAACACTGAATTAACAACAGGAACGTATTTTAATCAATAACAATTAATATTTCATTCTGAGAAAGACAACAGTGTCTGTTTGAGATTCAGGAAAATCTTGTGTGCTGTCAGAAAATATTCCAGGCAAGTAGGTTAGCAGTATCTAAAATTTTCATTTTCTTAAGACCCAGAATAATTACACACTTTTATTCTCTGAGATTTTGTGAGTGATAACAAATAAAGCAAACTCAAATGTTTTCTGTCACCTAGACAGGTGTTACTACAAGCTAACAAAAGAAATACCAAAAAAACCCATCCAGAGAATAAACGCAAGCCTTGCTTGCTAAATAGTCATTTGACATCCCTTTTCACAGAGTTCGCCCTGTGGGCAAGGGTCTCTGTGATAAAGATAAGCTCACATTGTCAATGCTTACTTTATAGCCAACTATAGTGAACTGTGCTAAAGGCAATATTTGTAGTTAACATTGCTGTGCAAATTTCTTGCCATTTTTGAGATAGCTAGAAAGACTACACCACTGATGTTTCTGTCAGAGTAATACTTTTGTCCAATGTTCTGCCCATATTTTTCAAAGCTACTAGAACTGGAAAATTTTTTTACTAATATCATAATGAGAATAAAAAGGCAAAAACTCAAATAAGAACTTGAATGCAAAACTAAAAAAATGGGTTTTTCCTCTTTTCTAGAAAAATAATAACTGTTAGAGAGACCTGTGTTTTAATAGATCATATGTTTTATAATTAAATGCATGTATAATGCCCACTGTCAACAGGTTACATAACTTGATGTAAAAGTAATACTAATCTATGTATATAGTCCACTTACATTTTAGATCCATGTTTGTACTGGGTTTGGCTGGGATGGAGTTAATTTTCTTCACACTTTGCTCATTTTGCTTTGCTTGAGAGCTCAACTTTTGCTTTACCTATTAAATTGTCTTTATCTCAACCTATGAGTTTTCTCACTTTTGCTCTTCCAATTCTCTCCCCCATCCTCCTGAGGGGGAGTGAGCGAGCGGCTGGGTAGGGGAGAGCTGCCCACCAGGGTTAAAACACAATACTTGTTTTAGGGTCAGCTGAAGTGCCCTAAATTCATTCTAGCTTTAGATATGACTTAAAATGTATAGTTATGCATAGGAAATGTATATTACCAGAGTCAGCCTGTCCTCTGTTTTCTGACTTTAGAATGCAAGAACGTGCATGAAGATAGAACAACTTTAATTTGTGTTGTCATTTACACAAACCAAGGATGTTCTTACAACTGGTCTCACTGAAATTGTCCAATAAAAAATTGTAAGTCATAGGCATGTTCAATCTTTATGATAACTGCAGACAGAAAAAAATGAAGTAACCCTCACTTTTGTGGCGGGGATAGTCCAACTTGGAAAGACATTTTCTTTCTGCAGAGCACTGACGGCTTTTCTGTGCCGTATTACAGTTACTGACATGTGAAGAGGATCTTGTTTAAGTGATAGTAGGTCAAGGTTCAGTAAAATACTTGATCACTACCCTCCTTCTACCTATGCAAATCTGATTTTAAGTTTCTGTTTAGCTGTTCTTGAGACCTTTTTTTCTTCAAGAAATGCTTAGAATTATATGGCCAAAATTGCAAAGGAGGAATCTAAAGCCTAGTACCAAATCTGCGCTGTCCACGTTTTGAGAGATGATCACGTATTTATACTCACTTGTGAGCACAAACTGTTTAGGCATCTCATAATCCAATTTTGACTTACGAATGCACAGCTTGCTGTCAGAAATATGCTTGCATGTGTAATTAAAAGATATGGGGTTATGTTTACAGCTCCTGCCAAGGCATTCAGCAGAGAGCACCCTGGAGAAGGAGATGAAAGCAACCAGAGCAGGATCCAGACAAATTGGAATATGGGGCAGCAACAGCAGGAGCCAGGAACAGATAAAAGGTTAATGCAACATTTGTGAGAGCAAGACGGGGACTATATCCCAGGCTGGTCTTAGAACAGGTCCTGAGATTTGCATGAAACAAACTGGTAAGTGTGAATTACCAAGATACAGTTCTATCTTGGGACTTGTGGCAACTTCATAGATCATGTTTGTTTTTCTCTCATGTTTTATGGTATCATTGGAAACCCTTGATGGAAATACAACCTTATAAACAAGATACCCACAATTTATTCTCTACCTTGCGTATATAACCAACAAATGTTTGTTTACAGCAAGCATGACTTACATCTAGTTACATTAGAACTTAAGGACCTCCAGAGATGAAAAGCATAACAAGAATCTACTGTGTGCCAAGCCCATCAGGATACTTCATCCCAGTGACGGAGGGTGGGAGGAGGGAGAGGTGGAGGGAAGGAGGTAGTGCATTTCTGTTTGCGTGTGTATGCAAGGAAAGGAAGGTGGTCAGGTGAAGGGTTGGGTTAGGCACATGGGAAGCAATGAAAATCCATTTTCAAAGACTTGCAGTCACACAACTTCTTAAAACTAGTGGGAGATGTTTGGCTAAATTCCATGCAATGCTGAAATTTGAGGGGAAACTCTTTAGCCATTAACTGTGATATGATTTAGTTTGAAAGCTTAATGAGAGAGGGAAAATAGCATTTGGGGTGCAAAGCATTTGCATAGCCCACTTCTTCTGCAGGTGTCTAATTGGTAGTGATACAGGTTTCATTAGAATACGCAGCAGGTTGTGGAGCTATCTAAAATGCCACTGAAAATAAATGCATTTTATTATCAGCAAACGTAACTGCTGGCACTGGGAACCAACACTGGAATATACTGTATGATACCCATACTGCATCCTTCCTTTCATCTAGCTCTGAGGAAAAATTGGAACACACAAAGAATTATTAAGACCTTGTACATTGGAAAGAAAGTAGTTTAAAAACCACAAGTATGGAAATCTAAAGTTGGGATGGATAAAAAGCAATCTACCACCTTTATTAGTGTTGTGTTTACTGTAGTCCTTGCAGGAGCAAAGGAGGCGGGTGGTGCGACAGAACCACACTTTGAAGTTAACGGGCTTCTGTACTTTCAAGACACAGTGTGAGAAAGTAAAGAGGGTTCATACTAAATCCTGTGTGCAGGAAATTAATTTCTAGATATCGTGTTCTCTTGCAAGCGTGCAGCATTTTTGCACGGAATATGTTAAGGATTGCTGCCTGAGGAGAAAATGGTCCTTGGCTGGGAGTGGATAAGAATTACAAGTCACAAACCACAAGTTAATACTATTTTTGGACAGTCTCTGTCTCCCCACTCTTTGTTAAATTTGAGTGTGATTGTAAATACATATCTGTAAAACAAATGGAAACCAATACAAGACTACTGCCATCTTAAATCCACAAATATTAGAGAAAGTTGAGAAAAGCAACCGGCTAACTGAAGCCAAAGTGAAATAAGGAAAAACACAGAGGAAAGCACAGAGTTGCTGGGTTAAATCATCATAAATGAATTTAAGTCTACCCACCTCTAATATTTACATTATCTTATGTTCCTTAGCCTTTGCGTTTTTTTTTTTTTTATCTTTTAAATAGTGAACACTTTACATGAGACTATCTTTTTGTCCTGTGTTTGTACAGCACTTGGTAGAGAAAGTCTTGGTTGATGGCTTCTACAGCTTGGTAATAAGCTTACACAAAGAAGAGGTGTCATTAATAAAAAAGCATCTAGTGTCATTAATAAAAAAGCACCTGGCTAACTTATTATTCATAAGATGTGGTGTTCTTGAGTATTGTTGGGGAAACAGAAGACGACCTTATTCTGTTTTGTATTTTTATTCTTCTTACAGTAAGAAACTTGAAAAGTATTATCACAGGTGCAAAAAATTCTCTCTATTCTCTGCATGTTATATGTGAACACTGATAGGCATTTCCATCAGTCACAAGGTGATTTCTTATAAACATAAAAGTTTACTTACACTTCCAGTAATAGAAAATATTGTTTTTGTTTTGTTTTGTTTTGTTTTTGCTGTTGTTGTTTTTTGGTTTTTTTGTTTTGGTATTTTTTTTTCTTTCAGGAAATGCCCAGGCATTTATAATGGAGAGACAGGCAGGCACCTCACTGACTGTGTCAAAGGCTGTCTTACCATGGAGACGGAGAACCTGACAGATCTATTGTGTCCATGTTTGCCCTCAATAACCAGGGCTGCTCATGTCTCTCCTGGGCTTCCTGGCTGCCAAGCAGTGAAAAACCACCAAAGCTAAATGTGCCATCCACTTTGAGTTCCCACCAGTCTGAAGAGTAAATGAGAGTTTGTTAGTCGACTACTACTAACATTTCTGCAGGCTTTTCATACTTCATACTAACCTCCTGCCTGCTGAGACCTGCCACCTGCCTATACAACATCATCTGTCTTTGAAAAACTGTGATTTTCAATTACAGCTAGTGTTTCACATAAACTGTGTGTGTCCCGAATCCCGTATCTTGTGTATTAATTAGCCAGTAAATAAATATTTAAAGCTCTGTACTTAAGCATGTATTAGAGGAACTTCTTACCTTAGTTTTCTAAGGTAAGAAAAACACCTTCCAGTATCATACTGTCTGTGTCTTATTTTTCTCTTTCTGTATAACTCCTTCTTTCCTTCTCCTATGTAATTTTTGAGCCTGCTGGAAGATTTTAACCAAATCTAACAGAGACATCTAGATATTAAAACCATACAAATTTCATGAAGAGATGAAACAGGGAAGAGGAGACACAATCTATTACTATATCCACCGAGGGAAAGCTTAAAATGTGTCCACAGGTTTTTTTTCTGCAGGTTGACTCGGTGGCTTACCAGGCAGCACCTGGACCTGGACCAGGCAACCAGCAAAAACAGCATTTCTTGCCCAGCCAGGTGGGTAGCAAACAGGGTGACAGGGTGCTAAGCATTGTGTTAAGTGCATTTGTTTGGGGTTTTTGTTGGCAAACTGAGGTATCATCACAGATGAGAAGTGAGGGCAGGGATGATTTGGGGAAAGCCTGAGGGTTATTTGTGGAGGCCATTGCAGGGGAAAAGGAGAGTACTGTGGAAAAATAAGTTGGTTGGGTGGAGGGCAGCCACAGCAATAATGACTGTAAAGGATGCAAAATCACAGGAAATCAGGTTTTATGAGTTAGTCTGCCCATGCAACAACTTGTTTTGTATTTGGTCATTTATAGTCCATCATTTTAGGGTTCTGCACTTTGCACGTTGTTTTTCAATGTCTAAGATTATGTTCTAAATAGTGGAACTACCCAACCCCCCTTTTTAACTATCAACATAAACCAAAAGTTTCCCAACTTCATGGAGGGCTGAGTATATGAACATACTTTGCTTGTCCAAGCACTGCAATAGAACATTAAAAAGTGAATATTTATTGCTTTTACTAACTATGGAGATCAACTTTTTTGATGAATACAGTCATTCTGCAAATTATCCTTGAGCAGGCTGTTAATTAAATATTTCTATTTGTTTATTTGTAGTAGTTTGTATGAACAGTTTTTAACGCCCTGTAGAATTTATTCATAACTGGTCAGTATGATTATTTCCTATTTACTCTGTGCACTTTGATTAATCACCAAAATCAGATAGTATTATTTCTGCTCTAAGAAAGGATGACCTATGTGTTATAAACAGGAAAAATGCCTTGTTTGTTAATGGATTATACATGATATCCACAGCTTTTGATACCTCTTGTGATTAAGGCAAAAAAGAAGCTATAATAAAGGGCCGTGATGCCTTCTACTAGCTGTGAATACTCTATAAATCTATTCTTTCTACTATTCATGATTCATTCCCTTTCCTTGACTATTCTGATGAATAAAGTCTTCCTTGTACAAATGTTTGTGAATAAAATCACCATGAGTGTGACTGAAATAATCCAGCAGATTTACTGATAGAACACAGGCAAATATCTTGTTACTTTGTGCACCTCCAATTCAATTAGAGTGGGAGTTTAATTGTGCTGGCTATTCCAGACTAACTCAGGTTCCTAAAATTAGAAAGACAGAAACCCTATACAGTCCACGAAGAGAGAGAATGAGAATTTTCCAAAGCCTACACAGGAAGCCCAGACCTGCATCGTTCATAGCACACAGTGTGGATATCTTATAGTACAGAGTGCATTTGAAAAATGTGCATTATGTATGATATTAATTTTCACAGAAGAATGGATATTTTTGTTCCTATTGTATGTATAGATCAAGAGATAAACAACAGCTTGAGGGGTATCTTTTTCCCCCCAAATTTACCTATATTAAATTCTGAGAAATAACACTGGATGCAACAGAGCATACACAAAGGAGTTGGTTTGAAAAAACTATTAATTATACTTGTCATGGAATATATGCTCTATGAGACTCAAGAGCGATGCTGCTTGCAAGAAGAGCAATAAATTAAAGTAAAAATGCTTTAAAATGCATAATTATAATGCATTAAGCTGAAAAAACATGGGATAGAAATATCTATGCTCTTCAAAATGTCAAGTTGAACACCTTGCTGTGAGCCAGACTGCTTAATGTATGGGTGGCTTTCAGTTCTGAAATTCTAATGCATAAAGGACAGCATGACAGGATGTTATAACTTTATAAAGATAACATGAAAACTGTAACATTTCATTAACATTAAATCATTTACTAACATCTCTGAAGAAATACATTTTTGAAGTCTGATACTTTTATCAAATGAACACGAGATAAAATGTCACATGCTTGAGACCACTGCTGTGCTCAGTGTCTTAGTTAAGGATGCAAAGTCACAGGGCTCTGTGCTCAAGAATATCAAAGCAAGACTGTTTATTTTTTAATAATAAAAATAAATAAACAAATCTTGCTAATCTGTGGAATATTTTAAAACTGAGTTTCTTTTGTTCTTTTTCTTGCTGCTCCTGAAGTCATGGTAAAATCTGGCAAAAAAAATATCCCTTTTATGATGCAAATTCTTGCCTCAAATTCATTTTTTTTGTCAATAAAGTTGTCCAAAAAATACAAAGTTTTATTCACTGTGGGTAATTCTCCTTGCTGACTCTGCTGTTGAAAGGTTTAATTGTGGCACTGTTGCTTGTGATGAGTGATGCCTCACGTCGTGAAAATCATCCCCAAAGATAGTGGAAGCAATTAGAATCAGACTCCATAACCAACCACGTAAAACACGCTCAAACTTTGTGATCCCTGCTTCTAAATACAGCACGGATTGAAGGGCTATGGAAGCCCAGATAAGTCTGTTCTCTCTCTCTCTTTTATTTTTTTTTTTCCTCCTAAGGATAGTTTGATAAAAGTAATCAGTTTAATACAATGACCTTGCTTCCAAGACATAGGTTACTGGAGATGATTTTGTTTGCATATGTAAATGTAATTATTTCCTGTCTGAATGCAGATAGCTGCAGACCAGACTTCAGTATGTGGAATGAACAATGATTCAGGGGGTTAGCTAAGATTTCAAAACAGCTGTATATCCTAATTTGTCATATACATCCACAGAAAAAATCTCCCTATACATGTGCATGCAATCAAGGCTTCCTCTGTGGAATCTGGTGACTATGTTACTCACTAGCCAACAGAATATAAAGGGAAGTAGGAGATGCTAAATGCCACCAGGATTCCAAGAAGTTGCAGAGTTGAACTCCTTGGAGAAAAAGCTCATGATTACCAGAAACGTAGTTTTTAAAGTCAGAATGTGATATTTCATTTTCTGTAGAACAGGGCAAAGAATTTCAGCGAGTTTCACCAAGTACAAAGATACTGTCCAGTAGTGTTTTGTACAGAATTCAAAACAGTATGCAATCTTGGCTAAACTACTTCGAGGGCTCCTCCAGTTCTTTAGGGAAGGTTAATCACTACTGTTTTATAAATAAGTACTTTGAATTTATCTACCTAGAATTTTCAATCATTAGCTTTTACTGCAACTTTGTTTTCTCCTAGATTAAAGAAATATCTGTTAGATATTCTCTGCTCATTATCCAGCTTTTATTTTCTGTGAACAAACTGAATAGACTGAGTTTCCTATATCTCTTGCTATGTTTTATTAATCACACTTTTCCCACTCCTCTCTTGTTCATTATTCTTTTAAAATTGTTGATAGAAAAACTGCATTCAGGAGACTAATAGCAGTTTCCAAATGAAACATCCTATATCCATAGGTCATGTTTATCCTCAGAGCTGCAGTGTCTAACAGAAACTTTTCCTAATCTCTTGTGCCTCCAAATTCTTTCCAACATCAATGCAATCCAAGATATTCTCTCATCTCACAGGAATAACCTACATCTTTTTTCCTAGATCCATGACCTTGGATTTGGTATTGTTTGCATTTTTCAAATGAACCTGATTCACCAAGCAATCCAGATTAATCCATAAAGCTGACTTGACCCTGTCATTATTTATCAGTTGAGCTAGCCAAAACCAATTTTTTCAGTTGCTGGGAATTTTATTTGTTTGCTTATAACTTAGTTTCAGTCCTAATCAGATCCCAACTCGTGTCCAAATTAGACATGGAACTGGCAAGTCTGCTTCAGGGCACTGACCCCACAAACGACCCCTTATGGCTTCTAAATAAAACTGACATTTTTGTCATATCACTGTTTGCATTAAAAATGTCAGGAACATCATTTTCCTGAGCATCTACCTATTTTTATACTTACAACTGTAAAAAATAGATGTAGTTGCTTTATTAATATCAAGGAGGGGCAAACACAATTACTTTTTTGCAAAATCATCTCTAAATTCCAAAGTCAAAATTTGTACAACCTTTCACCATCTAATACAGGAAGCATCTCTAAATTCCAAAGTCAAAATTTGTACAACCTTTCACCATCTAATACAGGAAGCATTGTCCAAACCCAAAGAGAAGAAAGCTTGCCCAAATACTTGTCTTTGGCTTTCTGTATCGTCTCTTCTGTGGATTAGGTGAACAAATTCATGGGCAGCACTGGGCCCTAACACTGTCCAGACCTCATTGCCAGAACTACACAACAGAGTTAAAAATGAAAAGCTAATCTGGAGAGGTTGTTAGGAAACCGCCTTGGGGGATGAGGTGTTTCCAGGGGCTTGCAGGAGTGGTCGGGCACAGCCTGTGATGTTCAGACTCTGCAGTAGGGAGGGAAGAGAGGGAAGGGTCCACAAATGCTGCCTGCTGTTGGACCAGAGCCGGACAGTGGCTTGTCTGGGGTCTGTCCAGCAAGGCAGTCTCCTCCCAACTGCTCACACAGAAAATTAAGTTTCCCAAACCATGATATATATGTATATGAACCTGTCTGACAGACAGGCTCACACCATAAGGGGTTTTGATTAACCCTATGGCTTGCTAGCCTCCGCTGCTCATGTTTTCTAGGTTTTCCATGTGAGCAGCTGGTCTGTGTGTGCTGAAATATGCCAACAATATTACGCAGTAGCAAGGTCTTGTGGTCGTGCATATAGAATTTTTTCTGTTTTCTAAATTAGTGATTTCAAATCAGTATTTTCAGATGTTATTGTCAGTGAAAAAATAATGATATGGCTGACTGGAATAAATACTGTATATTAACCTTTAATTTACTCCTGGCATAATAGCTTTATCTAAGACACATAAAAGCAATCCAGCCCTGACTGCTACTATGAGGAAAATGCTTTCTCCAGACTTACCAGCTAGTATGAATATTCACAGAAACAAATGTATGACTTTGGTTTCACCTTGACAATGACAAAATTATTTTCCTGTTGTCTTGAAATGTTTTCTCTTCCCAGAGTTAGAGCTAAAGCAAAATCTTTCCAAGCATAGAGATCTAAAAAAAATATATGTGTATTCTACATGGATTTATGTGCATATTCTGGCCTGTATTTGGGATGTGGCACTGCACAGTGTTTTAAATCATGTTGTGAATTACATGGTTCATAAGATTACCACAAAAATTATCTGAGGGGGGTTTGGCTTTAAAGGTCTCTTTTTTTTTTCTTTTTCTTCTTTTTATCTAGCAGTTGAGAGAAGCTTGTTAACTTAAAAGGAGATGCTGCATCTCACTGAATCCAGCTGTATAAATGTTTTAACAACATCATAGATGTTTTCCCTTGTGCTGCAGCACACGATGGTTTCAGCTTCTAAGCACATAAGTATAATTCTTATATCAGCTGGGCAGGGAGGTAAAGGAAAGAGGGCAAATGTGTCTAGTGGTGAAAGGAGGGGTTAGATGGGACTCAGTCAGACAAGAAAGCAAATGATTCTTTAGCAAGTGACCAGCTTGGCACTTCAGCTGTGATTTTGTATTCCTTTGTTTTAGTCCCACTAGGGTGCTTTTTGGGATTCAATGCTAAGACGCATTAGTGGCCTAATAATAATTAGTTATTATTAGTATCTGCAAGTACGCTTCATCAGGAGTCACTTATACAATCAGTGGTTATTCCTATTGGAAAGAATTTAGTTCAGACAGAGAAATTTGCTTTCAAAGTAAGAAACTGCTGCTAGATGCTCTTAATTTCCAGCAAGGTGTTTAATCCAGCCTTCATGTACAATTCAGTGTGCTTCACAAACAAGAAAGGAAAACTTATTAAGATATTATCAACTTCTGTGTAAACTGTGGTAAGGAAGCGTGCTGCTCCAGTGTGCAGCATGAGAAAAATGCTTATTTCAAGACTGAATATTTTCATAGCCAAATGTAAAGGGCCACTTGCAGGGCTGCTGTACAACAAGACAGAAAGAACTTACGTGATCAATGTGGAGCTTTATGGAGGCAAATTCTTGCATCCATCTTTGCATAATACACCGTTTCCCATTCACTTGTTCCAGGAATGGTAACTGCACCACCCCATGCAACAATCCTTCCTTCTTCTGGGAAAGTCAGAGGCTTCCACTGAATCAACACAGCCTCCACAAACCCCCAAGAGGTCTCTTTGGCTGTGTTTTCTGCCTATACAAATGAATGCGTTTATGAAGCAGAACCTCTTTGATTTTCACTTCACTAATCTGTACCAACCATAAAACTATGCAAAACTATAAAATCTGTGATTTTTCACAGTTGTCAAAGGATTTAAGGCCACTCTGTTGTATTGAAATCTCATAGAACTGAAACCCCATGGTTTTAACATTACAAACTACAGAATGCATTGAGAACTCCAATATGAGAACTCCATTGAGAACTCCATTGAGAACTCCAATATTACCCCATATGACTGATATTGTTACACTTTATCAATAAGAACCTGGTCTGGCCAGTTATAGAGCAGTTCTTAAATATTAATAAAACACACTTTTCTCCTACTTTAACCCAGAGAAAGCAAAGCTTTCTGATGCACTATTGCAACACTGGTCTTTTAATATTATATGACTTGTGATAAATTATTGACTACATTTTTCTAAATAATGTATCCTCATCAGTTGAAAAAATTCAGTAAAGCATGGTAGGACCATCTGCCACTAGTTCGTATCCTAAATGCCTGGTCTTGTACATTTAGAAAACAGAGCACTGCTACCATTGATTTAAACATTTCTGGAGTAATGAATATAGTCCCATTGCAAACTACCTTAAGTTGCAAGAGACTGAATCCACACCAGGAGCACGGCAGCCCACATCTAAGCCTTGGGCTTGGTGGATTGTGAACTGGATATCCTCGTCTACAGCTCTAGCTCCGGCCGTGTCCTGCTGTGGATGGACCTGGATGGACCCTGTACCTGACCCATTGCTTCTTCTTGTCTAAGACTGTCAATAAACCCTGTCACTGTCACCATGTGGAACCTACTTGGATCTGTGGGACTGCACCCAGGTCCTTGAGAGCACTGCCTGTGCTGTGGTCACCCTCAGTCCTTCCGCTCATCCCCCCATGCCAGAGCAGCCCTGCTCCTGCTTCTGCCTCATCCAGCCTGTACCAGATGATGGTTTAGACAGGCACAGCTTGTCTATGGGAAAGCAAGGGGGTGACAGAAGACCTGAATGCTCTCATTTTTTGAAGGTATTCAGCTTTTTCTTGATGTCTATTGCTTGCATTTTACAAGAATGTGTAGACTACAGTACAAATTTCATACAACAAAACCCGTTTGAGGGGATACTGCAATTGCCTACCAACATATAGACTGTTTTCCAGGGACCTCCTTCAACCTTTTTTCCAACCCTCTCCTTCTCTTCACTCCTGAAAACGTTTTCTGCTCTGAAATTTTTTATTAACTTGCTTGGACCAGATATGCAAGTATACAGCTAATTTACCAAAATAGTCTTCACTCTCAAGCTTTTCCTTTAAAAATCATGATCATTCTTCAGCTATGCCGATCAAAACAATATCCCTTTTCTTGTCTGCTGTGTTATTGCCACTGAAAAGGGACTGCTCCTAATCTAGGACAGTTTTCCCTATTTTCATCCTTTAATGTGTGGTGTTGTCACGTAAGTGGAAGCCCTTGAGGCTCAGTCTGATGCCTTTCACTTGTTTTATCTGAAGTGTGGCTGAACCAAACAGGATTCTTCAGTTGCAAATCCTCAGCTCCTTTGCTATTAAAGGGTGC
Source organism: Numenius arquata (assembly GCF_964106895.1). NCBI lineage: Eukaryota > Metazoa > Chordata > Aves > Charadriiformes > Scolopacidae > Numenius > Numenius arquata. The sequence goes on along the minus strand of NC_133582.1, from coordinate 22,334,536 downwards.
CTGCTTAACCTGACATTATCTTAACAGCTTCTTTGTACTGCCTGTAATTCCTCTAATGGATGTTGCTCAATACTCTTAGGCATGAGAAAATCTTTTGCCCTTTTGGTCACTCCTGATAAACTTGGTTGAGCTTTTCCACTACCCTTTCTTTTGTGTTTATAGGGCATTGTCCTCCCTCTTGGAGCACCCCATCTACCCAGATAACCTTGTTTGTTCATACATAGAAAACACTTTTTCCTGGATGGGCTGGCAGGTGTGAACATGGTCACTGGACTCATGATGACATTTTCTACAAGGTTTGAGAAATCATTTAGGTGCAGTGCAGAATCTGACCTTATGTGAGTTTCTCACTGTTTTCTAGAAGGTCGTGCAAGTTTCAGCATGACTAGTGTTGCCTTTTCTTTACAGATTTGCCATTTTCTTCCTTCTGAGCTTCACCAAAAACAATAGAAGTGCTGCATACTGTAGTCTCATGTGTTGCACTTCAGAATCTAATTCACATTTTTCTATCTTAGTGGTTATTTCCTAGCACTATGCCTTTGCTATCTATTAGCAAGCTGTACAAGCCCCTTATAATTATTTTCTTCCAGTTTGAGAATATTCTGGTGCTGCATGGAAATTAAATACATGGATTTCTCCGTCCAGCTTCCTAGCATTTGGTGTCACTGATGTTTGCAAACATCTATAAACCTTCTCTTTCTCAGGAATTTGTTATCAAATTGCATTGGGCCACTGGCCTCAGAATGTTTTCCTTTTCTGAAACAATAGCACTTTGTCATACTCCTTTAGTATAATACTTCTGCTTTTCAGTGTGGCAGGGGTTACGTTGCAGCTGCCTCCACAAATCAGCTGGAATCAAATTTTTCACTGATCTAGTAGCATAGTTGCAAAATGCAGCAGTAGAATGGATGTCACCTTTTGTAACAGATGAGATGTTTTGGAATCATGTGATTATGAATATTCTATTGACGTATAACAACGGATGCTATGTGTACATGAAATATTCAAAAACTATTGCATCAATGTGCTACAAGTGTTATATGTGCTTCTGTGCACCACGTGTGTTACAGTACATGGGTGTTATCTGTTTCTATAATTTATCCATAATTCCAATAGAGATTAATGTAATACATATTGCTTTGGTAGAATAAGGAGCACCAAACCACGACAAAAACATCCCAAACTAAAGAGATTTAGTTCTTACAGGTGCAACAGGCAGCGTTAGGAAAGCAAGGCGCGACCGTAAGCTGCTTATTGCTCTCTGATCTGTTTCCTCTATTCTTTTACTCTCAACAAACTCTACTGTGCTCTAAAAGCCTGGCCATCCCTGGGCAACTTTGACACTGCCTGAGAAGGACCACAGCTGTTGATGTTGGACTCACACAGGCCTGCCGGGATAACGAGACAATGAGAAGCCTTGAAGGGATGGCTGGTATTATGCCTCACCCTCTTTCTACCACTGGATAGGGAGTGAATATTTTCCTTCTAATCACACTGATCTTAATGACATCTGTACTGGACCTTGCATGCCTAAACACTTAGTGTTTCTGTCCTGCTGTTTGAGCTCTTGAAGCTTAGCCAGGCACTCTTGTTCTCCAGCAGGGATTGTCACCTTTTGACTTTTACCCTGGGTAGCTCGGTCACCCTCATTTTGGAGTCACTTCAGTGTGGTTAAATTTGTTTCTTTGAAATAATCCCTCCTGGAAATTGGTGTTACAAATCTCACAGCTGATCTTGACTCTGGTACGTCTCGAAAGCTAACTTTGTATTCTTCCAAAGTGGCTGGTGCTGTGTAGCCTTACTAAGAAGAGAAAAGTAAGGAGCAACATTAGAAAGATAGAATGGCTGCAATGGGTCAGACCAAAAATGCATCCCGTTTTGTGACCTGTCTCTGTCAATGGCCAGAAGCAGGAGCCTAGGGAAGCAGATAAGAATGGGCAAATATATTGCCTTTAATTCCTGAAATAATCTTGCAGCACAGTGGATTATATGAGTTCAATAATCCTTACAGAATTTCTTTTCCATGATAACAGTCTTTTCGTGTTAAAGGTAATGAAAATTGGGAGAAATTATCTAGGGCTGTGGCAGTGCTTGAAAAAGTAACAAACAGTTTTGACAAACCCTGAAAAACTCTTAACAGATTTGACAAAGGTTAGAAATTTCCTAGGTACAGCCCTGTGGCAGCTGTAGGGATAAATGTTGAGACCCATTTCTGGTTCCAAAGTAAACCAAGTAAAACTCTAAAATGGTATCACTCTAGCCTTTTTTGATGAAATCTATTTCAGCCAACCTTTTAGTTTCACATTTAAATCTGAACTAACTGAAGATTTCTACAAGAAAAGTAGAGAGAAATAATATTTGACTTTTTTTTTTTTTAGGATGAGATGAACTGCTTCTGGAGAGAAGTTTTGTTTTTCTCTGTTCGCTACAGAGGTATTCCGGAGTGGTTTATGTTTAGATTGGGCACCCGATGTTGGATGCAGATCAATTTTCCCTAAAAGACAGGTCTTATCCAATCTATTTTCTCCTGTGTGGCAATACTCAAGTTTTTGCCAGCCATTTGATATTTAGAAAGTTATGTCTAGCCACATTGTCTCACTGACTTCCTAATCTGTCCTTTAAAAGGGGTAGTAATGAACTTCATCTTCATATTCTCATTTTTATACCCTCATGCCCCAAACTGGCTACAAACACAGATTTAATTCTTGTTACCACCACTTTCCTGTTTATGGGATGTTGCTCTATTTTCCTGGAAATAAGATTTACAGGTAGTCTGAGTCTTTCCATGCTTCCTGCTGCTCTGTTCTAATACATTGCCTTCTTTTCCTATTAATCATCCCCTCTTCCTTGCTGTGAGTGCTAGCAGACAGATCCCTTCCACTTTGTTTCATGTATTGCGCACTACCTAATTACATTAGAGGACTCATGTTTTATAAGTCTGAATTGTTTCTTTATTTATAAGCGCTATTAACAAAAGTGGTAGAATTACAGGAAGAATCCTAGCCCTGCGCACACAGGCTGCTGTCCCGCCTCTTCCTGCAAACCTGTTTCGTGCAATTGGTGTTGCTTCACCTGAATTTCAAGCCTGCTGCTCATGTCCAACATTAACGAGATACTTGTGCATACACTTCAGATGCTGGCCTAGATGTTGGGAATAACAAGATGAGGAAGTTTACATCTGTTTTTGAAGTATATTTATTGAAGCTCATAAAACTAGACTGATGTCAAGATGGGGCTGATTAAGCCACCATAGCTGACTTGCGCTAGAATATGAAATACCGAGGAGGGTGACAGTACTACTTAGGTACAAACAACTCAACAGGGGCAGGGGAGCCTTTCTGCTTCAATGACTACCCTGCTTGTCAGCGTTGCAAGAACTAGATTTTGATCCTTGCTTTTCACTGCTACAGACAAGTCAATTTATTTATTGCATTGGATACAACAGACAGTTAAATCAAGAAAAGAAGCAGATATTTTCTGCTTACATGATTTCTAAATCAGTGAACAGGAGACACCCATAACACTATACTGTACTTGAAAAGCTCAAAACTCAGTGGCTCTATTTTGAGATAACTGAGATCTGAATAAATAAATAGAAATAGAAATAGTAGAAAATAAACATCAGTTTTTACTTTGCAGCAAGGATTCACTGCTATCCGAGGACTCGTTTCATTGAACACTTGGAAAGTTAAAATCACATAAGATTAAGTGCTGTAATTTGAGTATAATCATATTTTGTTTATATGGTTAAGAAAAGAGACGAACACAAATATGATGAAGCTCAGCAAGGGGAAAGGAAAAGTCCTGAATCTGGGAAGGAACAACCCCATCATTACCCTCACCTTTTCACGGTTCAATAAGGTAAGTATGAAGTCCTACACATGGCAAAGAATAACTCCAGGCACCAGTATATATGCTGGAGGATGACCATCTACAAGGCATCTTTGCAGAAAAGGACCTGGCGTCCCAGCTTGAGCCAGCAATGCGCTCTTAGGGCAAAGAAGGCCAATAGTATCCTGGGCTGCATTAGACAGAGTGCTGCCAGCGGGTCAAGGGAGGTGATCCTTCCCCTCTACTCTGCACTGCCAGGGCCACACCTGGAGTGTTGGGTCCAGTTCTCAGCTCCCCTATACAAGGCAAACATGGACATACTGGAGAGAATCCAGTGAAGGGCCACAAAGATGATGAAGGGACTGGAGCATCCCTCATATGAGGAGACTCTGAATGAGCTATGAGTCAGCCTGGGGAAGAGAAGGCTCAGAGGGATCTTATCAATGTATATAAATAAATACCTGAAGGGAGGATGTAAAAAGGATGGAGCCAAGTTCTATTCAGTGGTGCCAAGTGACAGAACCAGAGTCAATCGACACAAACTGAAACACAGGAAGTTCCCTCTGAAAATCAGGAAACACTTTTTCATTGGGAGGGTGACAGACCACTGGCACTGGTTTCCCAGAGAGGTCGCAGAGTCTCCATCACTGGAGACATTCAAAACCTATCTAGACATGGTCCCAGGAAACCTGCTACAGCTGATGCTGCTTTGAGCAGTGGGGGTGGAGCAGGTGACTTCCAGAGGTCCCTTCCAAACCATGATCAATCAGTTCTGTGATTTGGTCATTAAGACTATTTCTACTTATGTACCTTCTAGATAAACCCCAAAGTGTGCTTATCCAAAGGATAACTGTCTTTGAAATACAGTATGAGTGGAGACTGATGCAACATCAACTTTGGTGCCATGTTATCCTGCAATGCCAATCTAATGAATAGTCAAGTATTGAATCTTCCTTAAAAAAAGAAAAATTACTGAAAATTACAATGTTTTTTGTTTCAAAGTAGCTTCTTTATCCTGCAGTGATTTCTGTACCTTATTTTGGTTTTCATGCAATAATTCTCTAGTGAATAATACATAAAACAGCCTGGGAACAAGGACCTGAACTGGGTCTTGCCCTCTCAAGAGAAGTAAGATAGCCTTTTGACTAAGGAGTTACATGCTTTCGTGTTCTCTTTTTTGCCTCATAAATCTTGTATATTTTGCTGCACTGTGGCCCAGCTTTGGTTTTCCCATTTTTTTCCTAGCTGTTCTATGCTCCACTTATTAGAGAAATTTTCCATGGAAGCAGCAGATTACAAAATCTGATGTAGAGACCTACAACTCAGATTTTACATCAACTGGGAAAATGCTTTAATTATCACACTATTTGTAGAAGATAAGGACTATCATCATTACCCAAATATCCTTTTCCAGCAGCTGAATTTTTAAAATGAATGAAGCACAGTTCATTGGGTATTTACTTAAATTCTGTACACTTCAGCTTGAATAAACTGTAATGCTTAATGTTTAGCTCTGAATTAGAAACCTACATTGCCACTGAATTATTTTTTTTTACTTGCTACTGTGTTGTTTTATAAAAGCTTTTTCTTGCCCAAGTTAGAAGAAATACATTACTTTGGATTATAAAAATATCTTAAAATATCCAGGATTTTTATATTGTTTGTTTAATTTTTACTTTCAGAATTGAAGTCTATAATATGAAAAACTATTTCAAAAGAAAGCTGGAGATTTTCCTTGTGAAAGTAAAACTGGCCACTGTAAAATATTCAGTTTTGTTCTTTTTAAACTGACACATTTTTGTAAACAAAGTGATATATGGAAAATAGTAGTGGTGTAAATTTTGTCTCTTGCTCAAAAAGAAAAAAAGTGTTGGGATTCACTTTCAGTCAACATTTCTTTTTTCTTTTTTCTTTTATTCATTTAAGTATTAAAATATATCCCACAATAAGAATTAAAAGGTGACAAAAAGAGTAAGGAAAACTTTGGTCTTCCCAAGTACTAAGAAACTGTCATTTTAAAAAATGCAGACACCAAAAATAGCAAGACTTCAGTGGAAAAATAAGGAAATTTAGGAAGTTCTACATGCTAAAATTTCTAGCAAAATACCTTTCAGTTGCTGCCCACAGTTTCTTTCTGATGTGTGGGGATTTGCTGCATATGCAGCAATCTTACCTCGGCAGCTGTGGAGTGAGAGGCATGTAGTGAAAAGGAGTCAGTCCCTCTCAAATATCTCCTCAGCAGAGGCTTTCCTAGTTCACAGGCGTCTCTAATTGAAATACCTCTATTGATCACAATTATACATGACAATAATGGACATCATCTCCTGGGGACTAAAAGCACTCATTCTTAATTTCATGCACAGGACAGTCTCATGAAAGTGAATGGGTCTGCTCATGTTTGTTACATTAAGCACATAACTCCACAGAATGGGTCCCTAGTCAGCAGGTCTCTATACAGGGCTTTTTAGGTCAAATAGAGTATCTTACAGAAGAAAACAGCTGGTGAATGCAAAACCTGCTTTTTTTCAGTATCTTACTACCAGGTTTTCTGCAATACCAGTCCATGACTTTGAAGTGCAGTTGCATTCAATCATTGTCCCTGCGTACAAGGTGGTGGTAGTAAAAAGACATTGCAGTCAGAATTGTTTCAGAATTTTCTTGGACTCCATGTGACACAGCTTCTTCCTCGCAGTAAAAGGGTGTTATCATTTTTAGCCTTTAAGCAGATAAGAAGTTTCCTTCTAGCTATCTTGAAAAATAGTGCAAAAAATCTTGAAAGAGCAAGTACTGTTAGATCAGTTCCACCAACATTTCCAGTGACCTTATATGCTTAGCACAGCCAAGTATTTTTTAACTCCCCATCTCTACCTTTTTCCCTCTCAGTTATTGGATTCCAGAAAGAAATGCAAGACATTAATATCTCAGCTGGAACAACCAAGACTGAATATTATTGAGTTTTTTTTTATTAAATGTGGCATTTTCATTAAAATCCCTTTCTTCCCCCTGAAAAACCATGATGCTGTATTATCTGCTCTGATACAAGAGTGTTGCAGCATGTGCCTAGGAGGTAATACAGTTTAGGAAAACAATTAAATATGATGGCTGGCCAAAGGCAATTTATACATTTGTTTCCTTGTTGGCAGGTTATATTTTTAGCAATGAGTTCTGCACCTGAAGCATCAGTGCATTGCTTTTGTAGTGACATAAGAGAGAGAAAGGCTGTTTTGCGTAATCTCATCTACAAGGATGGGTGATTCTGTCAAGTACGACAGGAGTTAGATGTTTGTGTGAAATTCAATGGACTGTCATGTGAAAGTATAAACCACTTCAGCAATAAGAACAAAGAATAATCAAAGTAAAGTGAATGACAAACTGTAAATTTGGTTTATGGTTTAGTGCAGAATTACATATAGCATCTCTCTACAAATCCCTTGCCCATCTGAAAACTGTGTGCTCTGTGGAGACACAAGGATTTTTTTAACCATAGATTCTTACTTTTAGCTTCCCTTCTTCTTTGAAATGTCTGTGTAATGCAGAAAAAAATATTTTTTCAATAAAATTAATTTAATTTCCTTGTTTTCCTCTGGCTACCATCACCATTTCTCCTTTTCATAAGAAAGCACATATCTGGCCCTGGCCCCTGATGTGAGTATTTTATGAGGAATCCCTTACTGGGGAAAGCCTGTCCATTGAGGGACCTGGGGAGATGTTTCCAATGCTCTGCCTCCAACAGCTCTATGTGAACCGTGCAAATGGGAATGATGTTTTTAGCCACTCTAATTTCTTCATAGACTGTGACTGAGATATAGACATATAATGCAGAGGCATGGATAAGTCTGTTGCCAGGGCTTCTCCCCCTCCCATATCCCAGAACCTAAACTGTGATGTGCATTGCTGTTGTGCAATGGTGTACGATGGCCCAAAGTAGCAGACACAGGGGCTGCTCAAGAAATAATCTAACAGTATCCTCCCAGACTTAACACAACAGTCGTAGGATCTAAGCTAGTATGTATGCGGCCAGTTTGCATTGTGGGCAAGGCTAGCTTGCAGTTATCTGCAGTTAACTACACAGACAGACATTAAGCTTCAGATTCTTCCAATATTCACACGCGTGCTTAATTCTGACCTTTTATTTGTGTGAGCTGCCCTGCTGGAATCGATGAGATTACTCTTGTACCATGAGATGTTAATGCTGGCAGGGCCAGTGCCTAAGATGGGCCCTATTCAGCAAAGCACTCAAGCCTGTGTCTGCCTTTCCCTGTTCAACACATCCCATTAATGGAACTCAAGTGTGCGCCTAAGTGCTTTCTTAAGCCTGAGCAGTGATAGCGTGTATAATTGGGGTCAATGAACAGAAACTGTGTTAGCAGCCATGTAATGAATGACATTTTCTCTATGTCAAGCACAGATGAAGTGTTTGAAAGCAAGGAATGGTATTAGTCATTCCTATTACATATGCAAAGTGCAAAAATGATACCTTGAAGTAATTGCATTCTGAAAAAGAAACATTTTTTTTAGTGAAACCATTCTATGTATTATTTAGTCACAGAAATAATAAAAATAGAGGTGTATTTTATACATGGATTTCAGATGCACAAAATAAATTGAAAATGAATTCTTCAATAATTGGCCAAACAATAACAACAACAAAGTGTGCAAATATGGTTCAAGTCGTAAAAAAGTAATTTCTTCAATTTTTCTCACCAAAAATCAACAATCACATCCTAATTATTATTATACTTTTTAATATGATTTAAATCAAAAGCATTTGTTTCATATTGAAAGGTTGATTAAAACTTCTGAAAATATACTCCAGAATTGCTTAAAGAAATAAACTTGTTTTTCAAAGAGAAAAGCCAAAGCAACCTCCTAAACAACGTAACTACAAAATTACATTTTCACATTTCTTGATGAAAACCATTTGCTAATTTTGACCCAATTCTGTGAATATGTCTGCACCACAAAACTGCAGTTTTTAACGAATTGGTAAGAATTAATGAGAAAATCCAAATTGCTTGGCTATAATCTCAATACTAAAGTTAGTTTAATTTAGTTCTGAAAACAATTTTAACATAACGTTATCCAAAATAAATACTCCTAGTTCTTACTTTATTAGAAATCAAAGTCTGAATCACCAGGAATAGAAAAGAGGGAAGGCCCTTTCCCTCTAAATACTGTGCAGTGATCTGCCATAAATTATGGTTTGCATTATATATAAAAAACAGCAGAGAAAAAAATAATGAGTCCACTTTTCAGTGACAACATTACTCTTTGTGCTAAAAAGGCAAACACTCTGATGGGACTGAAATAAATGCTTTAAATTCTAGCAATACAGATTTTCCATAATAATGATGAGTGATTTCTGAGTATCAGACCACAATACTATATCAAGGCTTGAGGCAATCAAAGCTTTTGAAAGACGTTCAGCCTTTCTTCAAGTGTAAAATGTATCCTTCACAGTTTATTATTCCCTGGTTTAGGGCTTTTAATTAGTAAAAGCTTTTTATTTTTCAGTATAAAGATCAAACTTGGAGAAGAAAGAAAAGGTACTTTTAGCCATATGAAAAAATATCAAATACACACACACAAAACCACATTCTCTTCTTTCTCCCCTCTCCCAAGAAGACTCACCCTTTATGAATGTTACTGCCAGGGAGTTACTGATGCATTTTTCCTGAAAAAAGATGTAAGGGTGTTGTGGATTTGATTTTCTCCTATTCAGATACTGCCATCTGTATTTTGACTTGTCTATCTCCTTTCCAAAAAACTTTCAGCATTTTACCCTCTTTATCACTTTCACCTCCTCCAAAGCGTTTCCTTTTCTTTTCTGAAACAGTTTTTCTTTTCAAATGCTACACTTCTGTATCAGCTACATTTTAAGAAACACCTTTATTCTGCAGTTAGGCTTCCAATAACATCATGTTGAAGTTCGATTCTCCCACAGTTAAGCTCATTCTTAAAACACAGATGTCCCTACTTACCATCTTCCAGCCTTTCCCCCCCCTTTTCCATCTATAGCTCTAAAATTTTTCTTTGCCTCTTACAGAGGGACTCTTTCCTCTGTAAAGCAGGGTGATCCTGTCCTCCACTTTCCAGGATGAGTGTTGTAGAGGGAAGAAGTAAAAGGAAGAGGACAGAGTAAAACAAGAGCTGCAAAGCTAACAGAAGTGATTTAAGTATAGCGAGATGACCCCAGCCCCTCAGTGTGAGGCACTGTCTCTGTCTGTTGCATGTGAAGAGGAACAATCTGTCCCTCAGCACATGCAGAAATGAGTTACTGCTCTTCTGCAAGAGAGGGATGAATAACAGCAGCCAAACAGAGGAAGAATTTTTCATTGGCTACAAGACTTCCCTGCAAATCAATCATTTCTAAAAATTACTATCTTATTGAAATCCTGTAGAATTGAAAATCCTAAATTTACTCCATAAGCATATTTATTCCAAAACCAAAAATAAATTCATGTTGTAAATGAAAACTTCACCATACTGCAAACAACACACAGCATTAAGTAATCTAGTTTCACTGTGAAGGGAAACCACTTTTTGGGTCTATTTTGAGACACTGACATTCTCTTGTTGATGTTATTTGCCCTTTCAAAATCTACTCCTTCATAAAGGCTCAACATTAATAAAGGTTCATATTGATCTGAATAATCCTAATGTGAATAATTTGAACAAGAATACTCTGCTGATGCTTATAAAGCTCTTTGGGAACTTCAGCATGGCCAAGTTCTGATTTCAAGAAACAAATAGAATGCAAGATTAAGACACCTGGCTTCATGCCTCATACAGGCGTCTGCTTGTGTGGTTAAATATCTACATTCCCATTTTATAGGCTTGTAATGCTCTGCTGCAGTCAATGGAGCCTAAGGAGTGATTCAGTTGACCAGGTGACAGGTATCTACTTTTGGATGAAAGGACTTGCTCCTACTCCGTTGTGTGCTCTGCAGCATTGTGTGTCCATTCACAATACTGACAGCGTAGTTGCACGGCACACAAGACACCTATGTATAAAAGATGCCTTAATTCTGTTGCCTAAATATTGAACTAAAGGCCTTGCCAAGGGGATGCTAGGGTTTCCCTAATATAAGTGCTGATCCAGCCTGGGTTGTGCTGGCTGGTGTGCAAGTGCTGCTACAGAGCAGAGCGTTCCTCTCAAGGGTCTGTTTCAGAGCTGCCCGGCCTGCAGGGGTAACCAGACAACCCAGTGGCATTTCTAAGGCCACATGGTTTCATGTAGCCAGATCAAGATCCAAGAATTCTTTTAGACTTTGATTTGAAATCCCCCAATTTTCCAGGTTTTTCACATCACAAGGATAAGACTAATTTAGTGGTTCCGTTTGGGGCAGGACTGCAGGTCACCTCACTTGCTGTGCCTCAGTTTACACTGCAGAATCATAGAATGGTTCGGGTTGAAAGGGACCTTAAAGATCATTTAGTTCCAATGCCCTTGCCACAGGCAGGGATACCTCTCACTAGACCAGGTTGCTCAAAGTCCCATCCAGCCTGGTCTTGAACAATTCCAGGGATGGGGCATCCACAGCTTCTCTGGGCAACCTGTTTCAGTGTCTCACCAGCCTCACACTAAAGAATTTCTTCCGAATATCTAGTCTAAATCTCTCCTCTTTCAGTTTAAAACTGTTATGCCTTGTCCTATCACTTCAATCCCTGATAAAGAGTCCCTCCGCATCTCTCCTGTAGTCCCCCTTTAGGTACTGGAAAACTGCTATAAGGTATCCCCGGAGCCTTCTCTTCTCCAGGCTGAACAACCCCAACTCTCTCAGCCTGTCCTCATAGCAGGTGCTCCAGCCCTCTGGGCCATGATCATCTTCGTGGCCCTCCTCTGGACTTGTTCCAACAGGTCCACGTCCTTCCTGTGCTGAGCCTCCCAGAAATTCTGAGCAGTCCCAGAAATCCTGCATGGGAAACTTTGGGGCAAAATAAACTAGATGTACTCTAGCAACCTTCCAATGACTTCACACTACTGCAGGCATTAACATGGATCTGACCCTGAACCCTCATTGGGTGCAAGTCCTCAGCACCCACAACTTTGCTCTGAAAATCTCTCCTACTGGGCTGTGCTTGTGGCTGATGGAGTGGTAGTGTCAAATTAGCAGCGAGCTTGTTTTGCAATCCCTGGGCTTACAAACTGCATCCTTGGCAACCCGGACACAGAGTTCTGCATGAGGTATTTTAATATTGAGAACATTTAACTGTATGGATGAGAGTATGGATTTTCAGACAAGACATCATGCCTGATTAACCACCTGGCATTACTATAGTTGTTGACTTATGTAGTGATACCTCTAATGAACCACTTAGTTGGGTGTCAGAGCATTTAAATTTAAAGCCTGTTGATCCCCAATGAATTTTGGGCTTGCTGGGCTAAGTATTAGAACGGTAACCTAAAAATATCACACAGTGAAGAAGCTAACAGGAAATGTTAGGCCATATAGAAAAAAGCCCTAAATAAAAAAACAATTTTATATCAATCTTATATTCACTCCTATGTTAAGCAATTTCTTTCTGTTTGGTATCCAACCCCCCTGTCGGGTCTTGAGTGTACAAGTGAGAGGGAGTCCAACCTAAAGTTTGCATTTCCAGAAAAAGCACCAGGTGTTTTGCTATTTGCTATTCAGGCTAGAGATACTTTCATACTATCTTCCTGAAGTCGTATTACTGCAGGGAAGAATTCAGATCCACAGGGCTTTAGGAAGTACAGTAATAAGATGCTCATCAGGAGAGAAGAGATCAGGGTTTGGATCTGTTCTCTAAGAGATGTTATTCAATATTTTAGCCAGTGACTTTTAAACACAAAATGCATAAACAGAACAGAACTAGTATATTTTTCTCATAAAATGAATGTGTCGATTACAAGGCTCTAGACTCATGGTCCCTCCTCTACACACTCCCTTTCTTGAGTTCTTCACTTCAGCGTCTCTGCTTCAAAATGATGGAGAGATTTTTACTCTGAAGTATTTCTGCATAGCTTATTGACTGAGGCATCTTTCTAGGAGTTGGGAGACTTTTTTTTTTGTTTGTTTTTGAATGCTGTTATGGGAAGGAAAGAACTGAATCCAGATGACCTGCTTTCTGTACAAGAAAACTAGCCACTAGACTGCCACAAAACTTCAGTTTATATTAGGTTAGAAATTAAGCTCTTTAGAGATACAGGCAAACAAATAATAGATTTTATGTGGAAAACAGTATTCTCAAATGATCGCAGCTCTGGACGTGTGCAGGGTCACCAGGCATTAAAAACTTTTTAAGTCAGTGATGTGTTTGATGATGCCTTCATGGTCAGATGAACCTGCATAATTATTACTTCTTTTAAGTCACAGTTTGTACTTCTGTTGCTCACTACATGTTTTATATGGTCATAAACTTCACAAGACCTAAGCCTTAATTCTTCCTTTATCACTAACTATATTTTTTCTGCTTGCCAAACTTGTTAGCAAGTCTGTGAATGTAAGCCTTCCATTCGCTATTTTTAATGCTGATTTTGTTTAATTGAAGGGAATTTTATTAATATAAAGGGAAACTTTAATTTTTTGATCAAGTTGAAGACTTTGGCTTTCAGTCATTTTTATGTCATACAGTACAGATTGATCTTTGCAGTGTTTTGGATGCCAGAAATGAATGAAAACTACTCCCGAATACAGCAGATGTTAAAATGTTGCTGAAAGCTCTGACGAAGAAACATCAATTAACATTGTGACTATGTTTTGATGAAGATGATGGAATGAAAATGTCTCTTTTGCAGGATCATCAGACTCATAAATTTTCAGCTCATGACCAGACAAAATTTCAGTCAATGGCACATTTGATCTTGAAGAATCTGAAGAAACCAATTTTATGGGCTTTTTTGAGTTCAGCTGAATTTCTTTCAGTCTCATGAAGGACCAGCATTTCTTAGTTCAGATCTCTTCAAAACAAGAATCACCTGATTCTTTCTCCTTCTTTCAAACTTGGTCATGCAGAATTGGACAAATTCAAAAATTCATTTTTATGATAATCAGTGAACAATAATCACATTTACAATATTGATTATTGATTTTACATTTAGAACAGTTATATTCCTACATTGTAAAATCTGAATAATAGCATAGCCTACATTGTGTACAGACAGGTGGTGTGATATAAACTGCCTACCTTTCAGAGGACCTTTCTGATTTTACCAAATTTAATGCCCCAATATTTCACAAGTCTCCTCTCTCTCATCTTTTCAGATTTTTCTCTTATAGACAGGATATCTACATTCATTTTCTTAATCAAATCTCAGTCCTGCAATTGCTTTCAGAACAATAAAAATGCTTATCTCATTACTTTCATAGTTTAATATCTGAAAGTTTTTTTATATAGATTACAGTCTCTCTAAATCTTATATTCACCTCTTCTGGGATGCCTGATGACTGGGATACTTCTCCTGTACCACTCTGTTTCAGATTAATCTTGTTAGCTATACAAATAATTTTTCTAAAAGGAGCTATTTCTGACCAAAACATACATTTAATGCCAGCACATACTAAAAAATAACAAACAGAAAGAAGCTTGTGATTCGAGTTCCACAGAGGCATTTCCAAAGTATCTATGAAAATCAGTTTGATAAGTGAGTACTTTTAACTGAACTTTTAACTGAAGTTTAGAGAAATAATTTTTTGTCTGAAATGATACTTAAAACTGAAAAAATATATTCACTAGCATACTTAGAACCCAATATTCAGTATCCTGAATGCCTATGATTTCAGATGCTGACTGTGAGGAATCTGGTAAATAGGCTGAAACCGACAAGGTCTGCTTTCATTTTTTCTTTGGCTTGTTATTTTAAACTTATATCATTATTATTTTTACCACAGGAAATAGAAATAAATTGTTTTACTGAAGAGCATCAGACATCAGTTTTTGATGCTATTTCTATGATCTCAACAATGCTAAAGTGGCCTGCACAGTGCAAGTGATAGCTGTCATACTCCCATTGCCAAAAGCAAATCTGCTCTCAGTGATCATAAAATTGGGAGGGTATAAATGTCACCAAGCATCCTAATGTTATTTTAAAGTAGGATTTTATTTTTATGTATACTTACAAGCCCCTAGAAAAAATATTGATAACAGGGGAAAGAAGGAAATAGCAGGTAAGGTAATTATGCTGCCATGGTTACTCTGAGAAAGATCACAGAAAATTTTAATACAATTCAAAAAGGATAAAAGCAACAGCATTCAACAAAGACACAGAATGTTTCTACAGATTTTGTTACCAAAACATTTACAAAGTCAGATTATCACCTTGACTGTATCCGTCTGAAGTTGAAGGTAACAGGAATGAATCAGAGTAAAGCTGTGGCCTGGTGGGAAATATCCCTAGAGTAACAAGGGAGGTATATCAGTGTCTTCACTGCTTTCATATAGGTTCATCCTTGAATAGAAACCTTTTCTAAACCCCGTGTAAGGGTGGTGCTGACATGGGAGCAGCATCTAAGACCCAGTCACCTAGGTGAGGTTCCTGCCCCTGGGGTTGTCTGTACCATCTTGGGCATTACTGTATTTCAGAGTGGGAAAGGCACAAGAAGATTTTTGAAACTGCCTCTTTTAGCTGCAGAGGAAACACTGCATAGGTGAAGGGACAGCACCAAACAACACACAAACACAGCCTAGTCTTCAGGGTTAGGGCAAAGAGAAAAAGAATTAAGGCTCTCTTTCTTAAAGGACAAAACCAAAGAACAACTCTCTCCCCTCCCTCTTTCTGCTTACATGGTGTTAGATTTGCAGAATTACTTTGTTAGAGACAGACTCAGGCAAGGCAGGTTGGGTCCCTTGGTTCTTTCACTGCTACTTACAGTTTGAACACTCATGTGTTTCTGGTAATGAAATGATCCCATCAGGTCTCAGGGAAGTCTACACTTTGGAGTTAGATTAAGGTACATTTATACACTCTAACAAATCAGAATACAGTAAAATATTTCTGTGAAGAGACAGGACCACCTGTCTACCCATTGTAAACCAAAAATAAAGGCATTTTAGGGTAACTAGCTCCTTAAGTAACACAGCTTTTGGCTCATGCATCATTCCCATAGATGCGATGCCTACATTATTCTTTGTTAAAAACAAGTAAGTTTCCTAGCAACCCAATTGCTATCTCTGTGGGGGATAAAAACACACCAGCATTATATAGAAGTTGAGTCTCTTTGACAGCATCATGGTTTTTGACCACCTCAATTAATTACCAAACATGCTGGCATCAGTTCGAAGTCTTCTTCCTCAACAAGATAAGTATCAACAAAGTACTTTGCTTAATGCTAATGCATTTCATTTTCTGCTACATGATAAAATCAGATTCTGTGTATCTATTATACTGTGCAAAATGCAAAGCATCCTAAACAAAAATCTTCAAATTAGCCTCTTGTTTTTTGCATGTTCAGTGTCAAGGATAGCAAACACCATGTCATGAAGGTGACTTTTAAAGATTTATTTTAGGAGGCAATTAATGGCCAAAATAGAAAACCTTTTTAGGAAAAAACCTCTTTTCCTGTGGGTTGTTTGTTTGTTTTGCTTAGTTTGCTTGTTTGTTTTTAAAGCAATTTGTCCAATTCTGCAGTGTTAGATAATAGCCAAAAATGTCAACTAACTCAGGACTAGCAGCTAGCTCTAAGACTGGAGCAGTAAGAATATAATTTGCAACTAAAATAGTAGGATAATTAATTTATGTTGCCCTGTGTGTATGGTTAAGTTTTTAACAGATGAAACAGATCTCAGAAGAACAAAAAGCGAACAAACAGGGACAAGTGAAAAAAAATTCCCTATTATTATTTCAAATCCTGTGCTGAAATATCTCTATCTCTTGAATAATCCTCCATAGTGGTCTATAGCCTGACAGTCCTCGAGTTTATGGAATGTGTAAAAGAATGATGACATTAACATTTAGACAGCCTTTTGTTTTATAGTGGATTATTTGTGGTTCAGCAAGCATGTTCTTGAATAAACCTAGATCTGCTCTCCATATAAAATTTCACTAATAGTTCAAAATGCCAGGATTTTGCAGCATTTGCTTTTCCTGCACATTAGACAGAGCTACAAACCAAGCTGAAAGAACATGTCACTGCAGCTTACAGTAAAAAATTATATTCATTTCTTTGCAGTCCACCACTTTTCTCTTGTACGATTTATGAAAAGAAAAAAAAAAAAGATAGTTTGTGGGGATTTTTTTCCAGATACACATAGGGGACATGAGAAGCAACTAATTAAAAACACCCTTTCTTCAGAAGCTATACTACTCCAGCAGAAAAGGAAAAAAAATGCACCTTAAACACTCAAAGAACAGGAATTATACTTGTAACCTGGTTTTAAGTTACTAGAACCCCCTTTTCCAGGGGCAGGTCAGAAACTAGACCAGACTGTCATTTGAGAGGAATCCATGACAGCAGTTCCTGTGGTGTTTAACCCATCATTACTTCTCTTCCAAACGGAAGGAAGAAGCAATGCACCTTTGCTGAATCCTGACCTTTTTAAAAGGTAAATCTCCCACCTGTTTGTATTTGAGCATCTGGGCTTCACCATTTCTGAAGCATTTTTATTTTTTTTTTTCACGTTACCTCTATCACCTACAGTGATACAATAAGGAGTATTCACCTATAAGGCAGTCTATATTAGAGATGTTTATTTTCACCCCAGTGATTCCTATAATATGCAGACAATGTGATTACAAAACAAAACTGCAGACACCTTGTATTACCTCGTTAAGGTTATGGACTAATATTATGGTAATTTATAGCTCCATTGCACATGGTTGTTTAAAAGAATTTAAAAGAAAGAAAGAAAAAGAACCAAGCACATAAAACACTGGCCTGTAGCTTGACACAAACTGGGAATACACTTTTTAACTAAATGACCTCATTAAATTTTGGGAGTCTGTTGTTTCTTGTCTGATTATTATTCTAAATATAATGCTACCGCTTCTGTGACTCATACATAGTACCTCAGGATAGTTTTCCTTTTGATGTACACTGCATTAGTCATACTTACCTATTAACACAGATGATATGTGGTGCAACCTCTACACCTTCTGCTGTATTCCAGAAAGAAAATATTAATATATTACTTGGTTCTGTAATTAACATTGGTACATAAACCAATGCACATCCAAAATAGGTTTTAGGATTCAGGATTGGATGACAAAAAACCCATTCTTCTCCTCAAAGTTGTTTCATTGATACTATCTTTTAGCAAGACATGAAATTAGCAGCACAGAGAAAGTTAATAGTCCTTACATGCTAAAAATCAAAAGAACTTTAGATATCAGCGTTCCCCGACAAAGCTAAAATCAGAAGAAACATATTGATTCCTGACCAGCTCACAGATCTTGACTGGGTCTTGTCCAGTCCAAAATGGCAGGATCCATGGAAAGATTTGAATGATTATATGTCAGCAGGCCAATTGTAAAAAGAAAACTTCCTTGTTAATTATGCAGGATCAAACAAAGTACAAATTGAGAAGAGGATGCCTGTAAAAAGGAATGACAGCAAAAAAAGTTGATCTTCTGTTTAAAAATGGAGCATTTTTACCCTGACCTCTTCACAGTTCAACAAGGTAAGTGTGAAGTCCTGTACCCGGGGAAGGATAATTCTAGGCACCAGTATATATGCTGAAGGATGACCATCTGGAAGGCATCTTTGCAGAAAAGGACCTGGGGATCATGGTGGACATCAAATTGAATATGAGCCAGCAGTATGCCCTTCCAGCAGATCAAACTGAATACATTATTTTGCATAAAACAGAAACTAAGTAATGCTGGGGATGAATGAAACATTTTAGTTCTCTAGGCTCCTTTTACACAACCTCAGAATATCCATATGATGACCAGAATAACCAGTATCAGAATACTCACCAAGTTTTGGAAGTTACCCTCTCTCCTTTGCTTAGGGAAACTTGACACATATTGTCTAGCTTCCAGAAGACTGCCAGGGTTGACATGCTAGAGAGTCACTCTCAGTGCCTTTCTGCAGTTTATGCAGGAGAATTTTATAGGAAGCGGGATAGCTTAACTAGCTGAAAATAGGAATAGCTCTATAGGTGGGCGACTGGCCTTCCTCTAGGAGGTAACAGGCATAGTGTCAAACATCTATAAATAAAGGAGAGGACGGAACCAGGGACTGAGATTTACTGAGTACTGCAACTGGGCTGCTAGGCAAAGCATTTCTTTCTTCCCAGTTTTGTGATTCAAACTAAAGCATTTAAGATGAAAGTTGTGAATGATTTATGTCAAAATTTGTAAACAGCTGTGTCTAGACTGATTTTTTTCACTATACACTCTTTCCTCACCTGACACAAAAGGTGTCATAAGGTGTTAAGTACTGGCTGCAGAGTGCTTTGAGATACATATGCAAAAGCAACTCTTATAGCTATTACTGATTCAAAGAAGAGTGGTTTCTTAAGGCATCTTGATGGTGTGTTTGATCCAGTCAAGTTGCAGCAGTGCTTTAAACACCCTTGGGAAATTGTTTCTTATTGCGCAGTTTTACTTTAAGAAAAATATGGCTACAGAGAATAATATGCCTAAATCTTTCCTTTACTTTCTTCCATTCAGTCACTCCTGGTTACTTCTCTTTGAACCATCCTGCCTGATTCCTCTCTCATTTACCCTCTTAAAACACTTACAGATGTTTAGCGCGTCATTCATGAATCATTATTTAGACAGGCACTCCATATTTAGCTCTTCTTTTCCTCATAAATCAGTCCCTTCCAGACCCTCAATCATTTTTATTGCTCTTTCATAACTGCTGATAGTACTCATAAATGAAATGTCTGTAATGGCACTAAGCAAGAAAAAGGGAACAAGAGACCAAGGCTGGAGTTAATAAAATAAAAATAAAACATAACCTAACTTGGGCATCCTCTTTATTTTGGCAATCAAGTAGACATAAATAATAGCACACCAAGGCAAATGAATTACCAGAAGCTAAAGTGAGGCCCAGGCATACCTGATGACATATTTATAAGCCTTGTAGAGAGGGAAGTAGAAAAACAACTAATGTGAACCTATATTTCTGCTTTTCAAATCAATATTCTAATACTCTGTGCATATGAATGGTTGCTGGCGTTCAAAACTTAAACGTGTCAAAGCAGGACTCTCATAACCACAACATCTGTTGCCATTAAGACAACTTTCTGAGCCCATTTACCTTAACTCCACTTGGAGATGGTTTCATGGGATCCTTTACAATATTTAAGATACATCAAGCTTCAGAAACAGTTATCATTTTAACCAAGATCAGCTCAAGGCTTATCAGTGAAAGAATCACATTTTTGACAGTCTGATATTTACAGTACTGCATGCTAATAGTTTTAGTTTAAAAGAAGGGCACCTCCTTTTCCCCTGTGAGGCTAATGAATGCTGGGACCCTGGAGTTTAAAGTTTAAAAGTTGAGATATTGAGTTTTAGTGAAACTATGTACAGGACTTAGTTTAAGCTTTCTTATGAAGCTTTTTAACAAAGACCGTTCTGAATGATTTTTCATAGAAGACACAGAAAACCACGGGCGTTCAAATAAACTGCCTGCAGCCGTTGAGGCCAATAGCTGCTCTGTGTGTGTGGTGTGTGTGACAATACACACATGAAAAATTTCTAAATGTATGAAAAACAGGAGGCATGATGATGAATCCAGCAACATCTATTTTTAGATAGCATTACTGTACATTTGAAAAAGAAAATTAGACAAGTAAAATTTATAAAAGCAATTGTTTTCTACAGGAAACTCAGGAAAAATGTTGAAAATAATATTTCTCAATATATATTAAGTTGTAGAAGCTAGTGCTCAATGGTTTTATAGCCTTTCTTATGGATCAAGCTTATCTTAAAATCTGTTTTTTAATTGCTTATAACTTGACTGCTTTAGATTTGTTTTGCTCCTAAACAAAGCATAAGATGTTAGCCCTTAAGATCTGTTTTAAATTAAAAAAATTATTTAATGCATTCAAATCTTCTGCTTTGGCACTGCAGGTATGTAAAAACATAGACCACTAAAGTTCTAAATGCAATACTGATATTAAAAATCCCAGATATAAATAAATCAACAAGAAACAACTGGCTTTCCTACGTTAAAGTATTTGCTAGAGCCTGTATATCAAACCAGATCACTGCTTGTCAACAGATGAAGACTTAAACATATGTATTTTTTCAAGCAATGGAATATCACATGAAGAAAAGGAAGATTAAAACTCTGTAGAAAAATTATTTTCATAATAACAAACTATCAATTCACTTACATTTGGAAGGTATAGGAGAACATTAGTGGTCATAGTTATCAGGACACCAATTCACAGATGGGTTGCTTATTTTACAAAGAACTCAATTCCTCCTATATGCACACAGTCTCCTCTCTGCTTTACCTCAGTGATTCAGGCAAAAGGAAAGAAAATATCCAGAAGCCTTTCAGACTAAAATGTGCTTTTTATTTAGCTGAAGAATGGGTCCAAAATAAGGCATTGCAATGCAAAAGGAACATAAAACAGGTCACGGCACTTCAACCAAACTTTTAACTGTCATCTACCTAACAGAATACGTTGTTAGTTTGAAGACTGTCTAAACTTGTCTGATGAAACATTTATGACTGCAGTGCCTAAAGTTAAAATAGTAAAATAAATTAGTCCATAATCTACCATAAGTATTAAAAGCTGAAGTTTTAATCATTACCTCTGATTAAGAAACTCCATTCATCAATCATTCTCTTTCAAAGTCCATGAATAAAGAAGGCATACCTATACACTGTAATTAAATACAGGTATCTGATTAAGGTAGTCCAGATTGCTTAAAATAAATGATAGTCTTGGCACCCAGAAATCTTGGAGACGATTGGTAGGAATCAGCTGTATTGCAAACTTAAGAAATTCCGTGGATAAAAGTGTTTTGTCTCTGCACACCTTCTGAAGGGCTTTTGCAACGGAATATCCCTGAAGAAAAACAGTTCAGGTTAGGGGAAGTACATGAATTTCCGAAGTACCATTGGTACAACCTCTCTTATATGGGTGAGGGCAGGCCTGGGTGGGCTTCCTGTCAGCCCTGTGCATTTACTTGACTTTGTATAGGTTACACTTATTCTCTGTATATTATGTTTTACCAATGGCTATACCAAGATTAACAAATGGGGACCTGAAAATCCGATGATTTAATTCACATCACAGACTTGGTTTTCCGAGATTTTGGTCTTTCCTTACTTGCTAGGAAAGAATAAGGAGAGGAGACACGCACTGCACAGTGAGGAGCAAGTGAAGTGTGGAGATGAATACCTAATTGTACAATGGTGCTGACAAGAATACTTTCGCTGCTCTGATGCTGGGATACAGTTCAATGAACTGGTAAGGTGGAGAGAGGTCACGTCATGAAAAAGAGGAAGAATATAATATCTTCACCTTGAGAATATCACGCCACCTTGCAGCTTTAAATGAAAACCAGTAGCGGTGACAGTGACACAAGCCTACAGGTAAGTATAAACACTGGCTGTTGGTCAGAAGGCTAAAGTCAGGGTGGTGGTGAGATTATGTTATGCTTCACAAACTTGGATACTCACTGATGGATATCCATACGGTGAGGTCAGAGGTACAGGAAACATGCAAGTGAACTGGAAATCCTACTGTATGGTCAAATGTATGATAATTCAGAATCAGCAGGACACTGACAGATGGACCACTCGGTAGATAAGGAATTGGCTGGATGGCTGCACTCAAAGAGTTGTGGTCAACAGCTCAATATTCAAGTGGAGAGCAGTGACGAGCGGTGTTCCTCAGGGGTTGGTACTGGGACCGGTGCTGTTTAACATCTTTGTTGGTGACATGGACAGTGGGATTGAGAACACCCTCAAAAAGTGTGCTGACACCAAGCTGTGTGGTGCAGTTGACATGCTTGAGGGAATGGATGCCATCCAGAGGAACCTGGACAGGCTTGAGAGGTGGCCCCATGCAAACCTCATGACGTTCAACAAGGCCAAGTGCAAGGTCCTGCACGTGGGTTGGGGCAATCCCAAGCACAAATACAGGCTGGATGGAGAATGGATTGAGAGCAGCCCTAAGGAGAAGGATTTGGGGGTGTTGGTGGATGAGAAGCTCAGCATGAGCCAGCAAAGAGTGCTCACAGCTCAGAAAGCCAACCGCATCCTGGGCTGCATCAAAAGCAGCAGGTCGAGGAGGCCAGCAGGTTGAGAGAGGTGATTCTGCCCCTCTACCCTGCTCTGGTGAGACCCCACCTGGAGTACTGCGTTCAGCTCTGGGGGCCCCAACATAAGAAGGACATGGACCTGTTGGAGCAAGTCCAGAGGAGGGCCATGAAGGTGATCAGGGGGCTGAAGCCCCTCTCTTATGGACAGGCTGAGAGAGTTGGGGTTGTTAAGCCTGGAGAAGAGAAGGCTCTGGGGAGATCTTATAGTGGCCTTCCAGTACCTGAAGGGGGCCTACAGGAGAGATGGGGAGGGACTCTTTATCAGGAAGTGGAGTGATAGGACAAGGGGTAGTGGTTTTAAACTGAAAGAGGGGAGATTTAAATTAGGTATTAGAATGAAATTGTTTACTCTGAGGGTGATGAGACATGGGAACAGGTTACCCAGAGAAGTGGTGGATGCCCCATCCCTGGAATTGTTCAAGACCAGGCTGGATGGGACTTTCAATACCCTGGTCTAGTTGAAGGTGTCCCTGCCCATGGCAGTAGTATTGGAAATAGATGATCTTTAAGGTCCCTTCCAGCTCTAACCATTCTATGATTCTACAACAACCCAGGTCTGCAACTGCCTTTTTTATAATTCCGTTACGTTCACCTTAATAGTCATTCCATCGTCAAATGATAAAAGCTACTGAATGAAGGAGAGCAGAAGAAGCTTCATGACTTTGAAAATTAAGCTATTTTCATTTAGGTACATTTTAAAGAGTCTAACAGTCAGCCATCAATTAAACAAAAAACAGCCAAACCCAAGACCACTGAAAACAAAGCAGAATAAATACAAAATATGAATAATTGGAAAAATATGAAAACAACTATGGGCAAAAAGCTTAAAGTATGTTTTCTTTTTTGTTTTCTTTACTCCTCCCATGACTAGTGATTCCATCCATTGTATTTGTGTTTTAACATAAAATATCACTAACATACTGATACACTAGAGTCCACATTCTAATTTTAATTAAAATCAAATATATCTGGTCATGTATTTTTTGCTTCAGAGGAATAATTGCACTTTTATGCTGTTTTAAATTAGAACAGAATTTAGCTCACTACATTTTTTACACACTTCACTGGTTGGGTACTGAGAATGTCTTACTGGATTGGTTGGATTTTTTCCTCATAAGAAACAGATGTGATAATTTGTATTTGGCAGTTAAACACCTGGTCACTAAATATTTAAAATTTTGAAATGAAATGCCTCAATAAGCTATCGAGCAATAATAGGCAAATACTTTCTTATAGTCAATCGGCATATAACAAGGTATGAACAATGTGTGTGCATTGTAATGAAGTGATGTAAATGACCTCAGAAGCTGGAAGACACTGCCAGAAGTTTGAATTGTATCCAAAATAAGAATGTCTCTTTTGCCTACAATCTGCTGAATGCAGAATGCATTAGTATCTCGGCACTGCACAGCTGTGTTTTTCTGTTGAAGGAGGATAATGCCTGCTTTCAGATTTGGAAAAAAAAAATCCTTCCTAATTGAGTTGGGTACCTTTATCTGCATTCAAGCTGCTGCTTATTTATTTTTAAATAACTGAATTCTGGCAACATTTTATCCTGAATGAAATACACAGTTTAAAAGGAGTTAGACATTCCATGTCAGCCTTCTGCTATGGAAACACCGTACCTACTTACGATGGATCTTGACCTTTTTTCTTTTTCCTCATGACTAATCAACCAAAACTTCTTTGTGATCTCACCTATGGCCTCAGACTTGTTCCTCCCTATTGTCTGATACAGTCTTATAGGACAATCACAACATAGGCTCACAGTCCTGCCTTTAGTTGTCCTGGTACAATAGCCAGATCCATGCCTTTTCAAGGGCAGGGTCCTCTCTTAAAGGGGAGACTCTTGGTGAGAAGCTGTCCATCACTTTCTCCTCCATACTTTGCTTGTCCAGAAGATCTCGAGAGTCCAGCAAGATAATATCAAGGACTGGGCTGCTCAAGTGAAGGATTCAAGATGAATCTAAGCGATGAGTAAATGGTGCCTGAACCACTCTATGGCTTCAGACATGAAGTGTTTGTGATTTTTTGTGAAAGGTCTCTTGTTCGTTTTTCATTTTCTAGTGTCATAGTGAGGACATCCACCTTGCTACATTTGCACATGTGAGAGTGCTGTTGAGCAGCCTAGCACAAATGTGGCTGCTCTTTGTTGAGGAAGAGTTCAGTGAAATCAGATCTAGAAAAAATATCAAAACCTGATGAAAGTGGTCTTCAATACAATTTCCCTACAGGTATGATCCATGGTATTTGTACAAAGTTAAAAAGTGACTTTAACTTTGCAGCTGAGTTATACTACTCCAGACCCCTCTTGTCCACCAAGAGGCCTCAGGCTGCTATAATAAAAATATTTCCAAGGTACTCTGTTATTCTGAAGTCAAAAGCAATTTCTCTTCTCAGTTATACTCCACAGTAACACAGAGAACCTGTGCTTACATAGCTAGAGCTAATACTGGTGCAGAGTCCCCGTTGGAGGAAGTCCCTAAGTATGCGTGTAAGTCTCTTTTCACTCAGGAGTTTGACAGAACTGAAGCACATGCTTGAAGATTCATAGCTGCTTATCTTAAATGTTTTGTTTTTTTTTTTTTTTTTTAAACTTTATTGGCCTGTATTCAGGCTTGTGTATGAAAGAAATCACATTTCAGTAGTATATTAGAAGAAAGTAGATCATTAGATAGTATAAATAAATCATCACAATTCCACTGTCTTTACTACAGTGAAGAATCCATCCCCTGAACCAAGGTATTTTGTTAAGTTTCCTCTTACTTCTCCCTAATGATACAAGCACTTGTTTTTCAGAAAGTTGTGATTCACTTATTTATATTGTAACACAAAATTTTTTAGTGTTTACTCTTACTGTTGTGTTCTAACCAAGCCAAATTTTTATTTCATACCTTTACTTTCTATCTTAGCATATTTCAGCAAAGTAGGGATGCGATCTGATTACCATGTGTCAGATTTGACTCCTTCTACACTTTTCTATTAAGGCGAGGGAACTTTATTTAACAGTATTTTATCAGTTTTGTACAGAAATAAAAAAGTTCTGTTCACACAAGAGATTTGTGGTTTATTAACTTAAGCTTTTTTATAAAGTGAATTAGTTAAACTCCATTGTGGATGTATAATTCAGTTTAAAAGCAGTTTATTTCAGTTTAGTTTAAACAGATTCCAATTTATGCTAAATTGAAAAACGCCTCATTGAAATGGCAATAAAAGTAGCCGCACAACTTAATTTACTAGTTTAGTTCAATTAGTTAGATTTATTACATTTGGTTGAACCAATATAACAGTATCACAGATCCAAGGCTGAAATTTTAAGCTAACGTATAGCCTGGCAAGTTTATCAATTTTAGCAGCACGTATCTGCTGGTATTGCTAATTATCTTGTTACTTTGGGCAGTAACTAACAAAGCCCATGTCTGAAAATGGGTACCATGTGGAGCAACTGCACTGTGCATGGGAGTGAAACTTAACAGCATGTTACAAGGATCTACCAAACACTTCATAGCAAGAACAAGTTAAAATACTGGATTGGAACAATCCTCAAATGCATGAAGGTGTTTTAAAAGAAAACTGAGCCTTATGCAGATCCTCTTTATGACAGGGAATTGGTTTGGAAGAAATGTCTTTGTTTTCTGAATCATTTTGCAGTGGTCTCAGTGAGCTCATGGTGAGAAGGGCAAACATTACTATGACTCCTCTAAGGACTCTCTAAAGCCATGGCTAGGCCAGGTGAAGAGAACTCACTACTCATGTAACCTGTTCTTGCTTAAACTGCATTTTTAAACAGATTGTAAGCTTGCTGCAAGTATGGGTGAGAATTCAGCTGGGCAAAACAGTTAGCAAAGAAAGCCACTTGATGTACAAACAGAAGAAAGGAGGAGCCCATGACCGTAGCCTCAGCCTTGGGCTCCCAGGAATCTGCCACCTGCTCTCCCCCAGGACAGGAGTAGTTCCTTGACGACAAAAATGAATTCAAACACATACTCAGGCAGCACCCTATTATTATTCTAATGTATTTGCAATGATATAAACTTTTGCGCAGGGACTTCATATGGCAGAATCAAAATGCATCAAATTTTAGCCTCAACAGGCAGAATAAACAAACATTCCCAGAAGTTGTAATTATTCAGATGCAATGAGTGGTACATGCTCAATTTACACTGTTCTTTGTACTGTTTTTCCCAAGGAAATGAAGTCTTTTGAAATGATCAAATACTCGTAGCTATTTTTTTTCAAATATCACAGCCTGGAAACTCAGATGTCATTCAAAATAAATCCGTGGCTGGACTCAATGCATTTTTTTTTGTTTTGTTTTGTTTTGTTTGTATCTTCAGTTTCATATGTTTGAAAACAGACTTTGCTTTTCATAAAATGAAATTTTTCATCACAAACAAATCATCACAAACAAGAAAGCATGAGTTCTCTATTTAATATTTCATTAATATGTATCTTCATTCAGCTGAATAGGGCTGTTATGGGTATTAACCCTTTCACAAGTCATTTCTTCCCCACCTTAAGTTATAAACTATAGTCTAAGCACTATTTTACTTTCCCACTACATACAGTTAAACAACTATAGAAAGTTTGAACATATGCAGTCATTTGCACATATCTGCATACATTCACATGCATAAATACACATAGCACAGAAGGTGAAACTCAAAGAATGTGAGTTAAGAAACTGAAATTCTCTTCAAGGCCTGAGCTAGCTTTGAAGGTAACTGACTGAGCTGTGAGATAAACCAAGTACCACATAAATTTATATACTTA
Organism: Numenius arquata; assembly: GCF_964106895.1. Lineage (NCBI taxonomy): Eukaryota > Metazoa > Chordata > Aves > Charadriiformes > Scolopacidae > Numenius > Numenius arquata. The sequence continues at coordinate 22,306,731 of NC_133582.1, read as the reverse complement.
TTTCCTTCTTAAAAAGAAGAAACACTACCTTGCAATCAGTTTGCAATTAATACACTACCTTGTTACCTTGCAAGGTCTAAAGTAAGCACAGGATTCTTTTTTGTTCTTCATCTAGTTTGTGATCCTTTTTTCAGAAGGGGGGAATCTGCTATTTGGAAATTCCATTTACAAGCATTTTCATATCAAAATAGGTATCTTCACATGAAAGTCAGAGGAATCTTTTTTTGAAATATGTCCTTTTTAAGTTTTTCAAAGAATTCTTTTCAGAAAAGGCAAGCACCTCATCATCTCTCACGCACACAAATCTTCAAATGCTGTTTTTGAAGAATTGCATTTAAAAGTATGTTCAGTCATATAGCAAGCATGAGAAGCTGGAAAAAAAGTCTTTGAATCTGAACTACAGCTCATCATAATCTGGTTAAAATTATCTCCAACACCACCTGTCATTATTAATGCAGGAAGAGAGGCAGAAAAATACCTTCAGCCCAGCTACACTATTGCAAATAAGGTCCATCTGCTTTTCACTGTTCTGTCATATAATAATAGCAGCTACATTTATGATGGATTTTGGATTTTGCCTGTAGTAGATGAATGTGTAAATGCTTTTATTAAAAATGCTTTTCTTTGAGGGTGTTCTATTATCTCAGAAGACTTTATACCGTGGAATCCTCAGTCTTTGATATATTCCATTGCTAGGTGAATTATTTTTTCAATTATTTATATCCTTATTTTATATATATACTCATATATATATATAAGTTACTCTCTTTAGCATTTTGTGTTAAATGGTATAGCTGTGCAGAATCTGATTTAAGGCATAACGGCTCTAAGAGCCATTTTATAAGTCATAGTAAAATATTCAGTATCTGTATCCTTTAAGGAAACATGTTTGAAAAATAAAATCCACAGAACAATGTTTAATTTCTAAAAGAGAAAGAAAGGTTGTTTGTTAAAAATAAATGAAAAGGAAAAGCTTAAAAGATGAAATGCTTGCTGTTATCAAGAGTAATGTTCAAAACACAGCAAGGAGATTCAGAGTAAGCAATGGTGTATCTACATTAGCTAGCAACGTAGTGCATCGACCCGGAAGCTGTGGTGTGACTTATATTTGGCTTGCTGTCTGTTGTCCAAGTCTACACAAATTCTAGTGACTTTGTGTGCCCCAAAAGACTATGCTGGTCTGAACAACAAACACCTATCAGTAATATTTTAAGCAGACTAAAAAAAAGTAAAAGAAGCTATTAGCAGTAAGAGATACCCTGCAGAAATTGCAATTTGTGTCCAGACTAGAAGAACAGAAAGAAGTCAAATGCAAAAGCATGAAAACACAGGCCAAAAAGAGAGTTTGAGGAAGTACTTTGTAAATGCATCAAATTCAGAAAAGAACCTTTTTTTTTTCCTAGACTCATTAGAAAAGTTCAATCAGTAAAAAAGTCTTCAGTGCCTATAGATGATCAGTGAGTTGTAAGACCACTGAAAGAATCAGAATCGGTTAGGTTGAAAAAGACCCTTAAGATCATCAACTCCAACTGTTAACCTAGCACTGCCAAGTCCACCACTAAATCATGTCGTTAAACACCACATCTACATGCCTTTTAAATACCTCCAGGGATGGTGACTCAACCCTTTTGGTGAAGAGATGCTAAATGAAATAGAGAACTAAAAAAAGTGGAAGGTCTGTCTTTATACTCCACACATTTCAGTTGTGGAATTCATTGCTATGAGGTTCTTTGAATGCCAGAATTTTAAATGGACTAGGAAATTTACCACAGAAGTTTATGGAAGAAAGGTTCCATTATAGGCTACTGAAAAAAATAAACTGGATGCAAATTCTTGTTCAGAAAGTCCTTAAAATATTGATTAACAGAAGCTGGGAGGAAACACAAGGAGAAAAAATTCTACTTATTCTGCTGCAATACTCATTGCCTAACCACAGACAGACTATGAGAGAAAATGAATATTTGCTGAGATTTTAGTTCATTCTTATAATTTATACCAGGTAAATAAAAGTAAAGAAGTAAAAATTACTATCGTCACCAAATTAATTACAGGTGATAAGAAGCTCAAATTTGGAAGATGCAGAATGCTCTCATCTCTCAATTCTCTCCCACTTAAGCTGTTGCAAGGTACCACACACACACACACTCACTAGTACGAGTATTATAACAGTGATTGGGGTGGGCTTACTAGTAATAAACATTTCTCTCAAAGTCCGGTAATAGCTGCTTCAGATTATACCAAATATTCCCATTTCTGTGAAAGAAACTTCAATTTTTTCCCATTACCTGTATAGTGACTGACTCATTCTTTCTCCTTGCTTAGCACGCACAGAAAATTTTCCTCCCAACCTTACACAGCAGCACAGATCCTAATGAATTTTAATAGTAATTATTAAGATGCACCTTTGTAAAACTCCTGTTCCATGATCTGGGATCCTTATAGGATTTAAACATGAAGAAAACTACAAGGGACATTTTTCTCTATGATAGTGAACAGTTTATTGTGTGATACCTTGCAAAAAGTGAACTAACTCCCTGGAAGGGTCAAATAATTGAAGAAGAAATTGTTGGAAATCTAAATGGCAAGGGATGCAAAGTAGAAAACTTGACCATAAATCACAGCTTATGTCGTGTTCTAAAATAAGTCACACTTACACATATCCAGAAAGGATCAATTCCAGAAATGTGAGCCCAGCACTACGAATAGCATGTGACTTCTAACCTCACTACCCATGGGACGGGTAACTAAACATAGGAAACATGACTATGTAGAGACTGAAGAGCTGTCTTGCAGGAAATGGCATGTTAAACAGTCAGGGTTATGTACAAACACCTTGAATTTCACCTTAAGGTTAATTGGTAGTTGTAGAAAAACACACAGCACCACTGAAATATAAGCTTGACATTCTAGCTGACTGAGAAGTCTAGCAATCTGGTCCATGCTATCTGTTGCTACCACGTGAATAACTCATTGTGGTAATGAATTTCTTACATTGACAAAGCAAGGTCAGCTTATGCAGAAGTGATGAAGAAGACCTGAGTGTCTGACCAGGCTTTCTTTTTGGCCATTTTTCATCTCGAAGATCTTGCAAAAACCTGCAAAAATTTTTGACTAGGGAAACTACTTTGAAAGGATATTCTTTCACCGGTATTTTGTTTTAACTAACAATTTGCATTTAATTACATTCAAGTGCACCAGATTTAAACTAGGAATATGCAATGGCCAGTATGCTTTGGCTTTATGCCTGATATATGAATTTGCCTTAGTAGGATTGACATTTTTCTGCTATACTTAAAAAGCTTTATGTAAGGATGGATAAATTCAACTGGAATGATACAAACAATTTGAAATAGTAAAAGAGAAAAATTTCTCAACAACCTACAAAATCCTAGAGAGAGCTTTCTTAAATACAACTTAATAAATTCTAAATGATCATATTTAATTAAATAAACTTCCATCAGAATGCTAAGTTGCTCAAAATTTCATTCTATGAAGAGTGAGAGCTTACTGAAATCATATGGTACTGTTAACTGGTGTCATTTGAAATAAAAACTCATCCCACCTGAACAATTATTGATTTTATAACTTCACATTGCAAACTCAAAACACAATCTTTATATTCTAACAGTTCAACAGATATCTCCTGAAAGTTTCTGGTCTTTCCTGCAGTGATGCCAAAAAAAAAATAATTCTGAGAGCACAAAGTATACACAAAAAGCTGAGTTTTCGACTGCTAAAAGGAGGTTATCTTGTAAAATCACTAGGGAATTCTCCACTGATTTTTGAAAGCTTTTCAGTAGAAGCAAGACAGCAACATAGCAGATTATTTTGGGTTTGTTGATTTTTTCAGGCTGAGAATGCTTTGTCAAATACTACTATTATAAGTCATATTTCAAAGCAGTTTCACGAAAATTAAAAGGTTTTTTGTTTCACTTTCACAGTTATTTGAGGGGTAAGGAACAAAATTTATATTCTATTTTATAACTGAGAGACAAAAAGAATTCTGAATTAATTTAACTTCATGGATTTAAAATAATGCCAACTTAATTTAAAAACTCTTGGAAGAAATAATTATTTTACCCTTAAACTTCAGGGAATGCTCTTTATCTGATTTCTGCTACTATGCGTACATGAGTGACAGAGCAGAGGTTTGCTCTGGTGTGTTCCTGACAGTATAGCCAAGTCATTCTTTGTGGTATGCTGTAAACTACAGGACTCATTTAATGTAAGGCAGTAGAAAGATTTATTATAGCATTTTCCTGAATCTCAAACCAATGTCAAACTCCTGACAAGCCTCCAATGTTGGATAACTGTTTTTGGGCTGCTTGGGCATTTTCCACACACCTCATGTTTACAGGTCCTGGCCTGTCATGAATAATATATTTGATAATGGTATTGAAATAAGATTTTTTTATGGAAAGGAGACTATCTTCATAGAAACGAAGGCAGCTTAGGTCAAACTTAACTTTTGAAATAACTTCCCTGAACTATCTATTAAAAATGGAGCAGTTCCTACACAAGTTGTTGGGAAGACCTACTCATAGCATCAAGCGACTGCATATGCAGGAGGTGTGACTGAAATGCGGGAGACCCAGCTTATGTACTCAGTTCTGAGTCAGGAAAAAAGCCCCATGTAAATGCTTCCTCCCTGGCAGTCAACTGGGCCACAGGAGTATTGTGGGGGTGATGCCTCTGACTTTGATCAGTTAATCTGTCCTCAGCTGTGAAATGCAAAAAAGATGAAGGTTTAATAAAAATTGCTGTCTTCTCGCAAAAAAAACCCAACCCACCACTCTTAAGTTTCAACTACTGAACAAATTTTGAAATCTTTTCTGTCAAGAAAAAGGTCTAAGAGTTTTCTTTCGCAATTGTCATGAAATACCAATATCAATCTGGATCAGGAGAGAGCAGAGCATGTTGAACCCTGTGGTGTCTGCAAGGTTCAGATTCATCTTCAAATGAGACCAAATGCGATGTGCTGTTTTATGCAAACTGGACGTACTCAAGCTATAAGCTATAGCAATAAGGTAGTGCTATATTTGGAAAATTTAGCCTTGTAGATCTTACCTAAACTGATTGCTAACATGTACTATAAACCCAGGTATTTATGGCAAGAAGCATACACAATATCTATTTCTTTCCACGAGCCACATAATATAACTCAGTTGAAGCAAAAAAAGAAGAAATCACTTCCTTACTTCAGAGTCCTACTGAGTTACAAATGACAAACAACTTTTTATTGTTCTCATCTCCACCATGGCTTCAGTGAAGGTTTCAATTCACCTGAATAGTAACAGTCTTTAATCAATGCAGTGAAGATAGTGGATTCAATGCTGCCGTCTGTGGATTCATACCATCACTCCACTAGCTGTTTTTCTTTTCTGACAGGCTTCAGTCACTTCATTTTCTCACATTTCTGGCTCAACAGTTCAGAATGAAGCTGGGCTGATGTTACTGTAGGAATTGTTCAAGGTTTTATCTATAAATTTATTTTGCTTATACTCTGTAGGCTTCATATTTATAAGCCTCAATGGTTATTTTTCTCCCCGCTTTTCTGAAGTCACAGTATTAATACACAGGATTTTGCTTTTGAGGCTTCAAGGCAAGCATATTAAAGTGACTGCTACACAGTAAATATAACATCAATTTACACTGGATTTTCAGGTGTTTACAATTTAAACTAGCAGGAAGGTCCCTCTCAGAAAACAGAAAATTCTATATTGTAATTCAAATTCCTACTTTTCCCCTTTAATAGGTCATTTTTCAATATCATATCAAAGTCCTGAAGGTCATATTCTATTTACCATAGCAAGAACATACATAGATATCTCAATGATTCCTCATTCTTTTAGGAATACCCCGCAGATCTCAAATTGCAAAACCTACTTGTCAGAAATCGGCGTTTGGCCTAGCTATGGAAATGAAGCATAAAATATTTAATTAGGGTGCTATAATGATTGCTACTATTAATAGGTTTTGTTGTCTTGTCATATTTTATTACAGGTTAAGTAATTATTGTACATTTCAACAGAATGAGCTATCGAAAAATGAAGCACTGATGTGACAAATCTTTCATTGAGGGGTAAACATAATATTTGGAAAAGATGCATTTTGTTCTGGCACTATGCAAGTTATTTCCAGCTAGAACCTCACAATGTCCTGGACACATTTTACACTAAACACTTCCAGTTCTATATACAGGAATTAATATGCATTTAGGATGTGTTTTTAGAAGGAAAATAAGATTAAATTATACAGATGCATCTATACATACTGGTGATATTCAGGTGACAAACAGCAGAGGTATGTGATAAATTCCATCTGTCTCCGAGTTTGTGTATTGATTTTTTTTATAGCACCCACCACACCAACTGTGAATTATACATGCAGCTTTGAACACTCCACCTGCACTCTGCCCACTACTCCATTTCTTCCAAGATTACTTGTAACATATCACACCTCTACACAGTGTGAAATGTTTGCAGTTTTAATTTCTAAAACCTATCTTCTAGGGATGTGTTTCTTTCTTCACTGAAAAGTTAGTTGTTTAAGAGGCAACACAGGCTACATAGAAAGCGAGAACAGGGAGGAGTTTTAGCTTTGACACCTTGTGACACTATATCTAGAAAGAGAAGCTACACAAATTCCTGTAAGGAGAATGAACTTGCTTCCAGTGGACAACCGTCATCTCAGTTTGAGGGGCCTAAGGGTATCGTAATTTTGTTTTTCTCAAATAGCTGCCTCTCCAGTGACATCTGAATTGCCTGCTAGCTCATATGCACTGTTTGGCACGTGCTGTCCAGTAATTCCAGGTAAATAACATGCTAGTTTCATGGACTTCCACAGAAACTCTACCTACATTACAGTATAACTTTCCAAATGTTATCATTCACACTACTCATACATGCAAAATAGGTTATTACTAATATAAAGACATACTACAATTTTTTAAGTACAATGACTTGAGGAACTCATGTGCTCCTTCACTGCCTGTATGATGCAAGTAGCTCTCAGCCATTTAGATCAACCATCCTTGTATATTCCATATACTGACACCTGCAGAGCTCTGTTGTACCATCTGCTCAGTGTTACAGTTACACACCGCATGCTCAAATTTAGCATTGGGAACCAGGTCTACACTCTAATGTTTGAAAAAAACAGATCACTTCAGTGCATTTATCCTCACTATATATTAGGACAGAGGATAGTTCGATATTACAATCTGTTTTACTTACGCACAGGAAGACTTGGAATTCTTACCCAAACCTGAATAGAATTCCTGCAGTCAACATGAAACTGAAATGCATTGCCTAACTTTCAGGATGAAAGATTGATCCATGTTGTCCTCTTAGCCTTGGAAAACACATGATATTCTCATTAAATTCAATGGCCAACTTACTGCTGAATATAATGTTTTAACTTATATCATTCCTATGCATCATACCTATCATAGAAGTTTATTTGGGAAGTGTGAACTTTTATTTCATTGCCTTATTTAAGCCTACTTTGTTTAGTAATAAACTCGGTTTTAACACTAATTAAGCTCATTCTTATGCAGAGATAAGAACTTGAGTTTCACTGTTTTAGAGACCCAAACTAGACTCTCCAGTACTGTCTAAATGCCTCCATTCCAGAGAATGGCATTTGGCAGCTAGTCACTTATTCATATGTAATGCTACTGGGAAAGAATTGATGCCATAAGTATGCAGGGGATCATTGCATCTACCTCCTGTCAACATCTTTCCCAAATGGCAAGGACACTTTGCTTTTATAGTTCCTGGCTGCAGAGATGAGGCAGTTGGCAGAAATGCAGCCGTTATAAAAGGGAAGTAGTTCAGACAGGGCAGGGAAGCATAAAAGAAGATGCTGTCTCCATCTTTTACTGGGAAGAGATTTAATTCCCCATTAATACTCTAGCTATTTGCAATGGCAATTTGGGATCTCACAGTGGCATCTGTGGCCAAATGTCAGCGCTTAAACCGTGTAAACTCTGAAGTTCTTCTAATAGTCTGTCCTTCAATATAACCTGACACAAGTTAAGTCATGCCAATATGACACGAAGGCTGTGCTACTGCAAAGCCTTCTACCTTAAAAAAACCTTGAATAGCACTTTGGCGGCCGAATACGCAGTATTGCTTTGAGCTTTCAACTCCCAGAGAGTGAAAACAAACCCTCTCCATCCATACACCACTCAACCGTAAGAGCATCTGGTGTCTTTTTTAATGACATAGACCAGTTCTGGAAGATTCAGAGGAGAACATGTGCAGGCACGTATCTGGTCATTCTTTGCTGGTGCATTCTTTCAGTTTTCAGCAGTTAGCAGCTTATAGACTGATCTGCTCTCCTGCACCATTCTCTGACATGCTGCTGTGAAACTTGGAAACTGCAGAAGAATGCACGGCATTTGTACGTTCCAGGTCTGGCGATGGCCCTCCCATGGGGTGGGGGCAACAAGAAAACTGTCAGTGATGCACTGATCCTGCATCCTACCCTTCCTCATGCAAATGTAGTCCAATATCAGAATATCAGGACAGAGTCCCACTGAAGTTACAAGGGTTTTCTTTTCTTCATGTCAGGGATTTATGGCACAGAGACTTGAGATGTGATTTTATAAAAATCCTCCAAATACCATAGAATTACACTACTAAGAAAGCTGGTATGAGGGAAGAAAAGAGTCCATTTTTATACCTATGTTTTAAAGCACTCTCATCTAAAAAATTTACTATCCCTGCTTTCCTTGGCTTAAATCTTATCTCTTATTCTGACTTTACCTTTTCATTTCTCATCTAAAATGTACATACTTTCCAGCTAAAATGCTATAAAACAAATAATTTCAACTTATTTCCTATAGATAACAATGCTGCAGTTAACATTGAGATGAAACAGCTGAAAAAACTTTCAAACTATTTTCAGCAGTAAAATGGTGCCTGCAAACATTCCGTAACAGGAAAAAAGCTACTCAGCCAATTTTGACAGTCAAACAGCTGCTCTAGAAAGATATATTAAGTCTTCTAATGAGAGAAAAAAGATACTTGTTAATTACAATTATCTAATTATTTTGCATCAGAATTGTGACAGACATGTAAATAAGGAAAGTTTTTGCTTCTGAAAGTAAATGAGAGAATACCGACTGGCAAACGAAAGAGGTCTGTTTTTCACTCAGACTACTTGCTAAAATGTCTAGCTGTGTCACATTTTAATTTAAAAACCAGCATATCTACTTTTATATTCACATATAGTATTTAAAATGAAAAATAACTTGGCATGCCTATCTAATTTTATAAAGGCATGATTTAAATTTTATGGATTCTTGAATTAGTATTTTTAAACACTAGTGGTTGTGCCTATGACAAATTTTGAAAATAGTGAATGAATAAAGAAGAAAACTTAATTATTTTGACTGCTAGAGAAAAGTAATATTAGTCTGGAGGTAAATGATCATAAAATACTTTTCTTTATTTGGGGGACCTCAAACATTAATTTTCATAGAAAAGAATTTTTTTCTTTTATTTTACTTTAGCATTATTTAATCAGCAGAGTGAATCCTCTGAATCAATTTCCACCACCAAAATTCAACAATTCATGTAGACAGTTCATTTCTTCAGGATAAAAAGCCATTGAAGAATGGCTGACATTTTTTATCATTTAGAGTATTTTGATTACTTTTTTCCCTCTTTCTCCAGGGAGTAGTACGGGGAAAAAAAGGTTTAGCTAAATTTGGCTCAGCTCATTGGAATTTCACCTGAAATCTGATGCAGCTGAAAATCAGTTCATTTAGTTAGTTAATCCATGCAGCGTTGTTCAAATCAACCCTGCAAAATAATGTTTATATATGATAACATATATGCTAGAAACCACATTGAGGTTGTTTCATAATTGTGGTTTTAAAGATGCCATCATCAGTATATAGGAAAGCACTGCTGATTTAATTATGTCTTTGTTACTTTCTGTGGAGAATATTCCCCTTTCCATAGCCTGTTACAAAATTTTCAGTCTAATTCTTATTACTGTGGTACCTGGGTTGGCTACTGAGGATAGCAGACATCTATCGGCAAAGTTAAACTACGCATAAGGAGAAATAAAGATCCAAAAAGATGGAAAATAATGTTTTGCTAAAACTAATATCTGAAGAGGAACAAAGAAATGCATCACAAGTTGTTGGTTTATAGTATGCATTTGCCCATTTTGAAAATAGAATTTACACATAGCAAACATCACTGTTATGTTGTAAGAAAGATCAATAAACTTAAATTAATGGAATTAATTTTTCTATGAGGAAGATGGAGGAGAAATATTTCTGTCTAGATATCTTTAAAAAAATATTATTAAAACTGAATGATACCGAAACCTGGCTGAGTTTTATTTATCTGTCTGAAGCAACCCAGGCAAACAATGCCAGATACTCATGTTCTTTCACTCCCAAATTGAATCCTAGATTTGAATCAAATATATACCTATTGCATAGTTTACTTCTGAAGCATAGACTGTTGTCTAGGAGACATAAACAACATCCATTTTTCCTTTCACTATGCTAGAAATTAGTCAGAGCCAGTATGCTTGACATGCTGAAAGATCACAGATAGGCCCCTTGTGACTCCTTGAGGGAAGATGCTATATAAATGTATTGTGTTGTTACTGCACTGAAGAGACTGTTTAAATTCTTCATTGCTCATAGGTCAAAACCAGCACATTTCAAGACACAGGTATTATTTATCAAATGAAAGAATAAAATATTGATTCTTCATTATAGAAATTTCTTCAGATTCTGTACTACTTAGCATCCATGTGCTTTGAGGCAGATTATCCCCTTATCATTCCACCAGTTTACAGAACAATAAATTTTGGCATATAATATTTTATTCTTACCAAAATATGTGGTTACATATCTGCATCTATTTTTACTTTTCTTAAGGATCAAGTGTATGTTTCTGATGCTGAACAAGTGTACTTACGGAGGTTGAAAGAGGTGATGCTGGTGTAATGGAAATGGATTATTAGGGAGATCAGCATCTGAAGTGAATACTGTGTTTAAACTCTGAGAAGAAATCATAACTTCTCAATGTTTCATTTAAGAACAAAATGCCTCACAACCACAAACACTTCAGTTCTGTTCTGGTCACTCATTGTATTTGAAAGAAAATTTTAAAAATTGTAAAATTTGAACACAAAACTTATCCTGAGATGTAATACTGCTCTTGCTTAAGCATTCACTAGGAGGAGAGGGTGGCAGATTTTATTGTTCCTCTTACCATGTTATCACTATCCATAGGTATCTTTGATACCAAATTCAGTAAGCAAGTCCTGTCTACCATGAAATCACTTCACATTAATTTTCCCAGAAGAGAGTAATTACTATATTTCAAGTAATGCAAATGTAATTATTTGTCTGTATCTATTGTCATATTCTCGGAAATATGACTGTCCTTTAGATTGGTCCAATCTGAACATATCATAGGCAAGACCAGTAGTTTACTTTTTTTTTTAAATTTCTGAAATAGAGCCATGCTTTCATGCTTCACCCTAACACTCATCTAGAAAAACATTTGGCAGGATTTTGAAACACAGGGATTACGTATATAAAAGGAATAAAAACTAGATTTGTTCATTTTCCCACATTTTCCATTGTTCCCATGAATCAACAGCACAAACGACAGGCAGACGTGTGCCAGAGATTTTTCTTTGCCTGTGAACACTTTGCATTTGTGAGTTCTGGGTCACAGAGATTGCCACCAAAACAAAAAAAATAAATTTCGTTAGAGTAGACAATCAGTAAAAGTTAAATGCAGCTGATAAGGGAGGATGTCCTTCGAGACAAACAAATGCACTAAAGTCAGTTGAACTGTTTGTGCATAAGCTGCAGTTTTGTAACACTTTCTGCAGTGGTGGAATAGGATTTCAAACATTCCAGAACAGAGGAAAAATCTTTACTGGGGTTACAGTTTTTCCAGAAATACAGTCTGAGTGGTGGGCAGATTAGCTCGCAACATTCAAGATAGTGTTAACTTTTATTTTTTATCTCTAAACATACAAAGATTTGCCATCATAGTATTCAACAGCACTCGCCAATATAATCTTATTCATGAATGTAAGCATTGTAAAGCAAATTTTTTTGATTTCTGAGTATCTAATGTCATACACTTTGAGATATTTCTGACTGAAGTGTACTGTCTGCTAACTGAATTGCCTAGAATGCCTAACCTGGGGAAGAATGAAATGTGTGATAGCCACTGATGCAGAATTCATAATTTCGATTTTTTAAAATGAGATCCTCATACTGTTTATCACTGTGCTTGGAAATGACCTGAGGAAAATCACCTTTGGGGATGGAGGGCATAAAGTGATTGTCTGTCTCAGTCCTGATATTCTGTTGAACACAGACTGAGAATTGACAATTAAGCCTAATTGTGATAAATTATGTTTTCTTTATTAAAGACAACGGAGGACTACTGTCTAACAGGTAATAACCCTAAAACACTCTTCTAATTGTGGTTAAAACCTCAAGCTAGATTTAAATGACCGTAGATGTGACATGCCAGTGCTCCATCTACTACACCATTATTACAGTATTCACATTTATATACACAATTAATTTTGGCACAGTGTAAAACATTAGTCGCATAAGTACTGTTAACTAGACTTTGTACCGCATAGTTAGCTTTCATCGGATTTAACTGTTCTGAATCTGTGTTAAGAAAGACAGAAAGGCAGGGAATGCTTTTGAATTTTTGCATTATGTCCGCCTTTTCCTGCCTTCAACCAGCTCCTGTAGCAGACAGTATTCTGAAATTTGCAAGGATTTTGAAATCATCCAAGTATAAAGTGCACAGACATAATGTTGATATTATTTGTATACTCCCTCACACATGAGAGAAAAAGTCAGTCAAGAGAGATCAATCGTTCCTGTTGGACTGATCAAAGCACAGACATGGTAAAAAAATCCCCATACGCTTCTAATTGGAAAAATAATTTCCATTAGGCAAACATATTAATTAAATGTATCCATAAATGTATTCCACCAAATACAATTTACACCAAAAAAACAGTCCTTCACTGGGAAGACAAAACACTCCTCTCTGAATTTTAGTAAACAGATTGTTTATGTCAAAATTTTCCACAGAGATAAAAACAATAACACAACAACCAGCTGTATTCAATAGCTCTAAAAACATGTCACCAGCACTGAAATATGTAGGAGCCAAACTTTAGAGACCTTTCCTTAAAACATTTCATCCAAATATTAAATGACTTTCCCAAAGTCAAGTAGAAGCAAAGGGGTAAAAAAAAAAAAGAGTGCTTTGTTTCCCAACATCTTTAGGTTGCATGTGCATTAATGAAAAGGATATGCCACCATAAAGGAAGGTACACATCATAATTTGCAGAAAACTCTAAACATAAGGGTTCCACTTTTGAACATAACTGGATCTTATTTCAATGAGTATACACGTCGAGGGTACTTGCAAAATCCCGACAGAACTACTACACAGAATAAGTGAGGTTACATTAAGGTATATTGTGATTTTAACTGAGTTTTTTATTTCCAGTTTTGCTGACATATATTTCAGCTGTCTCCTGTATTGCTTCACAGCTGGGCTACATCTATTTTTCATGCATCACTAAAAACTCCTACATTGTGCTTCTAAGTGGCAGATTTCCAACCCTTAAGCAATTTGAAACATATACAACTTAAGTTCTCAAACACCATCAGACTATTTAAGAAGTACTGGGATTTTGATAAAAAGTGCAGGTAGATTAAATTAAAAATAATTTTGCTGTAAATACGTTTACATTATGCAAAAGGCTGAATGAAACTGTGAAATAGCAAATCACCAAATAAGTAGCATAAATATTCTATTTTCTCTAACAATGTCTCCACTTTAACATCTTCGAACAATTATTTCTTCAACCTTCTATGCTTTCCTCATTGCCCTTTATTTCTATCAACAAACCTCCAATGTTTTCTTCAAAGCATTTTTCATCACAAAAATCATGTATCTATCAGTAATAATATTTCTCTCAGTTGATTTCTCCAGCCAGATGGATATTTTCAGATAGTATGTTTTATCCTAAATATACATCAGAATATTCAGCATTTAAATGATTGGACTCAGTGACACGAAATTGATATATCTATGTAGCCTTTGGAACGGCTACCCCCTTCACATTTGCACAAAAGTCCTAGAAGTCTATGTGTGCATTGAGCACAGAACGTGATAGGGACTGAGAGACGAGGGAGTTTATCAAAGATTCATATATTTGTGCTGACAGTTGTTTTTTGGTTTACTCCAAATTCAAAGATATTTTCAGTTAACGAAAATTCAGCTTCAGCTTTCAGCTCTTAAAAGTCTGAAACAGTACATAATAAGATTCTGATTTTCCTCTTCTGTTATGGATAACATTATTTAATGATTCAGATCCCTTCTTCTGTGACCTATTTTTAAGAGAAATTCCGTTCTCTTAAGCTCAGGGTATGTTTTTGAGTTTGCAATTTGAAACCAAATTTAAAGAACAGGAACTTACTACAGGTGGTTTAGAATGAGTCAAGTACAAGCAGACGCTATTGCAGTTTCTTTAAATCTACTTTCTATTAATGTTTATCATTTCTGAGTTACAGAGCAATGACATGCTGAGAATATTTATAACCTGTTTCAAATTTCAGATAAAAGGATTAATGTGTTACTTTTCTCCTTCCAGTCTCCTTTTTTTCCAAAAGGCACTGCCTGTGTTATGAGACTGCGCTTCTTGGTTACCCACAATGCATTAACCATTGCCTAAAGTCTGATTCACAGTGCCAGATGGGCTCAGGCATTTGTGCAGACCCATCTTCCCCACAGCAGTCCCAAGAAATTATGAGGGAAGGAAAGATTCCTCATCAACCAAGAAAGGAAAGGAATTTACCTGATGGAAAGGAATGAAGATGAGAGAGACAGACGCTTTTTTCTGTAGGGCCCAGTGAAAGAACAAGAGGCAATGGGGATGAATTAAAATGCATGGAATTCCATCTGAACACAAGAAACACTTTTTTACTGTGGGGAGGGTGATCAAACACTGGTGCAGGTTTCCCAAAGAGGCTTAAGAATCTCCATTCCTGGAGATACTCAAAACTCAACCAGTTGTGGTCCTGGACATCGGTCCTGGACATCCTGCTATACGTGACCCTGCTTGAGCAAGGAGGTAGACTAGCTGATTTCCAGAGGTCCCTTCCAACCTCACCCATTCTGTGATTCTGCGATTCTATGAGTTGAGGTCCCCCAACTCTAAAAATCAGAATGATCCAGATTCCAGTTTCAAGGTCACTGAAGTAAATACAGGGAATCCACTGGCTCTCCCTAAGTCAAATCAATATACGGCAATTCATAGCTCCATACAAGCTTAGGCATTCTTGAAGGCCCTCATTTCCAATGAGGAAAACAAAACAATTTTCTTCCTTAAAGAATTGAACAAAATGTTTCCATCCCACTTTGAAGAAAGTAACATGAATTATGGAAAGAAAAAAAGACAAGCTTTATTTGAGCTTCTGTTTGATTCCTACATGGAAAAAATTAACTCCTGGGGGTCCTCTGAGCAGACACATCCATTTTATACCACTGCTGAAATAGTCTGATAGTACTGGAATGAAAATTCGTATTATTTCACTCAGTCAGCTGCTATGTGAGCCAGAGAATAGTATGCTGAGCAACTAGGCCACCTACTTTTACAGTTTATATCACACTAAGAGGAAAAATCCCAAACCCTCAAGCTTTAACACAGTGCAATAACATGCAGTTTGTTGGGTTTTTTTCGTTATATAAGGGACACAGGCAAGATACAGGTCATAAAAAAAGAAGTAAAATCTGAAATTACACTGAAGATTTAATACTGATTTTTTTCCACTGCCAATGTAATCAGAAAAATAAAATTCCAACTTCTACAAGCCAAGAATATTAAACAAGCACAGTGCACCTCTGAGAAAGCACTGCATTAATTGCCCTGTCAAGTATTAGTAGTCAAGTTTTATCCTTTTATGAAGAAAGTGTCATGAATTAAGAAAAGTGAAATGTCTAGAATAATAATCATAAAGTAAAAGAAAATGAATGAATGACTTGCAGTAAGAGATATGTGCAATTTTTTAAAAGTGTGGTAACACAAGATAGAAAAGCAAAGCTAAAGAAGAAGAAAGCAGTAAAGGTAGAAAAGCATAGTAAAGCCAGTATGAAAATGCAAATAGAAAAGCAAAAGACACATAATAAAGAAACTACATAGGTTTAGTATAAAGACCCTGATCATCAGCCACAAAGACAGCTGGAAAATATCAGTAGAAATTGCACAGAATTAACTCAGTGGAAATAAGAGTGTTATTCTACCTTAATCATTTCTTGAGAGTGTAGGTCTAAACAGAACACGAAGGGATCATCAAAAGCTCAGAGTAAGGTGGAGGAATTTCACAAAATGTCATAACACAGCCAGAAATGGACAAAGGCAATTAAAAACACACCAAGATTTTTGAAACCTTTTCTGTTGTGAAATGCTCATTTACTGTGATAAAAATGTTCCATGAGAACACTGGCAGATTCAAGGAAGCTTGCCTTAGACACAAATAAAAATATTAATATCTTTATTTGTTTTCACATGCAGTTGAAGTTTTGTATTGTAAATCATTAACACAAAATTAAAAAGCTGAAACAGGAAGCAAAATGTTCAGCTGAAAAAGAAAGATTTTTAAACATTCTTATTCTATTTCCAGTGAAACAGAATATTAATAATGAAGTATTTATGAAAGCATTGAAATTCCATGTCCTTCACAGCTCTGGTAATATATACTACGCATAGCAAGCTTCCTAAGAAAGAATAGACAAAACTTCTAAAGAAACCATGACTCCAATGTCAAAGATCAAAAGCTTTATTTAAATAGTTAAGAGCTACGAGTAAGAACAGTTATAGGTGTTTCAAGTAAGATCTTCAATAGACTTGATAGTATATATTTATATGGCCAAGCATGGGCAGAGGCACTATGTTATTGTTGAAATCAGTTTGGTTAAGACACTCTAAATATGATTCTCAAAAGAATAGTTTGATTAGGGTTAAAGAATTATTTCTATATGCAAGTGGGAAGGAAATAAGTCACGCTAACTACCAACAAGTCAGTGAAGAACTAGAAGACATGGTGACTGTCATTTTGTGGAAAAAGGGAAACCTTCAATCACTATTTTTAAATGCATATTTTAGAGGAAACAAAATAATGGAATTTGGCGTGCATCAGTGCTTTCTGCATTTATCAGTATGTTTATGGAGATGAAGTGTTCCACATTAGTGATTTTTCTCGCTTGTTGGAACTGGATTGTTGCAAATGCTATGTGACAATCAAATCATTAGTCCTTGTTGCCAACATAACTGACAGATTTCCATTTACAACATAAATTTGACATGAATTTGGTCTCTTGTCAGATTTTTCTCAACATCTCACAGAGACCTGGTTGCAAATTCACCAAATAAAATGTTTTCCACTGGCAAACATCAATTTGAAGAAATCAAGATATTTCATACAAACCTGCTAATTTCCACTGAGGTTTTTGAAGATAAGGAGGGAGATAAGACCAGTGATAACTTAGTATGATCTAATGACTTCCCGAATTAACTTTATTAACACTTAAGTCTTTCCTCGCTGTTGACTCTATTCTAATTCTTGAACATAACTGGAAAATTCAGAATATTAAGGCTCAAAGAAATAAAACAACATCATGCCTACTGTGGTTCTCATTTAGCTGGACCATGGATTAGGTCTATCTTTTGTTCTTTATATACTATCCACTATTATTTTACTTCAAGAGGTGGAAAAGTTGACATGTGTTACAACTTGAATTGCTATAAAGAAACAGCACTCTATTACTGGAAAATGGAGAATATAATAAAGAAATCTGAGGGGTGATTCAACTACTGGAAAGTAAATTATTTGATCCTTGAGCAAGATATACACTTTGTCATCCCGTAAAAAACTAGCATCCATGTTAACCTATGTGAGAAAAGTAGAGTGATGCAATTTGGCGAATAGCCAGATTCGCCTATCACTAGCTATATAACTGCATATAGTTTGAAAATGGCTCAGCAGCTGCCTTCTTACAAGCCCAGTTTTACATCAGACTTTATATAATTCATCCATGAATAACAGCAATTAATACCTTTTATTAAGTTCTTATCTTTTTTTCACAGGCTCTCTACCTTTAACAGCTCTTATAATTTTACTAGAAAATAAAATGGAGATAATGTCATGTAATCATGCACATATTCACCTGCAAAACTGTAAATGAGGGATTCACAAGACACTTTCTTCTTCCTGAAGATAACTTTAATGTGCAATATTTGCACAGAAGGACTGCTGCAAGTACAGAAGACAGGGTATTGTTGTACTGACTCCAAATCCTTTGGTTCTCCACAGACTTTGGTTAAAAACCCCCACACTTGGTTGCTTTGTCCGTGGGAGAGCAAAATCAGAGGGAGAGAATAAGACTCTCATGCAAAAGGATGTTCAAAGAATTATAAGAACCAGAGCAAGAAATTGTGGGAAGGCAGAGAGGCAAGCAATGTAGAAATTGCCCATGTGATACCTTTCAGCTATACATTCATCATGCTTGATTATCTCAGTTCTGGTTTTCTTCTGCCATTGCTCTTGCCAGCTTTCATAGTTGTTTTGTGATACAAATAGATTTCAAAAGTGAACTATGCACTAAAACTGAAAATTCATTTGCTCTTGCATTGCAGGTCTGTCTTGGAAACCAGAAGCCCAGAAAGGATACAGTTCAATTAGGAAATATGACAAATTGAAGGTGTACCAGGTATAATCAGAGCTTTTGAAGAATTGTTTCAGAAAGGATAGGTATCTCTAACTTCTGATTTGTCTGACAGTCAGTTATAGTTAGGCAAGATGGGAGTGGAAACTATGAGAAAAATACTTTCCTAGCACTCTCACTCAAGGTGGGCATCTCTTTAGGGAAGTAAAACAAGATAAAATTAGAAAAGATCTTGACTCAAATGAGAAATTTAAGCCATCTCAAAATTTGGAAAACTTCATAAATCAATGATTTGTGGCTCATGCTTCCTAGCTGAGGCTACAAGAAACAAAAGTCAATGTAAAATTTGAGTGAAACTCAAAGAGAACTCACTCCTGACCAATAAGCCCAACTCAAATTAGAATTAAAAGATCAGAAAATGCAAGATTCTTCCAGGACCATCTGCTAATAGAGAAACCTTCTGCTATGTATGGTTTCCCCTTTCCATTTCTGTTTCCATTTCCCCCTTCCCTGCTTTTCCTCTTCCTCCCCTTTCCTCCTGCTTCTCCCATTTCCCCCTTCTTTCCTCATACACTTCTCCATTTCCTTTCCGTTCCTTGCCTTTCCTTTCTGCCATAATACTCACTTACAGAGGTACAGGATGCTCCAGGTTGTGAAAAATCATCTGATATTCTGAAAAAATGCAGTTCTTCCAGTTTATACTCAATGCTTCAGTCACCGCAGAGAACAGCAACTGTTGCAGTGATGAGGGTTGTGGAGCCCTAGTATCCAAGTTTGTTATCACTTTTTATGGTCAGCTACGTAAACATAAACAAAACCAAATCTGAAGTGATGTAGGGATTCCTGTGAGTTCCTGCTCCCTACATAAAGAATTTTGAGGCTCTGCCATAACATCACTATCTCCTGCATTTAGATAAATCAAGGAAAAAAAGGACTGGAAAAACATGTGGCAGTAGATGTTAGGATTTCTCAGACTAGATTAGTGTGTGTTTTGCTATGTACTCTGAGAGTTTAACATGACAGGTGACAAATACGACATGAGGACTCTATGACTGCAGTCATCCTGCACTTTCCTTACTCTGTCTACACAGTCTGATCCATTTATGACACACTTTTGGTTTTCATCAGTCTGCACCTCTAGCTCCAGGAAAGAGAAATACGAATCAGAAAATACTTTTTTGTATTTATTATTTTTAGATGAAAAATGCTCCATGAATTGAGAAACCCATTAATCTGATCTGACTCTGAATTTTTTTTTTCTATTTTAAAAAGTGTATTTACTGAGATTCTCAAAGCTTAAGAGAAAAAGATTAAAGATAGAGCTGGTACACAGCTTTCAATCATTAAAGCAAATGAAAGGAGAACAGTATTTGAAAACAGAAATGGTGCCTGTTAGCAATAATGGGAAAGGCTCAAGCACACGGGAAAAAACACCCAAAGAATATTTTGGAAACGTATTTGGTTTCTAGGCAAAACAAAGCAAAACAGCACTAGTTTAAAATTTCAGGTAAACCCCCATCATTTTAACATTAGTAATGTATGTGTTAGCTATACTTTTCCATAATTATGAAAAGGTTTAAGGTTATTCTAAATCTTAATTGCAAGACAAAAACCATCTGTGTCAAATCAAAATCTGACATCATTACCACTTTTTGTGCTAGGTTAGTCATAGCTGCAATGCCTGCATAGCCTTGCCATGGCCTTCTCAGATTCTGAAATGAAAATAATAAATTAAGTTTCCTGTGGAAACTCAGGAACACAATCACAAATGAAGACAGTTTATGGTTGTTCTGGGGATATAATGCTTTTATTTATGTATTTGTTTTTTTATTATTTAGGTAAAGAACTGCAGATCTGGGAGGAATGATTTACAGACCAGATAACATTCTCTTGAATAGGTGGCCTAGAGGATTAGGAGAAACTACATAAATGACATTTCATGTTGGGGATTTTTGCTTGGTTGGGGTTTCTGTTTGGTTTTGGTTTTGTTTTTATTTTTTTTTTTTTTAAATGGAAGCCTTTTTTGATAATAATTTGAATTCTTTTTTTGTGAATTCTTCAACTCTCTTTCTGAGTGGGTAATGGAAGGATTTTCTGTAACTGAACAGATATTTTAAAAATATTTTGTTTAAGCTACAGACAGAAGCAAAGGGCTGGAGAATATCTCATTTCTGTAGATAATTATGGGATAGAGAGATAGTTCTGATGACTGATTCAGGTATAGCGGTGTTTGACTCACAACTTAGACTTGCACATAGGTATATCAGTGTGAGTGAGAACATCACAGCCTTGTTTCTAACTGCCATATTAAATTCTCCTTTGGAAGTATATATATCTCTGTCTTCAAAAGCAAACAGGCAATAACACCTGCAGGTATTATCCCACCCTTGTAGCACAACAATCCAGCCTAAGAGAATGTTTAATGCTGACATCTAGGGACCAAATCCATTACTGATCATTAAGATTAAAAAAAGCTAAATGTTTTAGCATCTGAGTATCAGTGAGGCAAATCTTAGCAGAAATCCTCCTGTGCAAACATCCTCCAACAATGCAGGCAGCACACACAGCAGTTCTTCGAGCAGATGCCAACAATTGCCAGGAAAGTTTTGTGCAAGAGAAAGCTTATATAAGGATAATACAGAAGTCATTTATGTTGATCTATTTTAATATGAATATATACAGAGTAAGTTTTCAGCTTTGACCCGAATCTTTTTCTGCCTGGAAGTGGAACATACATATTACTAACGATTTGTAATTTTGGCAGATCAAAGGCCTCTTTCCTCTGGGCATGCACAGGTGGCTCTGAGGCTGTGTTCGTATCGCCATTTTGTGAGACAGAGATGGACAAATGCATTGTATATGAAACCCCAGCAGGTTGAGCATTATTTTGTTTCATTCTATGAGGGCTATAAATAAGCCATGTGGCACAAAACAGACTGCTGAATGAAAGAAATGCACACACACAAAATAAATCAGAGAAACCTTAGCGGTTTACAAATGGACATTTTCAACAGGATCCAAATAGAGAGACAGACAGCTTTTTTTACACAAATGAAAGAACAGCTTTACTGCTTTCTACAGGCACTTCTGGGAAGAAGCTTCTATCAAATATTCATAGTAGCCTCTTGTCTACACAAGTCTAGTTGATGGAGTAATAGTGTCGACTCACCTGGCACCAAAACTCAGCCATTTTCCCTTTCCCATCCAGTAAATCTGTGGCTGTCAGTGATAGGAGCTGATGGGAAATGATAGCCTTATTGAGCTGCCTCATGAACTGTAACTCATTTGTTCTGAAGACCCAGAGTGACAGCCTCTGCATTTCTCCTTTCCAGTGAAATTGAGTATAAATCACTTTATCATTTTTCCCCATGACAGTTTATCAGAATTCTGGAATTTTATATGAAGCCACAGAGGCTGGTGGTAGAAATAAGACTCACAGTCGATCTTGTTGGAGAGCACTGCATCTTGCAAGGCTTAACATTCCCATAAAAAATTGCTATTTGACTTCCACTAACCGGACACAGGCATACACCTATACAAACACACACATTTGAGATGGGGACAGAGAGGGAAAGCTGATCAGGTTCATTTCTACTGGGCAAATAATCTAAGTTTATGAATTCTGTGAACTTACAATTTACATTTACTTTCAGTTCTTGGTAAATTAATCTCTTATTTTGACTTTCAAGTAAAAAATTTGACTTTTAAGTCATTTTGACTTTAATATATTCCCTGACCAAAAAAATTATAAAATCCTTCACTACATGTTACTACGTCAGTGGAGAAGAAACCCTTTGGTCTCCCTTGTTTTCATTCTTAATGAAGTGCAGAATAGAAAAATAGGGTGGATATTCTAAATTTATGTAGATTGCTGCTCTAATCTTGAAACCGTTTTTTGAATTTGTTATTTAGAAAAATGAAAATCACCAACAATCACAATTATATAATGTCGAAGCTATTTAGTTAGTAAAGGACAGTCAGTTAAACTACTGATTCAACTTCTTTCAGAATCCTCTATGAGTTGATACGTGCTACGTAAATACTATTCATTAATTCCAGCACTGAAGAAAGTAGTTGTCCTTAAGCAAATAGCCATATCTATTAAAAATGTAAAAAATACCAAGCTAGGCCCACAAAGTCTCTACATGAAGGAACAAAGGACAGAGACACTTAGAAACATACGTAAGAGTGTGAAATAAAATGACTTACACTTCTGACTTTACTCATTATAACTTCAAGGACACTTAGGGATTTGATGACCACTGTCTAGGAATACAAATCACAATTAGGAGTTGGGTTTTTTTGTTTGATTACATTGAACTGAAACATGTCTCCTTGGGCCTCTGGAAGATGACCTAAGTTGAAATGATTGGATTTTGGTTTCGTTTGTGCTCTAGGATGAATGAATTTCTTCAACTTATTATTTTTAGCTTTTCAAGTTATTACATAAAATTTGTTTTTCTTATCCCTGTGGGCAGGCAGTCAAGCCTGTAAGCCCTTCTATATAGGTGACAGGACAGGAGGCAATCATTTCTGTAGGTTGGTGACATAACAAAGTGGTGTGATCTAACATGTTCCCTGTTCACTGCATTCATTTTGGCAAGATGCAGGTGTATGGAGGTGGACCACAAAGATCTTCCTACTTACCAGCCACACTGACCATGGCAAAATTCGCAGTCGAAAACATGCTATAACAAATAATAAACTAAAGCCAGAACAGTAGATAACATAGCTCAAAACTGAAACCATGTAATTGTTAACACAATGTAATGCATACCTAAGCCTAGTTTAAAAGTGTTTCTCCAAGAGCAAACACTTTATGGGACAAGCTACCCCTTAGAAGGCATGTTTATACCAGTAAGTTGCAAGTGAAAAGGTGTTCAAATCTGATACTTGTAACACAGCCGGTAATGAGCATGTGTCTGTCTTAATTATTCTAAATGGTTGAATACTGACATCAGCTGCCTTTTTTCTACTCCTTTAGCACTGACTACTGTCATTCTTAACACTGACCTGGGCAGCAGCAAACTCACCCACCTTTCCTTATTAAACTCCATTAAATGTTATTTCATATGCTTTTGTATCAGGTGCATGTATCATTAGACAATGGACACTTGCTTGCCCCATTAACTCTACTAATGATGCAGAATTTTGCATGGCTGATGGATCAGTAAGCAAGAAGAATGTGCACACAGTATGCAGAAAAAAAAAATCTGAGGCAAATCTGAATTAAATGTAAACAAAAAATAAAATATGAAGATCCCCAGGAGATCAAGATTAGGGCCATAAATAGCACTTCATGAGGTGTTTCAGAAATTTCGTATTAAATCCAATGCAAAAGGCATTAAGAAGGAGATTTACAACCATGACATGAACCTGAACCACGAGTGGATTAAATTTGAAAGCATTTGGATCCTTAACGGTGGTTGCAGAAGAGGAGTATGACTAAAAGTGCCTGGGCACTTTTTTGTTTTTTGTTTGTTTTACATTGTAAAAGTTAAAACTTGTGGTCAAATACTTTGGTTTCAGATCTTATTATTGAAACACAAATTGTTAAAATAATCCTTATGGAATTTCTCCTCAGATAAATGAATGTATAAAGTTCACAGGCTCATGCAGACTCAGAGATGTAGGAAGAAATAACTTCAGAAAGGCAGCTGAACAAATATTTGTAAGAAATAATATTATGGGGCATAAAAAAGGATTTACAAACTGAACTGGATTTTCCTTTCTCTTCATAAAAAGCCAGGTTATCCACAGAAAATACTACATATACACAAATTTAGTGCATCTACATAATTGTCTATTTTTTTAAAGTATTGTGAGACTCATGAAAAAATATTACAGTTTTGAAGTCTGTTTCTGTCTTTAACTTTTTGAAAATATGATGACACTGCACATTACCCTTAGGTTAAAAAAAAGTCAAGTTAGAATATGTCCAGAAAACAAACTGCCCTGCAACTGTCATAAGGTTATTGCTGTTTTCACGTGGAGAGTTTTAAGGGCTGTTGAGACAAAAAGGAATTATAGCCAAGTCACTTAAGTGTCATGAATTTTCCACTGTGTCTCAGGAATGCTCTTTGGGAGCTTGTGTGTGTCTTGCTAATAGCGTGACCTTCATGGATTATTAAGATAGAATTTTACACAATGAAAATACTGATAAATTTGAGCTAAACAGCATACTTTGAAAGGGCTATGTTTAAAGATGCTAATTGCAGCAGTTTTGTAAAGCAAAATGGTATCATAATCACAGAGAAGATTGAAGTGATAGCTATCACAATGGTATACAGGCAATATGGGAGGGTTTTCTTCCTTTGGATAGCTGATATTCTTCCCTGTATTTATTTATGGATTGGAGAATACACAAGAGAAACAAAAAGTGTCTTTCTTCATAAGCTCATCTGCTCCCACCCTGAAGTGAGTCAGAAGAATAACATTTCTTAGCATATTAATCAGACTGATTTTCCTTTCATCTATGTTCCAGATAGAAATATGTATATTATAAGCACAGTTTCACTCCTGGTGAAGTGACAGCCCTAAAGGACAACAAAGCTACCAGAAAAAGGAGGCAGGTAAATGATATCAAGGCAGACTCATCTTTGTTGCTGTAGACAAATTGTAGGTGCTCCATGAGGGTCACAAGTTGTGATCATTGAAAAGGAATGTAAAATTTCTGAGTCAAAGCACTGCAATTCAACTATATGAGAAAGGCGGTTTGATATGGAGGGAGACAAGAATTGCAAAATGACTTGTGTGAAAGTGAAAATAGATCTTTTTAAAAAAGATCTAAGGAAAATCCAGAGAGATTTTGGAAAGATTAATAGACTACAAAGCAACAACTGTCAGAAAAGATGGGATTCAAAAATACCTGCAATTCAAAAACAGAGGATGCAAATGGCAAAAATCCTTGACTTCATGTACACATAAACCGGACAGTAACATTTCACCTGTTGCATATTTTATTTCTTCAGTCCACTTAATTCCTTTCATTTGTTGCATTTTATCTTTGGTGCAGAATCCATCTTTGCAGGACACCGGATAAACAGCAAGTTTAAACAACTGATTTCAGCATTTCCTAACAAAATGTTCTCTTACGATACATCACCAGTAAAACTGAAGAGATTCTTTTTTTGCTTGTTATTCTGTATTTGATAGTATAGTGATTAGACAACTTAAAATGAATGTGAGAGGTTTAAATCCCCTTGGCCTTATCTAGACTCTCACATCACTCAGATAAATACCTTTTGTCAAATATCTTTTGTCAGATATAAAGTGTTTTGAAACACAAGTCTCAGCCTCACCTGCTGAAATTTTTGGTAGATCTAGTAGCAGTACCTCTTGTAAGTTCATACTTGGAAGCTATTCCAATTTGTAAAATTTTAAGGTATTCACTGAGTCAGAAATGAAAGTGGGAATGACTTTGATGACCTTGTGATTAGGCTTCAGGCATCATCACAGGGTCTCTCTATTCTCCTGTCTCCTCTGGAACCACTCCCATTGGCTCCACTGTTATGTCAGCTCTCTCAGAGGGAAGATGGGGAGATTTGGGTTAAAGTTGTTTGTTGTGGTTTTTTTTTTTTTTTTTTTTTTTTTTTCTGAGAGTGAGACCTGTATCTCTCCCATGGTTCTTTCAGGTCAGTAGCCTTTGAATTCATAGGCCTCTTTCAAGGTTCTCTGAAAGGTACTGAAATCCCCGCTCCCGGCAAATGAGGTCTTTTTTTTCTCCTTTGGTAGGACTGTTTGGTTTTGTTGTTTCTTTTTTTTCCTGTAATTGATTGCAAACAAAATAATGAGTTACAGACTTCTCATACATCTTCCTTTGGGATCTCTTTGCTGTATGCATGTATTTTAGATATTAGGACTGTCATTTATACATAACTGAGATATACTGTCTATGCACTGCAAATATAGTTCCATATCTAGTCCAGGATTCAGCCTCACTTAACATAATTATATCCATCAAATATTAAGTCTTCTTGGAAGCAGATCTGAAGAGAAAATAATTCATTTGCCTGTGGATGCTGGTGATGATGGGAATACCTTACCATCTGTGTCTTTTCAGGTTGTGATCTTGTCAGATCTCATAAGGTAAGCAGATTCTGGCCTGCATAATAATTGGTTGGGGACGCTCCAAAGAAAATCCCAGGTGCTAAGGAAAGTAGCACTGGTGATTCAGTATTTGGCACTCTTCCATCTGTTCAGTAGCAGACCAATGTCTCAGCATAATATTGAGAAACCATTTGGTAACTCAGTGTGTCAGCTTTCAGGGCAGACACAATCAGGGAAGAGAAGATTTGCAGTTATGAAATATCTGGGGAACCTCTTGCAAAGTGGGAAAGCAAAATAGCATTTTGGGATACAAACCCAAGATTTTCCTTGTGGAGTAAACTGCTGAGGAGGCTGAGAGTATTTGGTACATGCCATCCTAAAGACTATTTTAGAGCACTGAATGGACAACAAAAGCACACAAGCTTATGTGAAGTGTTTTGGGACAATTCTTGAAAACTACTCTGGACTATTGGTACTACTGTCAGCATTCTTCCTAGAAAGATAGGCTAGAGTTTTTAGATGCAGTGTAATTGGATTATTAGGCACCCTTAAAATACTTAATTTAGATAAAAGGAACAGCTCCCATCAGATTAAGGAACAGCCAGGGGGTTGAAATGCCTGATTTGTCTTCCTGTTCTGTTAATACTGTGCCTGTGGCAAGCCACTTGCAAAGAAAACTGGACTGCCTTATCAGGATGCAGTTTGCACAACTATTTCTAATCTATTCATGTGATGTTTCAGCAGAGTACCTTAGCATGCATTAGTTTCTGATATATAATGAATTTTAATTCATAATTACTATATTGGTTCCAAATGAAAGTTCATCAGGGAAGAAAAAAGTGTCCTTATTAAGGCTAAGCAATATACATACTCTTTTTTTGATCGAAGGGGTGACTGTTCTGAAGGAAAATTTTAGCTTATAAAGGCAGCCTTCAAGAGAACACTGCTCTTACTCTATGCAGACACTCAATAAGGTGTAACAAATAAGTTATGTCACAAACAGAAATACTGTGCTACCATTGTAGACCATAACTAGCACTCTGTGCACTTAATGTGGGAGTGGGCCTGCTGTAAAATTTGTGTATTACCATCTATTCACATTCTGTGTAACACAACCTTCACAAAAGCACAATAAATTGGGACTTCCCTTCCCAAATGCCTGAATGCTAGTCTTTAAAATTCAACAGCATCCCTTCAAATATAGTAGGGTTGGCCATGTTTGTTTCTGGAGATGTATGTAAATCTATTTGGAACTGAAAATTTTGCATATAAACATTGATTATAATGTAGCCTCTATTTAACATTTAGGAGACTGTCTATTTGACAGCAGCACAGTGAGCACAAAGCTTAAGGACAGACTGAAAGGGAAGCATAGAGAGTACATGTTTTTTCTATGTATATGTACTAGAAGAAGCTATCTGTATGAAAAGGTGGCACACAGATAAAAACAGGTATTTAAGACATGAGCTATCATTAGCCTTATGAATCTGTCACTTCTCTAGATTCCGTTTTCTGAAGAGAAAATTACATGTACACATTACAAAAATAATTCTTCAGGAAGAAACAAATTAAACATAATTTTAACCTTTCCATACTTTTTGATTGTTATGTTGAGTGTACTCTAAGCAATGTAACTAACAGCTACCCTAGGTGTTTCCCTAATAACCTTGACCTAAGGAAGAGGGAAATGGGAGATAAATGTGCATTGGAGTATTAAGTTTTGGCAGTATTATTGCTGTTATGTTTGGAAATGATTGTTGTATGTGCATTTCCTCAAAATGCATGTTGTTCTGTATTTATATTAAGAAAGAACAACGTCAAAGATGTACCACCTTTGCAGTAAGAGTTGCTGAGGCTTGTGATGGTTCCTCAAGTAGTTCATTCTAATACCTTCCATTTTCTCATTTGTTAAAAATAGCAGCATTCGTGGCTTTCTCAGAAAAAGAGATTACAATTAAACAGGCTTGTCATCTTATTAAAATCAAATAAAAATGGAAAAGAAAAATTACTTTCCTTGGTACCAAAACTAGCTGGACCTGCACCGTTGTCAAGTCATTACGTTGCATATACATCATGGAATTACATATTTGAGCAATTGCATCTCAAAAGCTGAAAAATGAGAATTTACCCTGTAAAAAGGGAGCCCTGACCCAACACGACTGTTCTTTCTCTTTGCCCTTGCTTTCCACTGAACATAAAAAAGGAATTAAGGGTGACTGAATTCTTTCCCTCTATTCTACCCAAGACTCTCTAAAAGAAACAAGTCTCCATCCCTGTAAATTGTCTTCACAAATTGGATAGCAGATAAGCTCAAGAATAAAGACTCTCGCTCAAAATGAGCATTAAGGGTGTTTCACTTTCTCCTGCTTTCCTTGTACTTCCTCTTCTCACCTCCAAAAAGTGAAATATAATTCAGTCTATGATAGAAAAATATAGGAAAATATGATAAAACTTGTTCCAACACCTAGAACCAGATCCCAAACACAATAATAACATGGAAAGCAATAAAAGTAAGGAAAAAACTCCTTAACTTCATACCAGTGAAAAAACTGCCTGTTGATATATCAATTTTTTTCCCAACTAGTTGCAATCTTTTGCAGACAAAACATTACCATTTTCATTAGATCGTGGTGGAAGGCTAATACATTAATAGTAAGTACATAAAAAGCAGATTGATATGGCATACAGTAATAATATTCAGTCAGACAATTTCCGTGGAGAACAGAGAGGTACAGTTCTATGGTGTTGCCCAGGATGAGACTCTATCTGCCTTTCGAAGTTAAATAGTTGTCTTCGAAACAAGAAACCATCCATTTCAAATGCAAAGCACATTTACCTAAGTCAGACATCACATTGAGGTCTACTTCTAAGGATTCACAAGAGTCTCTGGTCACAGATAAGCACTACCGGCTGCAGATTAATTCTCTATGGAAGGCAAACAACCTCTAGACAGACTGACTGGCAAGCAGGTCTCAGCTAAAAGTGTGAATTACTTAAAATCTCTCTAATGACTGACCAGTATGATACACTTATTTTAGAAAGTTGAAACTCAAGGACTTGTGGACATTTCATAATTTAGAAATTGCATTTCTCTACCACATGCGTTACGGTGTTTTATAATGAATAACCTAAGGAAAAATCACGTATCAGGTTCAGAAAGCTGAAATGGATTCTTTAGCTGATAATCACAAATTTCCATAGCTTGCGAGGTGAATCATTATGCTTCAAACTTACCAAACTCAATTAATCTTCAAGTTGTTTGACCCAGATCACAGATAACACATATGCTGTTCACAGATAATAATGAAATACACAGATAATACGTATGTTGTTCACAGATCACAGATAAATCGATGTTGTTCGAGACCAGAAGACTATTTATACTAACAAATATGACAAATAAATAGAAAAATTACTAAATTAATATTAACTGGATTCACTTAAAAAGAAAACACCTTAAACCTGTTTCAAGGAATTTGCAAACTAATTACAATAGCATATTGAAAAGCTCAACATCTGAGCCTTTCCCAGGACATGAAATCAAATCTAAATATGTAATCTCCAGAATAGATAGGAGTTTTAATAAATTTTTTTCTTTTTTGATTTTATCAAACTTACAGAAACATCTGATGAAAGTGGCCAGTTCAATTCCTAATAGCAATAAGCATTAGAGATTTCCTAAGAAAAATCTCCTTGTGAGAATTCTGAACCAGAGATGACGATGCATAGATTCTTTGCAGTGCAATGCAAACTATAAAAGTATAAGCTATTCCGTGTTATTTCATATAATTCCAACAAAAAGTTTTAATTGGCAGTATTTTTATCTGTAAAAATAACTTGATTAAGCTTTGTACGTGTACATGTGCATGAACATAGTCTAGCAGTTGCTCAAGGTGACATCTGCTATGAATCCTCAACTGTGGCATAATAGGCAGATCACATTTTACCTTGTCCCAAATTTATTTATACCTCTTATACATTTTAATACACTTTTTATAAATCTGGATAATCAAATAGGTTTTGTTTACACTTTTCTTCTTCCACACAGAAACCAGGGTTATTTTACTTTACTTTCAATCCCTGCATATACAGTTTTGTTGATTTTCAATGGATTGCAGTACAAGTTCAAAATAAAAGGAATTCTAATATAATATTTTTGCTGGCACATTTCAAGAACACTTTGTCCTCCAATTATTTTCTAAGCTCAAGATGGCAAGAAAATGTATATCTGATTAGCTGGGAAAATAACATTACAAATCATAGTTACTCCCTTTGTATATGCCAACCTCATTTATTGCACAAGAGAAGGCTGGGAGTAGGCTTTCTCCACTGTAAAGTGGAGAAATTAAGCTTTGTTTCCCAAAAGTGCACCACTGAAGGGGCAAGAGCAGGCAGGAAAATATTGATATTTTTTCTGAAGTGTTTTTTTTTCTGATTGTGCCACTTTCCTGTTTTTTGTTCTTGAGTATGACTACACAGGCTTTTGATGCATTAATCTGAAAAAAATTGGAAACACTCCAAATACATAGGAAATACTGAAATTTAAAGACATCAGAAAATCTTCTGGTAATGCCATGTAACTCCTGTAGCTGTTCTACAGGAGTAAAAGCAAAAGTACTGTGTTAATGCCATTCAGAACAAAGATGACTGCTCAGCTGCTGCAGAAATCATTGTGGCATCATGGCATTCAAGAGAGCATTGCCTGTTGACACTGCTTTGCCCTGGTTGAGGATCTGACCCTGAGATTATAACTGCGTAAGGATCAGGAGATTGAGAACTAAAGATCCAGAATCAATAAATATTCTATGGTGCCTATTCTAAATATATTTAAGTCCACCTGATCCTTTGTCATTAAAAGCCATGCATTCTATGAAGTGATTTTCACCCATCTCCATGATCTCTCTGGAGCACATACTCTGTGAAGTGCCGCCATAACAGACAGGACCAGGATAACAACACTGAGTTGAGACAGTGGCTTTAAAAACATAACACTGAAAGAGATTATCTGAGATACAGGGTGATTTAATGGAGCAGAGAAGAGTTTAAGGAGGCTGTAACCTTTCCAGCAGCATCATCAGTATGCACTCTGTCATGTGAAAAGTAAGCAATATTCAGCCTCCCCATGTGTATGGCAGGTACCCTGTCCTGTGTGGGATAGTCTGCTCTGCGGCCTGCAAATCTGAGTCCTTTTCAAGGACATACTATGCAAAACAGCACTTACCATTCTGCTTGGAGATCTAAGCCTATGTTTGTAAAACACAATGCAAAGGAAAAAAATCCTGTAATTGTCTATTGTAGCATATTTTGTAAAGGGTAGACATCATGACCCAAATAATTACAGTCTGGTTAGCTGAACTTCCGTTATGGGCAAAGTCACAGAAAAGCTGATGCAACATAAAAGTACTAAAGGATAGTAGCATAATTAGTGCCAATCAGCACAGTTTTATGGAAAACAGACCTTGTCAAAACTTCTGATGAGGTGACAAGTTCAGTTCACAGAGGAAAGAGTGTTGACATAATACAACTTTGTAAGGGCATTTGTCTGCACAACATTCAGATTAAAAATTAGCACTATACAAAATTCCTTGTAGCACATACTAATCATTTGAAAAACTAGTTCACTGGCAAATCTCAGAAAATAGCTGTTTATTTGGAACAATTATGCAAAGAGGAATTTTCAGTGGGCTAGTGCAAGGATCTTCACCAATTACTATTCAATATTCATTTTTCCAAACGAAATTGAACATTCATGTTAGCAAAAACATGCAGCTGATACACAAATGGTGGAATTATTAACAGTAAAAAGAGCAGACAGTGCTACATGTACAGCAGATTACAGAGCGAGGCAGACATTTTAATATTTTACAATGAGGAACTAGGAATGCAGGTCACAGATTTTCTGATGAATGCCCGTATTTTGGAAAATCATTCTCAGACAAGATTTTGAGATCAATAGCAGCTAATGAACTAGAATTCCCAATGTAAAATCAGGGAGAAGAGAATATATGCAATCGCTGAACATATATTATACGATGTGTGCATTTGGACTGGACTTTTATTTTTACCTTGTTCTTGACACTGTTGAGATCATTACTGGGAACGAGCTCTCATGTCTCACTTTCAAATGGATACTGAAAAAGTGAAAAGAGTTCTGGAAAGAGCTCAAATATTTATTCTAGATTTGTGAAACCTGAATTACAGTGAGAGATTTAAAAGTTGCAATATTTTTAATTTACCCTACTAGTTTAATAGTAGTAATCTTTATACTATAAACTTTGTAAAGATGACACATTAGGAGTGGTGCAAGTAGGAAAACAATATAAATATGAACAGAAAATTTCTGATGATAGAAGACGTTCAATTTACGAGACAAAGGTATAACAAGACGTAGAGCCTGCAAGCAGAAGCTAAACAAAATCAGGTGAGATAGGAGCAATTTTTTAACACTAGAGATACCTACTTAGTAGAATGACTTATCTAAAACAATGGATTTTCCATCACTTTGAATCTTTTAGACTAGAATGAGTTTCCTTCTATAAGATAAGAAGAAACGCCATCAGAATTTGAAAAATTACTCAGTGAAATTCAAAGGACTGTGTTATTCAAAAGATCAAACTAGATGGTCATAATGGGCTCTCACAGTCTTAAAACGGATTACTTGCATCTCAGATCACAAGTATGTAATTTTCAACAGAAGAGTACATAGCAAGTATAAAGAAGAAATTGCAATAACATTTCAAGAAATACCTTTGACCTTTTTACTATCCCCCAACAAAACGTGGGTCTATTTTCTCCCTCAGCAGGAGTTACCATTTTAATGACTTTTTCCAGGAGAGGACATATCTGATGATGCAAAATTGGACTGAATGAAAAGATTTTCCCATTAAAAAGCACCAGAAACTCATGAATATCATAGTTCTGGTAAGACAAGTCACATTATTTTTAAACTGGGCTACTTAAATGTGTTACCTTTACAGTAACAATAAAAAGCTACATCCTTCTTATTTAAAAATATTTTCTAGCTCTTCTTGTACAGCATCCAACCTCTCCTGTAACACTTCCAACTTCCTTTTTTCCTTACCTTCCTTCCTTTTCACATGCTAAAACTTTCACAGGCAGGTGAATGCCCACAATATTGTTACATATTTTATAGATATTAAAAGAAATTACAACATCCATTATTACCATCATCATATTATGATGGCTGCGACTATTCTTAATTTAAATTCACTCCTGCGACCTTTGACATGTATAAGCAAAAAAAGGGTATTATTTAATGACCATATTTAATAATCATACTTTTCATCCTCAGAAGCAAAAACTGTACCGCATATTCTGGTGAAAACTACATTGCTTTCTATCATCCTTTAGGTAAAAGAGACCTTATAGCAGCCTTCCAATATCTGAAGGGAGACTACAGGAGAGCTGGAGAGGGACTCTTTATCAGGAAGGGATAATGGTTTTAAATTGGAAGAGGGGAGATTTAGATTAGATACCAGAAAGAAATTCTTTACTGTGAGGGTGCTGAGACACTGGAACAGGTTGCCCAGGGAAGTTGTGGATGCCCCATCCCTGGAAGTGCTTAAGGCCAGGCTGGATGGGGCTTTGAGCAACCTGGTCTAGTGGGAGGTGTCCCTGCCCATGGCAGGGGGTTTGGAACTCGATGATCTTTAAGTTCCCTTCCAACTCTAACCATTCTATGATTCTATGATTCTATAAAAGGAAGATGCTAAAGTATTTCAGCAAAATGGTTCGCTACAACAGATATGTACGCATCTACTACAACCACAACTCTTAAGATGTGATTCTAGAATTGCAAAAGACTTAGATACACGGTTCCAACTTTATTTTTGCTAAATGATTTCCAGGTGAAAGAACGAAGAAACACAAAATTCTGTATAGGATCTGAATGCAAACAGTGTTGTCTTTATTATGGCACTACCCAGACAAAGATTTGGTGAGGTGTACTTTATAGCTCCCAATTGTCAGTAAATGTGTTTCCAGAATGGTGTCAAATAACCTTGAGAGAGGGTTAAAAGTTTAACTCGCTAAATAATGCCAATAATTAGACATGGGAAAGACTTAAGAACCTGTCTACATGTTCATATATGTACTGACACTGTAATGAGGCAATAAAAAGGAACAATAGATTTTGGCAATATAACAGGAATACCCCAAAATATCAGATCTGTTGAGGGAAAATATTTTTCATAGTGATGTTCTTCTGCAAGAATCATTTTTAGACCAGTTTTTATTATCTTGAGCCTGCCACCTGTATACCGCTTGTGCTAGTGTGTGTACTGCACAGAAATCACTTCATACACAACCCCTCAACGTTCTCATATATGGATGCAGTCCTTATACGACCTCCAGAGAATTTTATACAGTCAACCCTGAAAAACAAAACAAAAAACCACCTCCAAAATCCTATATCCATTATTTGAACTACTTAGAAATGTGTCTTAAGCAAAGAGGTGAAACATGTAAACCTCTTTATTAGATTTGTTTAAGAAAACTTTGACTAATTCCACTGAAAATTTCCCAGCTTTTGAGGTTAGCGATTAAGGTCTAACTTTGGTGATGAGATATCATCCTATGTTAAAAAAAATTATTGCATTTTTAGGAGCACAAATCTGAAAGTAAAAAGTCACAGAATATTGCATCTACATGGAAATGTATTCAATAGACTTTCCAATACTGAGCATTTTCATTGCCACAAGTATTATTTTTGTCTAAAGTGCTAAAAACTTACATTCCATGAATAGGAAAAATTTTGGTGTTAACCATCAAATCAGTTCTCTGACAATATTTAGATATTTTTAGTGTTGCAGCATTAGTGTAGAAATATTTTATTCGTCTATTTTGCATGTGTCGAGAAGATTTCTAGCAGTCCAAGAAATTACTAACAATTACCACTAAGATGCAGACAGTTTTTCCGGATACTGTGGCATTTAAATGTTATAGCCTAAATCAGCAGAGGAGGCATCGTTTTATCTTCTGCCATTATAAGTGCGTTTCATATTGGAAAGCCAGAACAAAGCCATGAAATAATGTGTTCTAAGCCAAGCACTGTTAATGTAGTTTTTGATGGCTTTTTATATATGATGGCCTAAAACAAATTATAATATTTAAGCATTAAATTCAAGGTCTAATTAGTCGTAACTGGTACCTGTTTTCAAATAGCAAAAATGACATTTTCTTCAGAAAAATATAGTAGTGTGACTTATCAGGATCTTCCTCTCCTAGCTTAATATTTATTTTAAATACATTGCCTACCATTTAAGTTGTGCAACTCATGTCAAGGCACTGAAGACAGGAAACACTCTTACATTCAATGTTTTCTGAATTCTACCTTCACTAGTTCTTTTTTTAACATTTCAATGAAATTATAAAAAAAGAAAAAAAAGAAAAAAAAGGAAAAAAAAAGATTTCTCCTAAACCAGCCTACAGTATGTATAGTCTGAGCATTTTGTAAGTCATCAGAGACAAAACCTGCAAAAGGGACTGGTGAAGGGAAGGTATATCAATATTCCCAGCAATCAATTCACATCCAGGCTGAATGCTCTCAATCACTCTGGCCTATCATTTCTTCATCTTCTCCACTACATCACATATCAACAGATCCATGCAATGTGACTACATTTCCTTAGTTTGTAATCCCACGTTGCTGAAGGAAGAACTGGATAAACTGCATTTTAAAATGGAAGTAAAAGATACTTAGGGAAATCCCATCTCCCCCAACACTTTAACTACTGAGATCAGTTACGGCAATACCTGTATAATGACTAGAAAGACAAGTAATCTTCAAGTGGGAGCAAATGCACCTCTATCTGTTGACATCAGTTCACTGGACATTATCACAGAATCACAGAATCTTCATGGTTGGAAGGGATCTTTGAGATAAAAAAAAAACCAACCCAAAAAAACAAACCAAAAAAACCCACAAAACACCACACCCACCCACAAACAGACACAAACCAACAATCTCAGGCACTAGAGCATGCCCTGAAGTGCCATGTCTACACATTTCTTAAATACCTCCAGGAATGGTGACTCTACCACCTCCCTGGGCAGACTGTTCCAGTGCCTGACCACTCTCTCAGTAAAGTAATTCTTCCTAATATCTAATCTAAAGCTCCTCTGCTGCAACTTTACACCATTTCCTCTGGTCCTGTCAGTATTCACTTGGGAGAAGAGGCCAACACCCACCTCTCTATAATCTCCTTTCAGGTAGTTGTAGAGGGCAATGAGGTCCCCCCTCAGCCTCCTCTTCTCCGAACTAAACATGCCCGGTTCCCTCAGCCTCTCCTCATAGGACTTGTTCTCTAGACCCCTCACCAGCTTGGTGGCTCTCCTCTGGACACGCTCCAGCACTTCCGTGTCCTTCCTGTAGTGAGGGGCCCAGAACTGAACACAGTACTCAAGGTGAGGCCTCACCAGCACCTAGTACAGAGGCACCATCACTTCCCTACTCCTGCTGGCCACGCTATTCCTGATACAGGCCAGGATGCTGTTGGCCTGCTTGGCCACCTGGGCACACTGCTGGCTCATATTCAGCCGGCTGTCCACCAATACCCCCAGGTCCTTTTCTGCCAGGCAGCTTTTCAGCCACTCTTCCCCAAGCCTGTAGTGTTGCCTGGGGTTGTTGTGACCGAAATGCAGGACCCGGCACTTGGCCTAATTAAACTTCATCTCACTGGTCTTGGCCCATTGATCCAACCTGTCCAGGTCCCTCTGTAGAGCCTGCCGACCCTCAAGCAAATCAACACTCCCACCTAGTTTGGTGTCATCTGCGAACTTACTGAGGGTGCACTCAATCCTCTTATCCAGATCATCAATAAAGATATTAAACAAGACCGGCCCAAAAACTGAGCCCTGAGGGACACCACTGGTGACTGGCTGCCAACTGGATTTCACCCCATTAATCACAACTCTCCGGGCGCGGCCATCCAGCCAGTTTTTTACCCAGTGAAGAGTATACTTGTCTATGCCATGATTCACCAGCTTCTCCAGGAGAATGCTGTGGGGGACCGTGTCAAAGGCCTTACCAAAGTCCAGGTAGACAACGTCCACAGCCTTCCCCACATCGAGAAGGCAGGTCACATGGTCATAGAAAGAGATCAAGTTGGTTAAGCAGGACCTCCCTTTCATAAACCCATGCTGGCTGGCCCTGATCCCTCGGCTGCCCTGCACTTGCCGTGAGAGCTGACTCAA
Source organism: Numenius arquata (assembly GCF_964106895.1). NCBI lineage: Eukaryota > Metazoa > Chordata > Aves > Charadriiformes > Scolopacidae > Numenius > Numenius arquata. The sequence goes on along the minus strand of NC_133582.1, from coordinate 22,268,707 downwards.
GATGATCCTCTCCGTGATCTTTCCCGGTACCGAGGTCAGACTGACAGGCCTATAGTTTCCCGGATCCTCCTTCCGGCCCTTCTTGTAGATGGGCGTCACATTGGCCACCCTCCAGTCATCTGGTACCTCTCCTGTTGACCAGGATTGTTGATAGATAATGGAGAGAGGCTTGGTGAGCTCTTCTGCCAGCTCTCTGAGTACCCTTGGGTGAATCCCATCCAGCCCCATGGACTTATGCCTGGGGGGTTGTTCTGCTCTCCATCCTTATCTTCCAGCCCAGGAGGCTGTACACCCTGGGGGCAGCTGGTCTGACTATTGAAGACAGAGGCAAAGAAGGCATTAAGGATCTCAGCCTTCTCCTCGTCCTTGGTCGCAGTGTTTCCCCCCGCATCCAGTAGGGGATGGAGATTCTCCCTGACTCTCTTTTTGTTGACGTATTTATAAAAACTTTTTTTGTTGTCCCTTATATTAATGGCCAGGTTGAGTTCCAGCTGGGCTTTTGCCTTCCTAATTTTTTCTCTGTATAACCTAACAAGATCTCTGTACTCTTCCTGAGTTGCTTGTCCTTTCTTCCAAAGGTGGTAAACCCTCCTTTTTTCCTCGAGTCCCATCAAACGCTCTTTGTTCAACCAGGCCAGCCATTTTCCCCTCCCTTTAATTTTGCGCCTCATGGAGACAGCCTGCTCCTGGGCCTTTAGGATCTCCTTCTTGAAGAGCGTCCAGCCTTCCTGGACCCCTTTGCCCCGCAGGATTATCTCCCAAGGGACTCTCCCAACCAGGGTTCTGAACAGGCTAAAATCCACCCTCTGGAAGTCCAAGGTGGAGGTTTTGCTAACCCCGTTCCTTACCTCACTAAGAATTGAAACCTTGACCATTTCATGATCGCTAAGCCCTATATCTTGCAATGGTGCTTCAAAGTAAACATAATTGTGTTCAAAGCATGGCTTTTTCAAAAATAATGCATTCAATCTCCATCAGGGAAATGGATGAAAAGCAGTATTTCCATCTTGGGTAGCTAGAAGTCTGTCACAGATGGAGCACTCAGCTCTAACATAAAGCTCACAATTAAAAATAATCTGGTAGTAGAAATATCTAGCATTAGGTGGGCTAGTGAGTTCTTTTTTCCTGGTGTTCCACTGCAGCCTTCTGCCTGGGCATTAGGACATGACTATGGACAGCACATAACAGAATAGGAAAATCGAAATAAAATATAAAATGTCCATAAATTAACATTTTCCATAAGACTATTCTATTACATTCTATGCTTAAACATTAAGAAACTAGAAAACAATTTTACTTTTCTCTTTTCATATGGTCATTTAAATCTCATTGTTTGGATTCAATGTTAGAATAGGTTATTTGCCTTGTTATTCTATGTAGACTGAAGAAATTCCAAGTAACAGCATTTTTTATACCATAAATTTGACATATCTGGAAGAACAAAGTTAAAACAGCTTGTAATCACCAAATCGATTTCTTGTTTTAAGCATGCTGTACTTCTTACATTATTTTCATTAAGGTAAGAAAAAAATCTGAATGCTCTCAGAAGTATTTTTAAATGGTTATAGATGTGGGGAGGAAATCAAAATGCTCTTTCAGTTGCCTTTCTTGAGAATTCAGCATGTCTTTCAAGGACTGGTTTTAATGAAATTGAAATGCTTAAAGAAATTACAGGAATCCACTAGAAGTAGAAATGTTTCACTTGCAATATTATACCCTTTGCATTTATTAGGATATATATTTATTAAGACTTTATGGTGGTTGTAATGCTGATCATTACAAATGTTTTACCTAGGTTAGAATACTAAGCTGCCTAAATTTGCCTTCCTTTCCCAAGAAAACATAATACATGTTACTAACTCAGTTCAGATTTAGCTGAACAGAAGCTCACAAATTACTGTAAACTAGTGAAAAAAAACCCACCACAAACCCCATGACAATTAAAGGTGTCCACAGCACAGTAGCTGCACTAGAATAATATCATTTATTCAAATAATGGTTTCTCATTAACTTCATGTGGCTGTTGTTCCTGTATTAGCTTTTCCCACAGAAAAAGTATGGATATTAATGTTGATCCAAGGCGGCACTGAATTGTTTAGTGTGCATGCAGAAACTCTCACTCCTTTGGTGAAGTTTCACTGTGCTAATCCCCTTGGAATGCAGCATTTATCACCTACCAAACAAGTGTAAAATATTTCAGTCCAAGAGGATTATCACCGCTGTCTTCCTCTCTGCTCTACTGGAGCAGAAGAGGAGAGGGAGGGAAGGTGGATAGGGTGATTCACCAGCTATAGAAGCAAACCCAAGTAATTACAAGAAAATTCCTAAATAATTTTTGCCAGTTGTCTTTGTCCCTCAGTTTTTTATTGTGGATTTTTTTTCATTGGTGTTTTCAAGAGGGCAACAAATCAAAGCATGTCATATTTCCTGAAAACAAAAAATCAGGGGAACCGTAACCTAAGCCAAAACTACAGACCTGACACTGTAAGTGTAAAACAGATACTGGAGGAAAATAGTCTTTATTCCAAGAAGCTGTGACAGTCATTCACCCCTCATACAACCATTCCAGCATCCCTGTTTTTTCTTCTTGAACAATTTTATTAATTATTTTTTGAACAAATGAACAGAACATAACACAGTAGTTAATACTGGGGTTCACTATGTTTTTTGACAGTAGTATGATAACCCTTGCCTGGTGATCTGCTCCTTTTCTAGCAAGTCTTAACATTGCTTTTTCAGTATTGAGCTAATACTTTCAGAGAAGTAGTCAAATGATAGATCTTTTTTCCAAGTGGTAACAGCTAATTTAGAGCCTATTGCTGTATATTTATCATCAGGGCCAAATGGTCCTATCAGCGCTACTTTGTAAGATACAAAGATTGCAAGATTGGTCTGCAATTCTACCCAGCCTCTCAACTTTTGAAGCTCTCTGTATACTCAGCTATTTCTCTCATCTCACTTTCTTCATCATTTTTGCTTGACCAATGCTAAATATTCTGTTGGAGCAAACATTCTAGCACAAATCCTGCTAAGATCCATTGGCCAGTTCTCTCGTGACAATTATCTCTTTGCTTTCTACCTTTTTTTTCCTATATGCTTATTGATTATCAAGTGATATTTTGCATTAAAAAAGAAGAAAAAGGGAAATTAGAAGCATTTTACTGACAGAACATTATAGCTAAATCCCTGGCTTTCTATCTGATTACATTTGCACCACTGGAAATGACATTAACTCTCAGTATGTTCTCTCCCCCAGAAAGCCCTCGGGTCTCCTAGAGGGATAGCTGTAGGTGGAGGCCACACTGGGCTGAAAAATAATAATTTGTCTCGTAGATTTCCCTTTACTTATAGTTCTGATGAATAGTCTAATGCTTAAGTGTTTGGGATTGCTAAAGGTCCCATCATATTTTTGTTAAAGTAGAGAGGTGTTCGCCTCTGTGTTTGGGCAGATGACCAGAAGGATTTAATCACATTCTGTATATCTAAATTCTTATCTGGACAGGATATCCCCCTTCTCTGATCTGAAAACAGATGCTCATACCTCCACCTTCAGTTACTGCTATGGTTCAGCTATGGATGATGTGATCCCTATATCAACTGCTTACAAATTTATTTTGGATACTTCAAAATGTACAGTGATGCCTAAACATAAATCAGACTTTTTTTCCCCTGAGATTCTTATAAAAAAAAAAGTCAGCTGTACTTAATTGCATGCTATAGGAACAACGGTTAAAGTTTCTTTACTCAAAGTGATTTCCCATAGTTTTTGTCAGAGATAATAACCTTTTCTATAGCAAAATATGACACCTTCAGTTATGACAAAGAAAAACTTTCAGCATACCAGTATTCATTTAAATGCATTGTAGTTAATCTTCATTATTTAAGCCAGAATGTTTGTTTTAGGAACCTAGAATATTCCACAAATGTTTGGTCTGCATAACCCCCAAAGTAAATATAATTTAAGAGATATATGAATAACCTTTAAGCAATAGTCACTGAAATTCTAAAAGAAACTTGTTCAGTTTATCATCCTCCTTTTCCCCATTTCCTCCATGCCATAAAGATGCAAGGATTCATTTAAACTGGCAGACTGCATTGTGACCAGTTTTTATCTTTAATTAAGTGGGTGAGTATGCTGTTTCCAGAAAAATATTGTTCATATTCTATAACATCAAACCCAAGGATAACTAGCAAAAGAAAGTAAATTTACAACTGTGTTTAGCTAGTATAGAATAGATGGAATTGTTGATTTGTTTCCAAATCTGTTTTCCAGATTTGTTCACCCAAAACCCCGACAAAAGAAATCATTACAATGATCCTATCACACATTTCCTACCAACATTTCCTACCAGCAGTCCTGAGTAGCATTCTCTAAGCAATCCTGCTTCAGCAGGGGAGTTGGACTAGATGATCTATATGGTCCCTTCCAACTCTAAAAAAAAAATTCAGTGAAAAAATTCAGTGAAACATTTTTTCACTGACTGTTATGAAGTAGTAAGCAAACCCCAAGAAAATATCATTTTAAAAACCATAGATATGCAACTTTCAGGAACCCTGAAATTCTGGGGTTTTTTTATCAGTGATTTTTCAGGATAGCACTTTTTTTTTTTCTTTTTTTCAAATGATACAGAAAGAAGTAAAAGTGCCTAATCTTGCTTTTGATTTTCTTCATCTTTTATATTAGTTTAACCAGCTTCTTAAAAAAAGTAAATTCCCTGTAACTTGGAAATTCAATATGCCAAATAGAATAATCTAATCCAATTATACTCATCAAATCAGTAAAAAGAAAAATATCTTTGGACCAAACTGACTGTCAGTCATCAGGTGGTGAAGTGAACCGTTTCTAATAAGAGAATTATTTTCCTCATAAAATTCTATAAATAATTTGAACATACAAATATGATAAACATAGTCATAGCAAAAGTTACCAGAAGAAAGGTTAAACGTATTGACCAATACTTGTTTTATTAGCATTAGGCTGTAATTTCACTGAGGAAGGGAACAATTTCTGCGAGCAAGGCTTCAAATAATTCCCCAATGTGAACAGGACTACACATGGCGAACCGTCAGAGTAAGGTGTCTCCACTAGTACGGCAAGGCACTTGAGGAACTCTGAATTTAACCTCACTGTGTTGCTCCCTTTTCTCAGAGGCAGCTGCAATCATCTTTCTTTTACACTGGCAAGAAGTGGGAGCAGAAGTTGGGACAGAAACTCTGATTTACAGGAAATCTGTGTCAGAGCTGAAAAATGGACTCAAATCTCCCAAGGTTCAGTCAAGTGATTTGAACTATAGTCATGTTCCTTTTCTGCAGTTAAATAACTGGCTTATTCAGTGAGCAGATGATATTTAATTGATTAATAAATGTTTACTTTTTCATATACAGATTCAGATCCCCTAACATTCGCACATCTTTTATATTCCAAGTTCACTGAAATATGAAAGCCAAAAAACAAAACAGAACTCATACCATTACTCGTATATTTTTCTGTGTTTTGTGATGATAAATACAAGTACATCTTTTCTACTAAATCTAATTTAACAACATTTTGGCAAGGATGGAAATTATCTATGCATGCCTTACACGGTGTCAGTTTAGACACCTAATGGTTGCACGATGCATGCTCCATAACATGATTTCCATATCAATGAAACTAAAATCTTCTCTTCTATTATGAATTTTTTTTGATGTGCAGAATTCTTAAGACATCACCACGCTTTTAAGGGCAAGACTTGACACTTTGAGAAACCCTTGAAGAGTCTATGTCAGGTCCTGGCCTCATTTTAGTCAATGGAATAAAAAAAACCCACACAACACACATTGACTTCAATAGGGACACAATTTCAGCTGAAGTTTCTACTTAAAAAAAAAGAAGCAGCAGAACTAATTAAAAAGCTGAAGGAGCAACCACACAGGATCAGACAGATAGACTTCTTTTTTTACAGTTTTAGAACAGTGAGTCTGTATTAGATCCTGATATTCTGTAAAAAATTGCTAATCCATCAACACCTGTGTTCTTATGAAATTGCAAGGTGAAAAAGATACTTATATGAGCTTTCCAGAGCAGTTCATACTAAAATAATTTTCCTTCTTCAGCTATGGCAGGTGAGTTAGCTGTGGCGGTTTTGGGGAGGCAGGGCAGTAGACAGGATATACTTTATTCTGTCTTCTGACACTGAGCTGTGTCATGTCACTCACATGCCAACTAAGAAAGTGTATAATGGATGTAAATCACCATGCACCAGCTGCACAGCTGGATTAAAACCTGTTCACAAAAAGTATTTATCAGAGTTTGGCAGAGAAAGGGTTTGAATTGGAAGGTAGGTATCCACTCCAGATTCAACTCAATTAATATTTTCATTAATGATTTGGGGAATAGAATTGAAGGCTTTATATCATGCAGAAGGATAGCAAATCCTGCAGAAGGCACCACTGCAATCCGAATGATCTCAGCAAATTGAAGAGATGACCCAAGAAGAACAAGGTGAATTAGATAAAGAAAAGACCAAAGTATTTCCTGTAGGCAGGAGAAATTTGACAGATTGAAAGTAACACTTGGCAAGGTAGCAAAATATGGCAGAGAACTGCAGGAGATTGTAATAGTGACTCAGAAATGAGAATCAACACTATAGTGCTGTGCAAAACCCAGAAAATCTGGTTCAGTAAAGCTTTAATGGTAGCTTTATAGCTAAAATACTAGAAGTCCTACAGGTCTGCTGTACTTGGTGCCGGTGAAGTCTCAGATGGTAATTTTTTTTTTTTTTTGATTCTTCATGCTAAAAAAGCTAGAGTGTATGGGAAGAATCTAGATGACAATAAGAATAAGAGACCTAGAAAATATGATCAATAATGAAACATGAAAGAAATGTATCTACTTTGCTTAGAGAAAAGAAAAAAAATAAGAATCGGCATGAAAAATGTCTTTCAACATGTAGATGGTATAATAAAGAGAATGTTTGTCGTTCCTCTTCAGAAAAGGTCAAAGATATTCAGTAAAATCATTTTGGTTGGATACTAGGAAAAACTTCCTGCATGCAAAACCAGTCTACTTGGTAATGATATGCAATCCATTTAATTAGTTTATAAGAATCACTTAGCTAACCAACGGTTAAAGACATATTAAATATTATTATTAATTGCTATGTGCAAGAGATATTATAAGGAGATATATTCCTTCTTTATGTCTCTATAATTCTACTATATGTAATTTGGCATCACTTAAGTAGAGGAGCAAAAGATACAGGACATTCTGGACATACGGGTATATCTTTCTAAGTACACCAGTAACATATGAATATGTAATTTGCTTGTCTTTTTTTTTTTCTTTTTCCTTCTAATGATAAAGTAAATCATCATCCCAAAGGGCTTTATACTTAACATAGTGCCACGTGACTTCCTATGTATAAAATAGAGGAGTTCCATATTTCTGTAGTTTAATATTTAATTCTAAAAAAGTAAAATAAAATATTTATTTGCACAAGGACTTACATATTCAACAGTTTCCTTTTTTTCCCTTTTTACCTTATCTAACATGTACCATGAAGCCCATCACAAAGAAAATACTACAGATAAGAAACAGCCATTAATAAAAATATACCCTTAAATTTTTAAGTAGGCAGAATATATATCCCTTGCTCAGTATTGGAAATCTTCAGATCAGATCTTTTCCTTTAAATTTTTTATGCAGTCTTTCCATTTTTCTTGTTAGGAGTGTCTTCTATAGTACCAATCAATATAGAGCCACAAATTCTTGACATTGCTCTTTGCTTTGAAGTGTACACTTACTTCATTTGCCTTTTAAGGATCTCAGTTTTTTAAATTCAACTATTCATGCTCTGAACTGAAAATCCAAATGCTTATTATTCATTTGCATGTTGGTATGACTTCTTGCATAAGGTTTTCAAAAGTGACTCTCATTGTTTCATGGACATGGTAGGCAGGTTTTCAATTTATTTCATGTACAGCATCACTGGCTTACTCTAAAACAAAATGATAATAAATGAAGGAAAAGAATCAAATAAACTATGTAACTCCAACTGAAACCATGAAGTAGGTTTTCAGTATGTTTATAAATGAAAACTCTACCATTGCCATTTGTTCTCCGTTTCTTGAATGCAAATCAACAAATGCAGGATTTTTTTAAAAAAAAACCAAACATAAGAAATGCTTTTTTGCAAGATAAGCAAATAAGGAATTTTTTGCAAGAACTTAATCCCCATTTTCAGAAATTACTAATAGACTAAACACTCAAATTCCAATTTAAATACAATCTAGGCTCCATGGCACCAGATTTTTAAATATATTAAGAGCTTGATGTTAAAGGAAGGCATCCCGTTGTGCTTAACTACCATGAATTCAATGGCTGATAAGCACTTAGGGTTGTATTCAGCTCATTTAACTTTAGCTGTCTGGAAGTCAGGTATCTACTCTGAGCTATGTTGGCAGTCTAGACAGAGAAGCAGGGGTCTCCAAACAGTGTTTCAGCCTATCACCACCTGTGTCAGGCAGGTGTCTAGGAGAACAGGGGAAGTGTAAAGAATGTGAGAGAGACTGAAGAATTACACATGGGAAGGGACATGTCAACGTGCGCATGGGAAGGGACATGTCAATGTGCGCATGGGAAGATGGCAGCACACAGTGGCATGTTCTGCTGAGAAGAAGCCAATGACGCTGGAGTCACAGTGGCTTGCTGGTTGGTTTCCTTGAGTCCACGTTTTCATGCCTATAACCTACCATCTTAAATAAAGAGTTACTACTTGAATATTATTTGAAAATGAGTGTTAGAGATTGGGTTACCGAAAACCTAATTTATATGTGAAAAAACACTCTACTTATATGTAATTTGCCACTTATGCTTGTAATTTGCACTGTCTCTGTATAAGACATGGAAGGGATGATACTTGATACTTATCCACTTGGAAAGCATGCTCCTTTCTATGATAGGAAACAACGGAGTACTGTCTCACACAGTGCACAATGATATCACTGTAAAAAAAACTATATTACTTTTTATACATTCTTTTTAACAGGCACATTTTTTTGCTTGTGAGAAACAACTGAAAACATTGCCTAAAGCTAAACAGATTTGGTACAGGAATCAAAATAACTTCCCATGTAAACTCTCTCAGTAAACTTTAGCCTTCAGTGACTTTTCATATAGAGGCAACTCTCCTCTGCAGAATCATTAATGTTACATATTGTGACACAGACAAACATCTTTTAATGGTAAGTTAAAGATTCCTACAGTCATTTTTCCCTTTGAGACCTGAATCAGGATAAGTACTAGTATCTCCTGGAGGCGCTTTGCCAGAAATGTAACATCAAAATTAAGTCTCCATAGCCTGTTACAGGCTCCTGCTTTCACTATGCGGAAAGAGACATTTCTTGAAAGAATCCCAATTACTTCAGATTTGTACTTTACACTATTTCCGAGTGTGAAAACCCAAGAGTCTGGTAATTATCATTATATTATCATTCCTGTAGCAGTTTGTATATGCCAATGAAGAGAAAAAAAAAATTACATAGTATCATAGTCTGTTGTTACTAAGGTCTCCTGTAACCTCTTCTTCCAAACAGCTGTCTGAGAGCATAACTTTTTCCTTTATTAAAAATTAAAACCACAAAATTCAGTAAGGCAAACACAACAGCCAGAAATTGTAGTTTTAGGAAACATCTCGTGGTTTGAACCCCATCATTGTTTGTCAGCCCTGAAGAATGCACAGTTAGAAGCTCAAAAGCTCTCTTATTCTTCACAAATTATGCTATATTGTATAATCTTGTGCTAAATTGAAACTATTTATGTGACTGAAATTCTTTAAACCATTTGCAAAGGCACTGATAGTATTTGGCAAGTAGGATAGGAACTATTCAAGACAGAATAACTAAAAAAGATAGGATATTTTTGCAAAATTCAAGCCAGGGCATACATAACAAAAAAAAAAAACCCTGATGAAACCAAAAAAAGTAAAATAAGAGCTAAGAACAGAATTTGTTTTTTTTCAGAATTCATGCCTATAAGAATAAAGATATAAAAAAATAATATTGAAAAAAAAGAATCAAGATGCAGAACAGCATATATGTGCTATCAAATGAAACAGAAAACAGTGATCAAATATGTGCGTGTATATGTGTGTATATATATATGTATGTGCATGTTTGTTTCTCAATAAAAGCGAGTGGTTAGTTCCCTAGGTTTAAGGAAAAACTGTTCCAATGGAGGAATCTCTTTCAGTATTGCCTGTAGAAGTATTTCTTACATAGCCATTTGAAGACCTAGGATTAACTGCACTTGGGTAGATGCTAATGGTCATTATACTTATGCAAATAGTTTTTATAATCTATATTATCCAGATTATATCTGCAATATATTTAACAATGTTTCATTACAATTCATATTATGATGTCATATGTAACATATGAAAAAAACATATGAAAAAATAAACACACCCACCTAAACACGATATTGAATATTCTAATGAAGAAAAGATGTTTAAAAAATTTTGTTAAGTCAAACTTTAAGATAAACATATATGTTCCAACTGTTTAAATTCTCCACATAATTCAAATCAATCCCCATCAATGCAGCTTCAGGACAGATGCCTTGTACTTGGGTTTTAGGAAGGAACATCCGTGGGCTGTGGGAACACTACGAATCAGGTGCGTGTGGGCAGTTGAGTACAGAATTTCAGCATTTAGTGTATTCTGTAAGTGGCAGCTAAAAAGAAACACCTAAATGAAACCACACTCTAATATACTGTTTTCCCATATTTCCAAAGCAAAATAAAACTTGTCGGTTTAGCCAAAACCAGCTAGAATACATTTGGATTTGCTAAGTATCAGAGGAATGGGCCAGTGGTGAGCAAAGCTAAGATAACAGAAAGTGTCGAGCTTTAATAAGCTGAGGGAGGAAAAGAGAGGAGTGACAAATATAAAATTGCCAAGAAAAGAGAGAAAGAGGAAGACAGAGATTGCTTTGCACGTCTGATTGGAAGTCATAGACAGGACCCTTATATAGATATGGAGAGCCCTTCACTTTTAAGATATGGTGAAAAGCCTGACAAATCCAACATGGTTTTCTTTTTTCATCTGCTTAGTGAGGTACGTCTCAATTATCTGTAGAGGAGGTACTATTTTTTTGTCACATAGTTTTTAGCACTCTGATCTTACTCTCCCTCTACATTGCAAACAGCAGTTTTTCTATAAAAGGGTTCATTGGCAGTTTAAAGATACTGGTGAGATACTCAGACACAGCATGTTACTGATCACCTCATTATTACTGAATTAGCCAACTATTGTAGGGTGGAAGAAAAATAGCCTGAGTTACACTGTGGCCTGCTGAAGTACAGGCTTTTAGAATGAAACCCACAATAAACCACACTTTTGTTCAATTCGTAAGGTTATTTAATAAATCAAATCCTACCCTCAAAACACAGAATCCAATCTCTACCCAAATAGTTGTTTGTGGTAGTCTGATAAGTGGGACGTAATGCCATAGTGCAGCAGTCTACTCCTGAATAGATAGGATGCCCCTTAAAACTAATGTCACTGAAACAGCAAGTTTTGAAAACATCAACACTAGAGTGAACTTATGCTCTGAGGATAAATTCACAAAGGTAATCATCAAGTTTAGTGAGTTATTAGAAAAGGAGACCAAATATTTTTCATAGCCAATCCTTCATTCTGAGCATATGGAATCAACAAAACAAAACAAGCTGAGAGTGTGCTGTCAGCTGTAGTGTGACAGCACTGAAGTCAATGAGGTTTTGCCAGAGAATAATTTTTCTGGTTTATTATGGACAATTAATAAAAATTCATCATCAAATCCTACAGAGTTATCAAAGTTGACATTAGTTAATTCACTTATCCATATACCACAGATTGCTGCCTTTCAGTAGCAGTTTTGGAAACATTCCTTTCACTGGGATGAGAAAGGAAGAAAATGACAAGAAAAAATTACTAATATTTGAGGTAGCAATTTAACAGGGGGAAAAAGCAATTTCTTTTTTATCTCAAAGAGTTACATTGCACAATGTTTCTGGAAGTACCCCTTTAAATGTTTAAGGAGATTTATCTAGTCAGCGTAAATTCTCTTAGGGGGCAGAAAGCCTGGCATGGTTCTGTGACTAGGGCAGACATTCAATTTGAAATATTTGTGACAGATTAAACATCTTACTGCCTCCTTAGTTTTTACTAGCATCTTCTCAAGGAGCTACTCACCTGCTTCAGGGCAAAGTTGGGTGTGTGCATAAGAACTTATTTTACATGACTGCTAGGAGTGGCTTAAGATACACCTGTGTATTTTAGCCCAGAGATAGATCATGAACGTTCAAGGCTTCAGTGCTCTGGCAGGACCATGGGAGTGGGACCCTCCTCAGAAGGGCAACTGCTAATATGGAGCATTATAAGATGATGAACCACTGTAAGAGATGATCAGCCACTGCAGCCATTTTCAGTGCATGGCCTTATGCATGGTCTGTGAGCTTTCTTCTACCACTGCAGTGGTGAGAAAGGAGTATGGTAAAAATGACACTGTGCTGATTGTTGTCAGCACTCACATTGTTCTATGGGATGTGGACAATATTACACAGGATCAAAAAAGGAGAATGTTTCACAGCTCATGTTGCTTTCCCAGGTTCAATGAATGCTTATTCGTATGTGAAAAGATGCTGAAGGCAATACAGAATTTTTATTTCCTACTAGATTAACACTGGCATAATTTTTAGTGACATAAGGATCAGAATGGTTTCCTTCAGAAATTCCAAGTAATACTAAATTCCTCAGAAACAGTATGGGCTTAGCGTTGCCTTGAAATTTCTGACAGACCCTTGGTTCAGAAGATGGAGTTTATCTGATAGATTATAATTAGTAGATCAATAATTTATTTATATTTAGAGGAAAAGTAAATGTGGAGAAAGCATATTCTAGCCATTGCACCTACACTTAGAACAACAATTTGTTAAGGGCTATCTGAAAGTATTGCATATATACTCAAAAAGAATAAACAATGAAATAAAAAGCTGACAGCATAAGACTGAAATTTAACTCGTTTTTTAAAAGCAAAACATATTTTCGTATGTTCTCGTACTTTTAAAAAAGATGAGTGGGTGCTCTGGCAGACCCCCCAGCTTTCAACTATGATAAATAACACTTCAGCCCTTGTCCATAGCTGATTCCAGAGCCTGATTTATATACCCATAGGAAAGGTCCTATCTACGAGGCACAGACAACTCCCCAGAAGACCTGTCATAGCAAACACACGTTTTGTAGCTGTGATCTTTTGAGCATGTGCTTCACTGGAAAGAAATTTACCTTTTTTTTATTTTAAGCAAAATCAGTATGTTTTCCCCCAGTGCCTTAAACAACTGGTGAAATGCTAGCAATGCTGCACTATAGTATTCAAAAGTAATTTCCTTACAGAGGGGAACCAGGAAACGCTGCCCAATCAAAAGGAGGTCTCTGTGTCACTTGCCTATCCCTCCTCACATGGATGAGAAACATTGGGAAAACTTGAAGAGAAAGCTGAGAAAATCCAGACTTCATAAAGAATCCCAAAGATATAACTGGTTTTGTTCTCCCTGCAGTCTCCTATTTGTTGGCTCCTTATTCTGTTTCATCCCATGCTAAGACTATGCACCAATTAGGACAGGCTCTGTTTATGTTATGTGTGTCTATGGCTCACAGGATAATGGCACCCTGATATCAGATTGGGGCCACTAGATGGTACTGCAATATAATTAATAAATATTAAAAAGTAATCTCATAAATATATATTTGTTTTTTTCTGCAATGTCTTGGCTGTAGCATTTGAAAGACTTGCAGAAACATCCATGGTACTGCCTTTAGATATATACTATAACCTCCATGTAACTATAATATATGCAGTTGTAAGGCATATGCTAAAATAAATGCTTAAAGATCTTAACAGTATAACTAAGGTACTTAATACTTAGATACACACATATATATTTGTACAGTATGTACACACATACGTAAATTATCATATGGAATTATCATCTGATCAGTCACCACACTTACTCATTTTCATGTGTTCCTGTACTCAGTGCATAACTATTAGATTATGGAAAAAGTGTGCATATATAAATCAATATGCAGATGTATGTTTATTCATGAACTCAACATAAAATATGTCCTAGAATTTTAAAAAAAAAACTTTGTATAATAAGAAAAATCTATACAACCCTATTTCATATTTTTCTATACTTTGAGTTATTTCTTAGCAATTTACTTCACCATTAAAGAGATGAAAAATTCCACTTCTATCTAAATGTTTTCCACCATATGCTATGTCTACAGTAACAAACAGTTTAAATTTTATAATCAGTTATCTTCTAGCTGGTAAAGATCTTGAGATGTAAAAATTGCTGCAAAACTAAATTATCTGAAACCATAAGCATGCTTAATAGTATCTACCCATGAAACTACCCTCAGAATAATCTAACACTGCTGGTTGCCAGCACTATTTTCAGTTTTCATCTGTTAGATATATGATCAAGCATGTCAAATCTGCCCTAAGTAATAGAAGTGAAAAAATAAAGCCATTGACTTAAAACATTCTGATAGCTATTTATCTGAAAAACCTGGTCAGATTTACCGCTCAAAGGCATTTACCTACAAAGTTAACCAGATGCTTTGAGTTGAAAACTAATTTAATTTCTCTGTTATCTTAACAGGACATCTGTTAAAACAACATCCAAGGAAGGTAATATGTTCAAAATTAAACATCCTGCAGGTTGTTTTATTAGAGTATGTGCAATATTGACATTTAGCTGTTAACAACTACCACCTTACAAAAATAATTAGTAAATGTGGAATCAAAGCAGTATAATGATTATACTAATGGACAAGAAGTAATGCAGAATGGATGTGTAACTGGTGTAAAATCAGTCTTGTTGCAAAGTTCATCACTTTGTTACAACTGAGTTACACTGAAGATGAATGATTTCTTTTGTTTCCTTCTTCCATCAGCTTCATCTGTGTATCAACGTCTCCCTTTAAAATCAGAGTATACTAGCTGCACATGTTCAGCACTCATAGCCAGCATGTTTTTTAAGCACCATGAGTGACAAGATATGCAAATCATATTCTGAAGTAATTTGCATTATCACAGTTAGTTTGCATATGGATATAAACTGCACTTCAGAGCAACTAGGTATCAATCAAGGCAGTGGCATGTGAAAGTCAGACGCATAGGTGCATGTATGCTTGCCAATGTTGGGCTATTCAACAGGAGAAATACTAGCAGCTGCTTGTTGTTAAGGTTGTTTCTTAAAACCTTGCTGGATAAGGTGGTGGTGACAAATGGGAATGGTAGGAGGAAACATGGGCTCCCTATTTCCTCCCACTCTCCATTTATCCCCGTCATCAATGAAGGGCTGACATTAATTTGCCTGTTGGCAGGAAGTGCTATGACCATTGCTGTCCCTTCCTCTTCCCATTAGTGTCATCCAATGGAAAAGCAAAAGAGAAGGGATGGATTGCATTACAGCCCCTAAAAGTCAGCCATATCTGGCTAATCCTGGACTAACATCTCAGGTCACCGAGGGAAAGGTGGACTTATCAGTGGTGAAATGTTGCCAATGCATGAACATCAGCTGTCTGTTGATTTCTAAACTGCTGATTTCCTCCTTAAGATTTTTTGCATCAGATGCTCTCCCATAGTCCTGGTTGGTTGCTGAGCCTGGCTGGAGGCAGGAGAATGGACTAGCCATATCCTGAAGTTCCTTCTGGCCTTACTTTATTAAGAACCATGACTATGAGTATGAAAACACTGATTTTAATCACAGTGTACATTGTCAGCTGGGGAATCCCACTTACATGATTTCTTACATTTGTCTTTATTACTCTGCTTTTGTGATGTGGAAAACAGTCAAGCTTGCAAAGTAGGTAATACTTGCAAAGTAGGTAATACAAAGTACAGCTAATACAGTAAAGCAGCAGCAGCAAACTCTCTCCCTAAACCTTTATTTCTCCAGTAGCTTCTCTGCACTCCCAGAGTGGTCTCTCTGCCCAGGTTATTCCCCAGCAATGCCATTCTATTGCCTTCCTCCTGCTCCTTAGCAGATACCGGGGAGCTTTCACCAAGTTTTGGTTAACCTTCCTGATTCATACTTACCTCAGCAGGAAAGGGGAAGAGTTATACTTTTTCAGCATTTTGACTGAAAGGTTTATATGCAATGGTTTCAGTATTTCCTTTAATACAGTATCAGACAACTTAAATGTTGACATAAATTGAATTGTCTTTGAACTAAAGGATTCTAATTATTTTTGAACATGTTATTACTTCTTCCAGATAACAAGAACAACCTTCATCTTTCTGCATTTTACTTAAGATACTATATAGCTTTACACATATGTGAAGACCCTTTATTTTTCTTCCATAGTAAAGCATGTAAAATTGTGAAAAGTGAACTGATTATTTATTACATGATAATTAGCTTTTTTCTAGTGAAGTGCAAGAAGCTGTGTGTGGTTGGAAATAGGAATTCAACTACAGAACGGACAAAAAGAAAGCTGAAGCACTCTATTTCAATTAAAAGCCTAAAGGGGGTATTAGAAAAGATGGAGCCTGACTTCTCAGAGGTTCACTATGAGAGCACAAGAGGCAGCGTCACAGATTTCAGCAATGGAAATTTCAACTGCACATCAGAAGAAAATTTTTCACAGTGAGAATGGTTAAGAACTCGAGAGGTTGTGAAATTTCCATCCTTGGAGACTTTTAAAACTTGACTGGCTAAAACTCTGAGCAACCTGATCTAACTTTGAAGTTGGTGCTGCTCTGAGTAGGACACTGGATTACGTGACCTTGAGAGGTCTCTTGCAACATGAATTAGACTGTGATTTTGTGGGTGTAAGTTACCTTATATTTGCAGATATTTGGGGTGGGTAGGAGAAAATGTGTTCAGAAACATTTGATTTCCCTTAAAACTTCTGGCAGAAAACAAGCTGATTACATATTTTTCTTTAGTTTACATTTTAATAACTACAATACATTCAGTTCTTTGTATCATATTTAATAATTTCAATTTTAAATAAGTCATTTTTTGATCTTTCCTATTCTTTCATGTTCCCCCTGTTGCAGCTCAGGACAATATAAGAAAGGAATTAACCTCATTTGAATGCAAATAGCAACTTTTTTGTCTAGTGGGGACCAAAACTGAACACAGTATTCCAGGTGTGGCCTGACAAGCTCTGAGTAGTGTGGGATAATGACTTTATCTCTGCTGGTGATGCCCTTGTTGATGCAACCTAGGATCCTGTTGGCTTTCATTGCCACAGCAGCACACGGTTCACTCATATTGAGTTTGTTCTCCACCAGGAACCCTGGGTCCCTTTCCACAGAGATGCTCTCAAGCCAGGTCGATCCCAGTCTGTGCTGCATTCCTGGATTATGTTTCCCAAGTGCCAGACCTTACACTTGTCCTTGCTGAACTTCATAAGGTTCTTGCTAGCCCACTTTTCCAGACTTCCTGCAGGGTGGCTCACCCTTCCAAAGTGTCCACTTCCCCACTCAGTTTGGTGTCATCAGCAAACTTCATCAGCGTACACTTGATCCCATCATCCAGACCACTTATGAAGACATTAAACAGCACTGGGCCCAATATTGATCCCTGGGGGACCCTGCTTGTGATAGGTTGCCAGTTTGAAAGGAGCTATTTACAACCACACTCTGGGTGTGGCCCGTCAGCCGGTTCCCCACCCACCGCACAGACCCCTTGTCTAGACTGTAACACAACAATTTCTGTAGGAGGATGCTGTGGGGAACTGCGTCAAAAGCCTTGGAGAAATCCAGGTAGACAATGTCCACCGCTTGCCCCACATAAAACATGCAGGTTACTTTGTTGTAGAAGGCAATCAGTTTTGTCAAGAACGATTTGCCCTTGGTGAATCCGTGCTGGCTTTCTGCAGTCATGTCCTTCATTTGACTTGTCCCCAAGAGGATTCATTCCATAACTTTTCCAGGGACTGAAGTAAGACCGATGGGCCTATAATTTCCTGGATTATCCTTCAAGCCGTTCTTGTAGATGGGGGTGACATTAGCCTTCTTCCAGTTTTCTGGGATGTCTCCTGATCTCCCTGACTTCTGAAAGATTATGGAGAGCAGCCTCACAACATCAGCCAGTTCTCTTAACACTCTCAGGTGTATGTTGTCAGGGCCCATTAATCTGTAGAGGTCAAGCTCCTGATTCTATGATACCAGCTTTTCCTTCACTGATGGTGGGTCTATGCTTGCATCAACCTGGATCTTCGTTCACAAGGCCTGGGCCCCAACAGCGCTGGTATAGACAGAGGTGAAGCAAGCGTTGAGAACATCTGCCTTTGCAGCGTTGTTGGTGACTAATTCAGCTCTCCTGTTTAACAGCGGGCCAATATTTTCCTTCTGTTTCTGATTGTTGTTTATGCACCTGAAGAACCCTTTCTTGTAGTTCTTGACTTCTTGACTTCAATTTCAATTCGAGCTGAGCTTTTGATTTTCTAACTGCATCTCTGCATGCCCTGGCAATGCATTTGTTGTTCTCAATGGGTATTCATCTGCTTTTCCATTTCTGGTATGCTTCTCCTTTGGTTTTGAGAGGACTCAGAAGCTCACAATTAAGCCAAGTTATTGCCACCGTACTTAGGGTTCCTAAGCCCCACGGTTCTGTACATAAGTTTTCATAGTATTATTCTACATGTTTTCAGACCAGAGTTGAAGTACAGGATTTACTTTTATGAAGTATGGAAATTAATTACATAATGGCCAATGAGAAGAAAACAAAATATGTAATGGCCACACACAGTAAGAAAAGCACAATTTTTTTTCCTTGCCCCTTTATTAAGCTTTTTCTGACTGCTGCAATACACGGAGTAAGATCCAGTATGGCAGCCTCACTCAGTTCTCAAACCTGATTCATCTCTAAAATAGGCCACGCTGTACAGAGAGTAAGGAAAGGTTTGTGAAAAAGCAAAAAATACAGTTGTGACTGCATAATTAAAAGCTATATAAAAATGAACATGCAGAGAGCGCTAAATTAGCTTATACAAATAACCTTAATTCTGGCATTTCTTGATACTGGAGTGTTTGACTTTCAAACACCTAATTTTTGTGTCAAAAGACATATAAGTACAACCTTATGATTTAATATATTAAATGTAACCTCTGTATGCTATTAGGTATAAATAAGGAAGATGTCAAGAATGCCACACAAATACACACTAAGTCAATTTTGACAGTTAAAATGAGCTTTCAAAAAGTGTATTCTTGGTCACATTCACATAGTCTGTAGGGACTAGAGCAAAGCAACATTGGAGCTCAGCCAGGCGGCCATGAGAGGAGAGCCTACTGGTCACACAAGTAGGGTTGCATGCAAGGAGAACCAAAAGTACTGGCATAAGGCTGGGATCATGTGCAGCAAGGGCTGCTCTGGACCCTGAACCCCACCTGGTCCCCCTTGTCCAGCACCCGAAGTCCAGCCTCCGCCTTGACTCCCAGTAACTGACAGCAGCAGCATCTCTACACTTGTGATGGGATGAGTGCAACCTCAGCCGTGTATTTATTGCAGCAAAAGAGTCTGCTTGTTTTTAAACTAAAAATGGGAGTTCAATAATTCTAATTCTGCTCCTGTTCTGCTTGTGGGATCCTTAGACATCAGTGGGGGAAGCTTTTAAATGCCTTGAAGCAAGAGAGCTGTTTCTTCATTACATGGGCATTTGGAGCACTCTTTCTATTGAGGGTCTTTATTCAGAGGTTGCAGCTGAATCCCATAGAAGTGGGAGTTTTGTCTGAAGAAGAAAGTAAAAAATGCCAAACAGACTATTAACTTTTTGTTGTGTTTTCGAGTTTTAGTTTTTCTGTTCTGAGATAGCTGAATCTAGTCCCTTGTGTCCTTTCTTGATATATTTAAACAAATCATTGAATTACTACATTTTCTCAAAGATGCTTTCTGTAATGTTTTCCTTTTTATTTCACTAGTATACTTCAGATGTGCCTCATTCAAGACAAGAGGTTATTCTTTTCGTATGCCACATTTGCTTAGCCACAGGCCAAAATAAATATTACCACTCCTAAAACTTTAAAGTCCTACTTATACTGAGTATGGCACTCACCAGGAAGCAAAACAACACACAGACTAATTAAATATTATTGAAGAGTAGTACTGAAAAGTAAGTCTGAGAAGTGGGTTTTCTAGGCATTCATTCACAGATCCACATAACAATCAAGGTTAAGAACAAGTGATTGCACTTCCTCTTTGTTACAAACCTTTTTTACAAAGCCATAAATATTCCAGCTTGATATGAAAGAGTTTCAGCAAAGACAACCATTCCTCAAGGACAGAAAATACTTAGTGTGATGCCGTTTTCCACAAGATACATATGATTGTAATGATGTCTAATGCAAAGAGATTTGCATGGCTGTTCACTAATAATCCTCAACCCTCCTCAGACTCTTCAGAGATGATTTCCTCATGGCTCTCAAAAATTCTGAGTCTTTACAGGCCTGTTTCAGTGTAACAAGGAGAAGCTGTAAAAATGACACGATGTGTCCCCCGCCCCCAACTAAAATAAAGAAGGATGAAGCTAGCAAGCCCTTTGTAATAATGTATATAATAAATGAAATATGTCCTGTCCATTGTATCAGCAGATGATGATGGAAAAATTGATGTACGTATACATAGAATAAAAGCTGTTCTCAAGACTTTTTTTAAAAAGCCTTTCTTTTATTTTATTTGGTAGAAAGCTATAAATTATACATATAAAAATAAACTATACCCAGCTGAACTATTATTAGGCTGTAATTTTAACTTATCAATTCCTAAAGCCATGCTGTGCAGGATCCTCTCTCATAGTTTACAGCCTCAGAGGCATCCCTTTGGTACTTACCTAAAGGTTATTTTTTATTCTCTATTTAGAACCGATTCAGACCCAGAGCTTTTTTCAAGGTTCTACGTGCCATTCCAAACACAAAAAAATACACTCGAGTATCATTACAGATTTGAAGTTGCAGTTATTCTCAGATGAAAATATAAATAATAAAGAAGATTCAGTGCAAGATATATGAATGTGACTGACAGACATAAAACTTAAAATGATCCATTCTCTAAGATACCTACATCTGTAAAACAGTTGGAGCCTCTGAAGGATCTAGAATGGGAAGGCACGTTTTATCCGCCCAAACAGTTGGGTATCTTTCCATTTGACAAATATTTCTAGGCCCTAGATCTTGCAGAAGATTTGCTCATGTAAGGAAGTTCTGATGTACCATGTGCAGTTGAAAGGAAGAGGAGAGTGATGCCCCATGTGTGAATTACACATTTTGTAGATAATCAGTTGATCTGTACCTATTTCATAAATCCATTTTCTAGGAAATTTTCCTTTTCTCCCTCTCTTTACTAATGCTGGGGGTCTGAAAACCAGCTGAAGTGGAAGGAATATACTATTTTAAGGCAGATCGTATAACTGGAACAAAGAATACTTCTAAAGACCAAATAAAAATTTTAACTGCATCCAAATATAAGCCTGAGCCATATGGTTGGTTGGGAAACACTCTAGATGACACAGCCCTAGACTTCAGAAAAAATCAGTTCCAGATTTAGATATTGGTTTTGGCCCATCTTTATTCCTAGTAGCACTTACTAGTGTTATTAAGCTGGTTTTGTACCCATTAAAACACAGTGCTCAAACAGCTGCTTCTCCCTTCTCCCTCCCTTTCACTTCCCCAGACACGATAAGCATCCCTACATTTACAAATTTAGGAAAGCAGGTGGCTGAAACAAGCAGGTGGAAAGAGGGTGGATTGGGTTGAGTATAATTGTACAACAGGTGCCGGGTTTGTTATATACATTAGTTCACTTAGTAATAAAGAAAGCATTTTAACCAAACAAAAGATAATATATGCAAGTTCTTTTATTTACTATGTTTTTGCCAAGTGTTTAATGAGATTGGGCCTGTCTGAAGGTATAAAATCCAGAAAATGTATCATTTTACCTGCAGAAAATTACTTTACACCCTCAGGAAATGAAATTCTGATTGTTTTGAAGTTTGGATCTTTTGAAGAAACACAATATATGGGGATGAAATATCCCAGTCTCTACTTTGGGGGTGATCTGAGAGAATATACAGGTAAGGAAGTACCTTTGCCTCATTTATTCTTCCTATAATTGTGTTTAGCTTTCTGCATCATAACATATCAGTAACTCACAAAGGATCAGAGAATTACAGTTGTAATTTACAGCTGGACTAACTTCTCTTTAATCAGGAATGGCAATTAAATATCAGAGTCTAGAAGAGAATGTGATCTTTTTCACATGTGGGATTCTCCTTGATGGTCAGTTCACACCACTGTGAACATAACCCAGCATGGATAGCAATATTTAGATTCAGTTGAAGCTTATTGCTTTAATAACACAATTTGTTACCCCTGCTAATCTTTTATCCCACAAATTGCCAGCTTTCTGGGAATACCTTAGAAAGTAGGAGTTTTGGTTTAAGAAGTGTTGATTTGCGCCCATTACCAACTCTCACTTTATATGTTATCACTTACAGTGTCAAGAAAACCCTGTAAATACGTAGTTCTTAGGAAAATATATTTTTCCTATGGATTTTGACTATGTATAAGTGTTCATTCTTACCAGAAGCACAAAGTTAAAAACACTGCTGTATCGAAATGGCAATCTATTCTGGCACCTCAGTTTACATTTTAATTTAATGAAAGACACCTTGTTTTACAATTATTATGCCGTGGTATAAGGTCCCTGAAAGGAGTACAGCTAAGTAACAGCAAGCTAAATAGTACAAAAATACTTGTTTACCATTGAAATGGTAACCTTTTGTATTCATGAAATCACTAACTAATATCTCTCATAGAGGTGAAATTTGCATTGCAGAGTTACTGAGGGGGCAAAAAAGAGGTAATTTTGTTTTAAAATATATATACCATTACTGTTGTGGGCATCAGAAGGTATATGCTCATTACTGTATAGACAAACTTTCCAACATTTCCAGAATACTCCAAATTTCCATCTTACTACCCCCATTCTAACAATACTTAGAGGATGAGTAAAACAGAATACAGCTTTTCAACTGGGGCATGTTAACACAGTGCTGATGGCTTAAACTTATCCAGTGGTAAATTACCTTTGAAAGGTCCCCAGCCTCCAAATAGAAGCAGATAACAAACACGTTCCATGTAACCCAAAGGACCAGCCAGACAGCATACTGCAGGGAGGAAGAGAGAAACAGTGCATTAATAATCTCACAATCAACTGAGTTAAACTTAGTTTATTAGACCATTAGTTCAATCCAAGACAAATCCAGACTATGAATCTGGTGCATATGAATAAAAATGTTACATTTAAAAGAGAATCAAGAATATATTCTTCCCTTTCACAGACACAATCTACAGTAAGTATTCAGTCACACCAGAAAATCTGTGAGAAAACAGTTAAGAGGTCTGACATTTGAATTGAGACTAATCTGAATCTTATTATTGTTCAAATGGGGAATATTGCTATATCAAGAGGGGAATGTAATATCAATTTCATGTGAGAAGTGCAGAGAGAGTGCAAACAGTTATTCAAATATAACTTACTAAATAAAAGTCTAATTGAAGTAGGCACTGGGTTCTGCAACGTTTGATTTAGTCTCAAGAAACTAAACCTATATATATAGGTTATTTTTCAGTATTTCTACAAAATAGGGAGGGATTTCGTCATGACAGCTGCCTCTATCAATATATTCTGTGAAATTCCAAAGCATGGTTCATAATTATTTAACACCCTCAAGGGAAGATTGTATTTCAAATTGCCAGTTTCTTTGGTTTTTTTTTTGTTGTTGTTTTTATTTTGTTTTATTTTACAGTGTATAGAAGTATTCATGCTTAGGCAATATCTGTTCATTGGTGGTTGCCAAACTTCTTATTCACACAACTGATGTGAGTGATGGAGTATATGTTTTCTCTCCTTCTGTCCATCCCTTGGCTTCTTTTTTGTATTCCTAAGACCTTATGTGCTAGGACTGGAAACTACATTTCCCTGCTGCAACGCTGGAGGATCTAGTATAACAAAGTTTGGCCTGTTGTTGCTACTGTTATTTAATATTCGTGCTTGAGAACCTCCCTTGGCAAATTATTCCATCATCTAATAAACCTTAGGATCTACAAGTGTTTTTTTAACGGCTGTTGTAGCTATCCTCTAGTTGTACACAATTCAATTCTGCATGTTTGCTAATTTCATTGCGCAGACCCATGGTACTGCATTTGTGTGGCACTGTTCCCTACCTGCCATAGCTAAGGGCTGTTTCCTCCTTGTATATCGCCACCTCATTTCTCTCAAGTATTTACAGACTTACTCTTCTCGTTTTATTGTCTTTTCTCCTAACTGTACTTATTAAATTTTACTGACCTACTTTTTCAAATTGGGAAACACTGTTTTCTGCACACCTCTGTGTTATATCACCTTCTGAATAGGCAGACAAAATTTTAGACTGTACACTATCCATCACTTATAAAAAATATATGACAAACCATTTTTTTTTTCATGAATGACAATCTTATTCTCTAAATTTGGTAACAATGTACGTAGGATTCTTCTTGCATTTCTCTTGGAAGTGCTGTTTTGCATCAGTTTGTCTATCATTCAACATTCTATTTTCTACTTAGTCTTCTAGATACTGTGAGAATAATACAATTCTGTCCTTTTTCAGGAGATCTAAAAAAGAGACTATACATGAGTAATATTTAGGCCTGTTCCATTTTCTTACTTTTATAGATAACCAAATAATTACCAACCAGCCCAGCTATTAGGTAGGCCATGTACAGATTTCAAAGAATTATGATAAATATTGTTTTGATCTAGTGGAACCTAAGACAGTTATAAAGGTTTGAATTGCTTAACATGGAAGTAATTTTAGGTAATATAAAGCATACATATATAAGCATTAAAGCATTATATATACTTTATAGGACAGCTTTTTCTGGTCCACAGATCTTGTCACAGATCATCGTTTTATTTAGGTCAGAAGGGATTTTCTGGAGGTCACTTGGTCCAATCTCTGCTTAAAGCATGACTAGCATAGATCAAATTGTGCAGGGATTTGTCCAGTTGAGGTCTGAATATCTCTAGGGATGGAGATTTCATAGCCACTCTAATGCACATCTACTCTTTCAAAGTAGGCTGTCCATAAAACTTCAGAACACAGGAATTTAATTCAGATGCATGGTCTTAACACACTCATATTTTTTTAAAAACTCAACTCTGAGACATTAAATATATTGAGCATTTTATTTTCCTGTAGCTTGCTCATGGTATACCTGGCTTCATGTGTTACATGGAGCATTATAACTACCAGAACAAGCGAAGAAAAATTAATTTAGATTAAATGACTTTATTTTTGCATCTTTTTAACTTTGTAGCATTTTAACTTGCTGACTTTTGCCAATTATTTTAATACTTCAGTGTTATATACAAGCATACATATAGTCTGTTGTAGTTCATACAACTATTCCTTCTGACACATGAAGAAAACTGGATTTCTCATAGTGAAAATTCTAAATACAGCATTTAGACTGGTTTCCCAAAGAAGTGAAACTTAAGCAGTGACATCCATGTGCAATGTCTGTTCCCTTGAAATAACTTCTATGCTCCTGAACAACTTTAAGCAAATGGGAAAAAAGGCTAGAAGATTCAAAGATTTTTTTTTACAAAAGTTTCAGGAAAACAGGCCCAAAAATGGGAAGAGAAACCCTACAATGTCCTCATACATAGACTTACAAGACTATCTTTTATCAGCCAACACAAAGGGTAAAAGTGTGGGAGAGAGCCACAGGAAACTAGGTTTCATTCGATCTGCTGTTCATGGTACAACTTGTCACATTGCATGTAAGCAACAGCTGATTAAAAAGCTCCCTGTGCACAGCACATCCAGCAGAAGACTCGAAGGCACTTTGGAGCTGCTTGTCCTGGCATCAAGCCTTACAAGAAGAAGTGAAACTTCTCTTTTCTGCTGTCTAGACTATCACCAAAAAATGACAAATTTATCTGACTTTTTTAACAAGCATCTGCTGTTATTGGACTACAGAGGTGGTTTAAAAATGTCTCTTAAAAGTTTGTTTTAAACTGCTTCCTTTTGAAATGTTACAATAAATGCTTGCTGCCTGAATTCTGCGGATAAACACTGAGTATAATTATCTTGAAATACAAGGATGCTTCTGCTTCCCACTGCTTCTTATTTCAGATGCTTCAGATCTAGCACGTCTCTTCTCTCTGGATCACATGCAGTCATAAATACCTCTTGTTGTCTGTGTGCTTCAGAAAATTGTTGCAGAGATTCAGCTCTGAAGGTCTGTGACAATGAACAAATCCCACTGGTACTCTCTATTATATGTATCTAATTAGAAACACACTTTATAAGAGTTCTTCAAAGGGCTATAACTGTATTTTTTTCTCATACGTGGGAGTTCAAGACAGCTGCATTATCTGACAGAAGCCACCACAATGCTACAGTAGTCACATATCAACAAGACAAGAGCCTTGACGAACACACACTTGACCAAGCAGGAGATACTGACAGGAGGCATAGCAATGACAACACAGCTTATTATTTTTATGGAAATCCACACTGGAAAGAGGTATAGGTTGAAGGCTATGACTGAAGATTTAAATACTTAGTACTTTGCAAAATTGTATCCAATTAGTAAAAGTTACCTTTTTTTTTGTAAAATAAATTATATAAATACAGCTCTTATATGGTAGAATACACTGGCCATTCTTTAAGTGAACATGAATTTATAAGCCTTTACAATGAATTATGACAAGAATTACCCACTTCATGGTTTATTGATACTCTGTACTTACAGGTTTGAAAATTTGCTATGAATCATCACAATTTAGTATATGATGTCTGTTTTCGTAGTGAATGGGAAACTGAAATACTGAAATACTTGTAACAATACTAAGAATCCATACACCCCTCTTCACACTTCCCTCAAATTCACTAAGTCACATTACTTGCATTTTACTAACAGGGAAACTGAAGGTTGAAGAAATTAAATGACTGAACTTAATTCCACAGCCCAACAGAAAAATGGTCACAAGGGCACAAGAACCAAAGGCTGAGGTAGCCCACTACTGCCTTTCATATAAACCTGGTCACCAGAACTCATATCTAATACTCTTGTCGCTTTGCCTGAAGGAGAAATATGTCACATACACTTTGTATATAAATGGTGAACCATTCTGATAACTATGAGCATTTTAAATTTAAGCATTCTTTTCACAGAACTTTACATGATATTTCTCTCGTGCTCCCAAATTCTTTTTGCATACATGAGTTAATTAGAGTCACATTTGACTGAGGGATGCAAGGGCTCCAGACCTACTAGATATTACCAGCAATTGAATTGCTGTCGTGATTAGTGATTTTCTACTTATTTTCTTTTTAGAAAGGTACACAATTTTAGTTTCAGATTCTTCCAAATGTGAAAACTTTATGCCCCGAGGCCCTTCAGTGCTCCAGTCATGAAAAAGAAACTAAATGCATTTCATAAATGATAATGACTACATTTACAATAGTAATTAAAAATGTGATTGTTTATGCTATCTGGGCAACAGTACTTGAGTTGTTAAAGATTACCTTGATCCCAGCATGTCTGGAAAGGAGCACTTCTTTCCAATAACACAGTAACAACTGTCCACAATTATCATTAACTTTGCTTATGAAGTTATTTTCCCTTAATTTCCTCTCTCTATGAAGATACATCACTTAAAAATAAAATTTTGAAACTTATCTTTTCCCCATCAAATCTCATAACAAGTTGAATTCTGAGCACTTGGCACCAAAATACTATCTAAACTTACTGATAACATTCAGCTAATCTTTGAAATGCCTACAGCTCCGCTTACCTTTGAAAAGCATCTCTGAAATAGAAACTATTTGGTCAGCTGTTCCTGAACAGTGAAGTCCATGGTTTAGTTGTCATAACCTTTGGTGGTGTTGTCTGTTCAAACCTCTTAAGCACCAAGCAGCAAAAGTCCTGCCTCTTGTTTCCACCTTCCTGGAACTAGTAAAAAGACCTCACCTGGACTGCCCTGTTCATTTGAAGTGGCAACTACAGCAGTCTAGAGGGTGACTTCATGTGGCCACTTAGCAGGCACCATTCTCCACTTTAATCCATTCTGCGCATTTTGCCGTTTCCTTCCCATTCCCATTGCCTGAGGCTTTCCCCTGGGAGCTGACAAGGGTGTGGGCAGCACAGCATGGTGGAGAGTCCAGCTCTAGAAGCCAGCTGGAGCCACAGCTCAGGGTGAAACCACCAGTGCAGGGCAGGATCAGAAACCATAGCCTTACTCCAGAGCAGAATCAGGAGCCAAATTCATGCCCAGGAAAGATTCAGTTGTTGAATGTGTGAGGACCAGCTGTTTTAAGCAGAACTGCTGCTCTCAGCAACCTAACACAAAGAGCAACCGTGCTCTGCTTTTAATGATCCATGAAAGTCTTCCCTGCCCAGCAGTTACCTACAGACCTCAATGGGAGAGAGGTCATGGCCAAAACCAGTAGCCTTGACAGCAAATAGTAATGTTCCTGGTGGCAGAGGGCTTTGTGCAACCAGTTCAACTTCAACAAACATTCATTCACTGTCTTGAATGTACTGGGAAGCTCTTGCAGGATGACATAATCCTCTGAATTGTTTTCATTTCTTGTTGCTTGTCACAGCATGCAGTTTGGACTAGTTTTGCTTAGCTGAATTCTTCATATCATTAGGACTTAGACCTTTTCTTGATGTTTGTTTTGGGTTTTGGTTTTGGGGTTTTTTGGGGGTTTGGTTTTTTTGGTTGGTTTTTTTTTGATGGCTACAGTGTCAGAGCACTCTCCATCTTTGTGAGTTTCTGTTTCTAAGCGAATGTGAATTGATTTTGTACGATCCATTTTTGAGTTGTTGGAATTTTCTGTCTCGAATTGCAATGACAGTCTAGTTTTTCTGTTTGTGTTTATTAGGGAGTTTTTTAATCCTTTGGCATTGTGAGTCTTTGGCTCTTCAGCCTTTTGTCAGTCACGAATGTATATATATTTTCTCCTTCCCTTTGCTCCCTCAGGTAAAAAATATCCCTGATACTTTACTTTCTTTACATTACACCTTAATAATTAGTGTTCTGCCAAAACTGACTGAAAGATACTGAACTGTCAAGTGCATCACAACTGTTTACTACCAAACAGAAAATTACTTTTGTATTAGTTTTTTACTCCTGAGCAATAACTGCCTGTAGATATAGAGCAAGTGCTCCCTAAAATTTTTCCCCAGAGACTTCTATACACCCAATGGCTATGCATATACTTTCAAGATCCTTGGGCTCAGTTATAAGCCCTGATTTTATATAGGAATGTGTTTTATACAGGAATCTATTTTCCCCTTGATCTATGTGGGAAGGATTCAAAAGCATAAAAGGCAGGTAGAAAGCTCAGGTACATTTCAATCAGGTTACAAATGGATGAAGAGACAGCCCAGAGCTCAGCACGTTGCTATGATGTGCAGTCACCTCTCAGTCTACTCATAGCCAGGTAGTTACAGCTTGGGTCAGACTCACTGGGTTCATTCTTTCTTTTGGCCTCTTCTGTTTTGTTTCTATTTTCTTGTGTGCCAGAATTATGTCGGACTCAGAATATACAGCAGAGATTTACTTTTTCTCTGAAGATATAGCTCCAACTCCTGCATAAGAGAAGCTGGATTTCTACAGAGCACATTACTGCCAGAGTGGTACCCATCTGTCCACATTTAGATGTCTGCAATGCAGATGTCCTCCTCTGAGCAGTGTCTAGATTCCCATTACAGTCAATTGAGAGGAAAAGATACTTCCAGGGCTTGGTTAATTTCTCAGTGTCTGACACAGATCACTCCACCCTTGCTGTTTGGAAAGCTAAATTCCTCCAAGGAAAAATTCCCAATGTCACAGAGCCCATTAAAAACCTTGTACCAGTGACATAAAAAATGAGATAGTAACAGTACACTATGCAGATATGCACTCCCTTTTTTCCCATAAACAAAAAGAACAAGACAATTTAAACATCACCAGTGTAAAATATCCCCAAAGGACTGCTGAAGAGACATCTTCTGAAAATTACTGTGTTTTGTATCCCCCCTACACTGAAGGTCCATTAGTGCTTAAGCTTGAATCATTCATTTGTTCATTTTCTCTTTCTTGGATTCACAGCTCTTTAGGTTTTAGTGGAAAAGATTGGGAGAAG
Source organism: Numenius arquata (assembly GCF_964106895.1). Classification (NCBI taxonomy): domain Eukaryota; kingdom Metazoa; phylum Chordata; class Aves; order Charadriiformes; family Scolopacidae; genus Numenius; species Numenius arquata. The sequence goes on along the minus strand of NC_133582.1, from coordinate 22,238,476 downwards.
TGTTAAGGCAGAAGCTACTTTTGGGTACTGCATTCCTTCTGTTTGGCTTTCGGCCTCCGTTTCAGTGTCCAGCTGTACCATCTTAAAATATTACCCTAAAGACTAAATGACAAACCTCCATTCCAAGAACCCATGAACAACTCAAGAGACATATCGGCCCATTCATACAGCCTTCATAAGTAAGATACACAACATTTTCTCAGTGTAGTCACTCTGTTCTTAATAAATAATGGTTTCTTTTCATATGATGCTGTAAGGGTGAATGGCCAAAATGTAAAAGTAAGCACACAAAAATACATAACTTCCATTTTAGCATTGTTTAGTCAAGCTACTATGTTACACTAGGGTGTTACAAATATTCTAGATCCCCAAATGAAAGCATTCTGTAACTGAAGGGTTACTTTAGAAAGAGTTTTCTTTAAAAAGACAATACTACTGCCATTCTCCTTACAAATTTTCTTCTTGTCATCTCAAATTCTTTTCCTCTTGGGTTTTTCTTTTGTATGTTTTTTTTTGTTTTGTCTTTTGTTGTTTTTTTTTAGCTTTCTTCTGCATCCATATGTTAAAGCTCATGACTTTTTAACAAAAGTGCATTTTCTGTACTAAAGAAAGTAAGGTAAGGCAGAAATTTTAACAGGATAAATTTATTTTATCTTTTTTACTTAGCAGCAGAGATTTTGTTGGTTTGGCTTCGCTCATCATTCAATTCCTATATTTCTTTTGATCACATCTTTGTTGTGAAATATTTACCAGCAGGAAGCAACTTCAAATATCCGAATACTCAGTTTACTGCAACACAGTACATATCCACCCAGCTGCAGACACATACATATACATGCACATATTCACAGATGGATTGATATTTTTCCTCTTATGTTACTTTCCCAGTTTTTTCAGCATTCTTTCTTTTGTTTGTGGAAGAGATTATGAAGTCCCTCAAAATAGAAATGACTAAGTAATGTAAGTAACAGGAAATTGATATACAGATAATTCTCACTCAAATAGAGCTAAAAATGCTTTATTTATATTGGAATTCTAGGATTATCTCTATTTTTCAAGACATAACTTGAGCATAACTGAGGCAATACTGAACCTTAAATAGTGCTGTTTTGATCCTCTTCTACCCCTTTGCTTCCATTCCAATATGAATCTAGCAGGATCTATCTCAAGAACTAATAGCGCTAGAAATCAATGCTGTACAAGATTTAAAAATTTGAAATAACAGCTTTGAAATGGCATTATTAAATTCATATTATAGTTAGCATAGAAAAAAAAAAGAAATCAAAATGATGTGATTTTGGAGGTTAATTTGTTCTTCAATGCAAGGGCTAGGAATATTTTGAAATAATTTTTCCAAACCCTGCCTTCTAGACCATTCTCAAGATACTAAACATTTCAGGCCCTGGATTTTCTCAGAATTTGTACATAGTGATCAGTGTAGAAATTGCATTCACAAGAATTCAAGCTGTCTTCTACGGATATATTATTAATTTTTAGGGTAAAACTGCAGGAATTGTTGCTGTAAAATTTCACTTTAACTTGCAGCACCACCGAACATTTTATCAATGAATCACCAATGAAAAAGAAACATGAACAAGATCACTGGCTACTATAAACTGCTACTGCTTTATCCAAGGCTTCACCTGAGAGTGACTCTTACTATGGAATAAGCCTGCTGCAAAAAAAATTGCACACATTTTGCACAAAAGTGATAGGTGGAAGAATGTTTTTGTATGTACAAGTCTGCCTCAATTGTTAAGAAATATTTGGAAAAGTGCTCAAGAACAGATTGTGTATTTTTTTTTCTGCAGAATATGTGAATAGCCCCTTAGCAAGAAGTGGTGTTGCTCCCTCCCTGCCGTTGCCCAGTCTAGGGACCATCACCCTACCAACAGGCTTTGCTGATAGTACTAGTTCTAGAGAGTAGTCCAACAAGCCTCACTGACTGGTCAAACCCTCTGTGGGGTAGCAGTGCTTCTCCACGCGGACTCTGTGCCGTGCTCACCCTGCCATACACTTGCATTTCACCCAGAGTAAACCAGCCTCACCAGCTGAGGACCACTTCCCAGAATCACAGAATGGTAGGGGTTGGAAGGGACCTTTGGAGATCATCTAGTCCAGCCCCCCTGCCAAAACAGGTTCACCTAGAGAAGGCTGGACAGGAACGCATCCAGGCGGGTTTTGAATATCTCCAGAGAAGGAGACTTCTCTAGGTCATTTTCAACCTCAGGCAACCCTAGTAGGAAGCTATCTATTCTGCTGAGTGCTGGGTGGAAACATTATGTCTTCCTCCTGATTGAACTGGACAATGTGCAGCCAGGAAGCCAAGGTGGTTTTGTCCAGATAAAATAAACATAAGGAAAATATTCTTGCTGTAATCTAATGGGAAGTGCTTCTCACTGGAAAGGTGGGAAGCTGTAATTTGCTTCAGACATCAGCATATTGGTGGAGCTACACATGTATTGACTGTTTCCTTGGTGTCTCTGGTCTCTTCAGAAAAACCCCAAAAGAAAATTTTTGATTATAATTCAGTCATTGAACAGTTTATTTTAAAGGAGTTTTTAGCAGCTGTGCCCATTTAAATTCCCTATTAAAAATACAAATCGGGATACTCAGAATTCTTTCAGGGTTCATTTTTAACAGAATGCAAAAAATAAAATCAATAGGTACTGTTGCTAGGAACAGAACTCTACTGACATTTATCTAGGTTCTTTTACTGATGCCTCAGTATCTGAGTGCCAACTGCAACTATTTAAAAAGGGAATCCATCTCCCCCAGTGAACACATCAAAATTCTTGCTAAAACAGCAATTTACAATAAGATCTTTTTGATAAATTGAGAGGTTTGTATTCAGCTTCCCAAGTATGGTTTTCTTCCTTCCATTTTCTTTGACTTAACTCCATAACAGTTGAAGCCTTGAGGAAGCTGGCCATTGAGTTCACAGGGCTTTGAGTTTAGTCCTTGGTGTTCATATTCCAAAGGAAATTTAAATGAAGATAAAGATATATTTGTCATAGGAAATGTAAGTGAGGACCATCAGGTGCTTTCTTACCTCTCCAACTGTTTTCTAAAGCACAAATTTCAAAAATTCCTAAGACCACTCCAAAATTTGGGAAGAAAATTGGGACGTGGCTAAGATACTAAAGAGTTTGAAAGTCTGTGTGCTCTGTTCTCCAACCCTGAAACACAAAGTCACTGGCTGACAGCTCTGTTTTGGGAGGCTTGTGGATGTTTTGAAAGTACCGGTTGAGTGCAAAGGTAATTTCCTATTCTTTGGAGATGACAAACATACATAAATTTAATCTGTAGTGTTCAACTTTAAAGGAACACCAACTAGCACAGCTGTTTAGGGCCCCGTACTATGGAGCCAGACTGAATTTTGTTTAGGAGGCTAAGACAGCTGGAGTGGATGGAGCCAAATTCTAGAGGCACAAAAACTAGCTTTGTGAAACTGTACGGTGAGCAGAGAGTTAGATGCAACTTTCTTGTGTTGGGGGCGCATACCTATGAGATTGTCACCATGCTCTCATGAATGTCACTGACTCATGAGTGATGCTAATAAGGCACAGGGAGGGGAGAGAGGAAGACAAAGAACGCACTTCCTCTTCCCTTATTCCCTTCTGGTACCTCTGATTGGCAAAACTGCCTGATTTGGCAAGAACAGTATGTTTTAATACAACATGGCTTTTTTTCAGACTTTTTCAATCTTGAATATATTCAATGAGATAAAGAAGAAATTTGAAGCTATAACAATAAAATAAAAGTAGATACTCAAACATCACTCCTTCTAAAAGAGCATAAAATGCAAAATGGACTTCATTTTCTAATTTCTTTAGGGAAATTTAAGACTATGTGTGTCTAAAAAACACTCATTTCACAGTGAAACCAGACTGCAGATATTCAAAGGAAGTCCCATTCTAAAAATATCTTCCTCATTTATCAACTGATCAATATCTGACTGTACTCAAATCACCAGAACACATTACACTTTGTTTATTGGATGAATTATGGCCTTCTTTGGGAAGGTTTACACCTGGCTCTGTAGGCATGTTTGGCTCTGTATTATTCAGAAAACAAAGCTTCTCTTAGCATATCTTAGGGAAAATGTCTTTTCTTTCAACTTGTATCAAAAAACATTAGCTTAAATTATTGCATGCAACAGGCTCTTTCAGTTCTGAGAATAAACTGGTGTAATCAGGTAGCTTTGTGGTCCAGCCCTTTTAATATACATAGACTGGCCAAATTCCATTCCCCTAAATGTGATACAATCAAAGAATTGAATAATGTTCCTTATTCATGCCTTTGAGCTTCTTTCATTCATGATGTAACCTCCAAATCCATTTTTGGTAAAATTGTGGTAATTGTGTTTCTCCGATTGTGTCTTTGATCCTTGAGATCCCTTACAACCTGGTGTTCTATGATTCTATGATCTGATTTTCTTTCTCTGAATGTACCTGTTGCTTCTCTCCACTGCTTATCTCGAATACCCTAAACAATGCTTTTGCTGTCCTTCCTCTGGAATTTCTGTTTGCATCTTAGCTTTGGGTGAGAGCATGTGCCTGTTTTGGACTGGGAATCCAATTATCATTACTATTTCCTTTACTGTTTTATCATTACTATTTCCTTTGCTGTTAACTTTCTTGTCTCAAGTACCTTCTAGATCAAGCATTCTCAAAAAATTCTTTCTAATTTAAAAATAAAACAGGAGAGATTTTCAAAGACCATCCAGGAGTAAGGCTGGCATCTCTGTAACTACAGATGCAAAAAACTCAGGACGTTTAATCGTTAAGACATCACTGACTGGGAAGCCTGCCACCAACATCCACACTTGATGCACATACATTGTCTTTTGGCTCTCTACAGCTATGCCCATCTGCTTCAGTGGCACGGTGCCCGCTTATCAGCTACTTGGACAGTTCCAGTATGCAGAGGTGCCAAATAAAGGTTTTACACGGGTAGCCTGTATAACCCTGAAAGTGCCATTTCTTTTGTAGGAAGAAATGCTAGTGCTGAGATACTAATAGACTACGTCTTTGAGCATTTTTTTAGCACTCACTGAAGACAGGTTTTGCCAAAACCATTTTTACATCTCTTTTACAAAGAAAGATATGGTAATGGTGATCAAAGGGAAAGAAAGCAATACCTGCAGATAAGACACTGATGAACAAAGCCATTATGAGAGAAAATTCAGAAAGTATGGCAGGTTAGGAGTACAATTTAAGTATTGTGCTCTATATACTACTAATTTAGAGGACAAAAAAACATTGAAAAACCCAACCTCATCTCATTTTGAAACAAAGAAAGCTTTGCAAATGCAGGAATTGGATCACACTGAGAGGAATTCAAACAGATTATTATACCACAATATATAGCTGAGATGTTCTAAAGAGCCCTAGTTTGTCCTACACAGATGACACATCATTCCCACAGAAATTTAACGAACTTTTTTTTTCAGTTTGTATCAGTAGTTTAGTCAATCTTTTCATTAAGAAACATATTACTTTAGAAATATTAGTCAGGGTCACAAACATCCATGGAGAACATAACTGCATCAGAACTAACAGCTAAAATAGAATGAAGTGGGATCTACATATAAAAGTAAAAGAAGAAGTTGCAGCTATTTGGATGTGAACCTTTAATCACAGAATAGTTCCTAGTAAAAACATCACATTATTGCTTTAGGCATAAAAAAGTCTATCGTTTTTATATTCTCAAGAGGAATTTAATGGAAAATGGTTCATGGAAACCTTACTTATTGCCTATGATGAAACACACAAAAAATTGTACAAAGTACTGACTACAAGGTGAAAGCAGTTAGTTAAAATAGTTCTAGCAAACACATTTACAATTTCAAAAGATTATTTTCTACAACAAACTGATGATTAATGAGAGACCCAAAGGTTGGAGACTTGTTGGAAAAGATTTAGGGAAAAAACAAACCTCTGGAGTATAGTGTTCTAGAGTTCTTCTAAATCCATCATTAAAATATGTGGATAGTGTATAAAATCAAACTAAAATGTAGTTATGGTTCTGTTTGGATGTATCACCTGAAAACAATCATTGCTCAGCATCGATGTTATTTCAGGCTAAGGTTAGACTACGTATTCTTCTTATAGCAGTCCTAACTCAGCAAATTGGAATCTAAGGAGATTATTTAACCTTTAAATTTAACAAGTCTTTAAAAAAATTCTTGATAATTACATGATGAGGGAATTAAACTGACTTGCAAGGTAGAAGATGTATATGAATTTGTCATATATCATTAATACAATCAATTACAGCATGATTTCTGATATAACTACTTCAGGAGATATAGCAAATACAGTCAAGAAATCCAACGGTATAACTACAGGGTCCAAAGGCTGCCTTGAAACATAAGATTACAGAATTTTGCTTTTCTTTGCTTTGCTTTGAGAGGGGTGTTGGGCAAGATGATTTTCCTAACCCAGCTTTTCCTCCAATTATTTGATTCTTACAGATAATTCTTGCCATTATGAACCTATGCACAGCTCAGATAGATAGAAAAGCATATACATTATTTTGATAAACACTCAGTGTTACACAGACCCTTTCCCAGCACTTTTCAGAAAAAAAAGGTTGCTGAAAGGATGATAGCTCAACAAATTATAAGGAGGTAAGAAAGGTCAACAGTGAGGGAATAAACAGCTGATACTTCAAATGGGGTGGGAATATATCCAGATGTCAAGATGGTATTTGATGACATTAGTAATGAAAGGCATGGTAGCTCCCACTTTGTGACAGAAGAGCCATGTGACTTCCATTGCAGCAACCTAGTTTGCCATGCAAAATCTGAGCACCACCAAGCCAAGAAGCTTTGCCAGTGCCCCCAGCATTGCCACATCAGAGAGACTGTGATGACAGTTTTATGACAGGAGACAACAGCATGACAGACTGATAACTTTGCTTGGAAAAGCAATGGGTTTTGAAGGGACCAGACTTAATTATTCCATATTCTGCAATGCATAAAGAAAATTGAACAGGTTTCTCCCAGTCTCCAATTCCATTTCAGAGTGCCAGATCAAGTGCATACTCCTCCTGGTATGTGGAAATAAGTACTGAAACACCCAGTAGGAAAATACTGTCATTTTTTAATTGCTGTTGCCTTAAGATCAACAGGATAACTTTGTGACCATTGAAAAAACTTGTAACTATGCAAGCTAAAGTTCATGCTTATATTTCATGCTTGATTTAAATTAGAATATGCTGCTGGCCTGATTGCGTGTATGTTTCAAAAATAATTTCCTGTACAAGCACAATAATGTATCTCATGCAATGAAAAAAAGATGCTTCCAAGCATCCAAAGGAAATGTGAGTAAAATACTAAAAAATTAAGTGAGAATGAGAAGTCACCCGTGTTAATTTACATCAACATCCAATTCTTTTAATGTATCACAGCAAAGGTTCACTGGGTGTTGCTGTTCAATATTTCTTTTTATCTTCATCACCCAGTCGAGCCTTGTGCTTTATTTACTGAATATCATCCACATTCAGTTGATTGTTGGATTTTCGTAGGCTAGCTGACTTACTGCAGCTTCTGAGTATATCTTAAGCATGGATTACCTTCCTAAAACCCTAGCTGGGCAGGCTAGTAGTTATTAGTCCCATGTTAGAAAGAAGAAATTTCTGCCACAAATGAGTCCGGGGCGCTGAAGGCAACCACATTATTCTTACCAGTGATAGAAACCCATGTTGTGCACTAATAAGGGGATGCTCACTTTGATCACACAATTAAAGACTGTAGCATAATTCAAAAACACAGGTGGCTAAATAAAGGTCACAGAGGCAGCTTCAATTCTGGAACTTTCTCAGTCTCAGGTGCTTCATTTGCAGCTTTAATAGACTCTTGTTCCAGTGCATGTAAAAGTGTGCGTGTAGGTATTTTAACATCTATGCTTATACTGTGGACAGTGGGTATTATGCAGTCAGGTAGCCACAGTTAATAACATGTGATGAACGGTGTCCTCCACATGAGCTGATGACAGCAGGAAGACAATGCTCTTTTAGCTTCCAGACAAGTCTTCTATTAACACATAGGTATAAATGCTTCTATCTTGTTTAAAGGGAAACAACATTAAAAAAAAAAGAAACTCTCAAACACTATTACAGAGAGATGTTGATCTACACGTGAGACATTAGAGACCCTCAGCCTCTCAGAACAGACCTGTGACAAAATCAAGGCAACAAAATCACAGGAGGCAACACACCACCACCCACGATTATATGGTCTAGAGGCTTCTGTGCTCTGCCCTCCTCCCTTTCCTGGCAGTGAACAATGTTTTCTTTCCTCTCCTCCATAAGGCCTAAAGAAAGGATGGTCTCTTTTGTTCTCCATCCCGCACAGGTGCCAGCAGAGGCACAGGCAGAGTGAGGGCCCGTGCAGCCCCTGGGGTTCATCCGTCTGTTCAGCAGGAGCAGAGTCTGCTCCCTCAGCACTGCGGCTGAGTTTTGGGATGGACGGCTGCTCGCTGGCTCTCTTGCCTGGAGTTTGCTGCCATTTCCTAATTTGAAATCACTGCCCATTCAAACAGAGCTAGATGAATTTGCAATGAGGACAAATGACAGCCTGAAATGATGCCCTGTGGCATCTCTTCGCTCTTTTTTTCCATGTCAAATGTCACATTGACATTGCAAAAAAGAATTATTAGAAATCATTAGTGTAATGGCTATAAAAAACATAATCTAGATGATCAGAAAGGATGAGTTGCTTTAACTGTAAAATAATAAATACACTTAGGCAAAACTTTAGTTTGAAGGGCTTAACTGTAGCTTACTCATAAAAGTGGTTAAATATCAAGGTCCTTTAATGAAAAATGCTAGACAACTTTATGTGTAAACACTTATTGCCAAACCTGACTATCATTATGCAAATCATTAAATAGATCCAGTCATTTCTTTTTCCTTATCCTCCTTTAGAACTTCAGATGTTGAGTAAACACACTGCTGGGACTCCAGTAATATTCAGCAGATACGTCCCCATTCTTTGATGATACTTCAAAAGAAACAGAGTCCCATAGAAAAGCTCTGCTGTCCTTTCGTCTAACAAGAAATTTTAGTGGATTATCCAAACCTTGCTGCTTTTTGCTGGTCACCTCTCCTCATTGTTAGAAATTCTTTTGCCTTCATTTCTTCATTACCGAGATCCCATAGCAATAGTAATATAGAGAACAAACAGGAGAATTTCCAAAGCAAGCAGGGTAAGGAAGATAGGAATATTAATACTGTGAAGAGAGTTAGAGAAAAAGTCTGAAAAGAGAAAGGAGTGAGTCAAAGTTTAAGTAAACAAGCTGATGTTCAAATACATAAGCCACAAGAGATCATTGGAGAATATGGTCACATTGTTAAGGCATAAAAATGGTAATTTCACTGAGAGAAGAAAAAGGTAATTCTAAAATGTAGACATGGTCTGTGCCTCACATAAACATTTGGGAACAAAAGCCAGAAAGATGACTGTAAAAGTCCAAGGTGGGGGAAAAAAAAAAAAAAAAGAGAGAGAAGAAAAATGTCAGAGTATCATTATCAGGTCAGTAGTGGTCAGCAAGAAATTAGAGTTGGAGGATTAAGAAAACTTCCATGGGAGTTGGATTCTGTCCCAGAACACTAATGAAATGGCAAGAAAGATAAAAGAACAATTAGCTTATTTTTGCAATTTCTTAGCTGCAGGACCACACTTCCATAGACAAGTAATGGAAGTAACTACAAAGCAGTCTGACATTAAAATGAAAAGATGGAAATCTGAAACACCCATAGACTTGCCACAGACCTAGCTATAAACGTAGAAAACCAGCTCTCCCCCACCAGACAGAATTGGTCCAAAGGAATCAGAAAGTCTTGGCTTAGCAGTATCAACATGGATTCATCTCAGGGCTTATGCAAATGCTCATTGTGTTAACTGGGCTGAGTAGCAGAAGGCAGACCTAGTAAGAGTGGAATCTGTAGAAATCTCTGTCCTTTCCCATTACTGAACACTTGCTTGTCTCACCCATTTGCTTGGGGTTGAATGGATGGGGAAAAAAGGATAGTGCACCCTGGTCCTCTGCCCAGCTCCAACATTTGCAGTGTCTTTGGCTGAAATAATTCTCTGGCAACCTTGTCTGCTCCCAGTTTAAGTGAGAACCTATTGTCATGATGACATTCCTGTGGCACTCATTTTGGAACAAAACGCTGCAGAAAGCAGATGAAGCATCATAAGAGGCTTCTGTGTGGCTGGGATATCTAACTCACATCCCTGTTTACCCCCGAGCTGTTCTTCTAAGTGTGCAGATGCTTTTGCCTGCTGAAGGTGTATTAGGAAGCAATGAAGTGGATCTTTTTTTAGTTATCTCATGGGGTATTTGTGCAGAACATTCAAACTAATAAATGGCAAATCTTATAGAAGGTCTCAAGTGCAGATTGCAGATGTGATCCCTTAACTCTCACTGGAAAGAAGTCAGAGGCTGGTCTGTAGAATTGTTTTGATTCACCAGGGATTTCTGTCTTAATACCTTCCTTTGCTGTGGAAACTGAAAGACCACTGCATACAAACCTGCAGAAATTAAGCCTTAAAAAGCCTACAGTGCAACATTTTTATTGGTGAAAGAAAGATATGGGAACATCTATCTAACTACAGGAAAGTCCTGAATCTCTGTCTTAAGAAACATGTTAGTCCCCTAAATTCTTAACTTTGGCATGAATTGCACTGTTCAGAATCCTTCCTCACAATCATCTGTAGTCAGTATGTATAAATCACTGCTATGACAGATTGGGTGAGAATATCTGTTCGGTGTGGCAAGTCTGCAGCTCCTTCCCATATGCCTTTTGATACCCAACCTATTCCAAACCTTGAGGATTTGGCATAGCAATAAAGAAATCACAGGAAGTCAAGAGAAAGAAACAATGTGTTGTCCAGAAAATTCATAACCTTTGTATGATTAGTTTGCTTCCTACCCTCTCTACATGTTAGAAAGCAAGTAAGAATCACAGAATCTTCATGGTTGGAAAGGACCTCTGAGATCACCGAGTCCAACCATGCACACACAAAAGACTCCCACAATCTCGGGCACTAGAGCATGCCCTGAAGAGCCACATCTACACGCTTCTTAAATACCTCCAGGGATGGTGACTGAACCACCTCCCTGGGCAGGCTGTTCCAGTGCCTGACCACTCTTTCAGTAACGTAATTCTTCCTAATATCTAATCTAAACCTCCCCTGCTGCAACTTTACACCATTTCCTCTGGTCCGGTCATTATTCACTTGGGAGAAGAGGCCAACACCCACCTCTCTACAACCTCCTTTCAGGTAGTTGTAGGGGGCAATGAGGTCTCCCCTCAGCCTCCTCTTCTCCAAACTAAACATGCCCAGAAATGGACCCTAAGTTGGATATGTAAAGCATAGCATGTCTGGACACAGATGGAATTAACAGAATGCTGTAAGAGTTGGTATTATGGCCAATTTTCTCATTTTATGTTAATTCTTAGGAATTAGAAAGCAAAAAATAAGGCTTGGGTTCATTTAGTTTCACAACTGGAAGATACCAAGACTATTTTACACAGAGCTATATTTTTTGAAGATATATCACAAGGGTTATGGTGTCTCTCTAAACATTTATTATTTCTATGAAAACCAATCTTGATTTGTAAATAGCTATGACATCCATTGTACTTCTAAATGGTAGTTTATCAAGAAGATTGTTCAGGGAGAGGTAAAACTTTCCCAGACAATGCAGAGTAGACGTGCTCTAACCCTTTCAGTAATGGATACCTAACGGGAACCTATTATGTGATTTAAATAACACTTCTTTCTGATTCTTGAACTGAAGATCAGTTGTGAAAGATGTAAGTAAAAGATCAGTTGTCTAAGTGTTTAAAACACACTTGTTTAAAGTTAGCTACCCTCTATCTGGATAAGATCATTTTTATTGCAGGTCAAACACTAAGGAAGGCAATTTATGGATGGACAAGAGTGTTATGCAGTAGCCCCTGTAATTCTGAAGACTTCAAATCAGGGCTTAAAAGTCTGAGGTAAAACAAAGAAAAAAAATGTGTTGCAGATAGAAAAGTAATGAATAACACAAAAGAACATGTTGCAGATTTTATCCTAGTGTAAAAAAGTACATTTTTATTCCTGTTTGTTACATATTATCCTCAAGTGGGAGAGCTGCACAACCCATTTAGATGCCTCCAGAGAAAAAGGGATGCTGTTTTACTCAAAGAGCCCTCCTATGATGACATTTTAAGCTGCATTCAGCGTTTTCTAGCCAAAAGAACAAACTTCAAAATGCTAATAAATTCTAAATGTGCATATGGCACTGCAAGAATAAAAGGAGAAAAACAGAGTTCTGTCTTTCTAATAATAACAAAGGATTTTAGCTCCACTATTCAAATAAAGGTTCATTTTTGTTCTTAATGGAAATGTTTGAGACCTGGAAGGGGAAAATATATCTAATTACATTTACATGACTGCTGTTAGATCATCAGTTTAAATGCTATTTCATTACTGTGTGATCCTCATTTTCAGTTAATGTGATTAAAAAAAAGAATTATAGCCACCACTACAAAGTTCCTATTCCAATCATATTTACATATTTACAAGGATACTTTTGTTTTAGATCAGATTCATTTTGTTGACGCAATGAAAACTGCAAATACACCCCGCAAGTAATCCAAACATCACCTGAGCAGGCAGCAAATTCAAATATCAGTCTAACAACGTTTCTGTCCAAGGTTGACTTCACAACTGAACTCATGTCTTTAATTTTTGTATTCTGTTGTCAGACATACTGTTGAAATATTTTTTTAGCTTGTTTGTAGCTTTGCTGTACTCCAAGAATAGCTTTACACTTGTCAGTTGCTTCTGGCATATTTAGAGATTTCCCAGTAGTATGAGACTTCCTGCCTTGTGTTGCTGTCTTAGGAAAGATCAGGTAAGCAGTCTTCAATGTTTTCCCTGACAATCTTTTGGGGTTTTTTTTTGTTTTGTTTGTTTGTTTGTTTGTTTTTCTTCCTCCAGAAAGGATATCTGCTTATTTTCTTCTTGTAATTTCCTTACTACAAAATCTATAGTCTTATCTTTAAACTCCTGTTGCTTTGTGGCCAAGTGTCTGTGAAGCTTTGATGGCTTTATTGACTCATTTGCAAGCACAAGAATCAGAAAAAATGTTGCCATATTTTCCAACAGATTCAACAAAGTAAAAAATTCCAAAGAACAACCTCAGCATCATCTTATCATACTTACTGGCAGAAATTTTTAAAACCTTTTCTAAAGCCAGCAAAGGTTATTGATCTGAAAGAATTTCTGAAAAGCATTAAAACGTTTGCAGTCATTTCAACCGCAACACTTGTTGCCCTAGTTTAGCTCAGGATGCAAGAACTTCACTTCATGGTGTCTATTGTGTTCCTGGAGTATACAGCTCTAGGCAAAATCATGAGTTCACGAATTCTTGGGAATCAGAGATGCAATAATTCTGCTATATCTACCTTTGAAAGTAAAACTGGATGGCTGTAGACTGTGAACTCCACAATGCTGGGTTTTTTTCCCACACATTTATCTTTTCCCTTTCACTTTTAGCAATATTGTCCCATACTGGCTGAATTTCCACAGACGTTTTAACTGGCTCCAGAATCATCTCCCTCTGTATCTATGACGACTATTTCTACCTTCATAACAGAAACATTGCTCTTCTCACCACCCACACAAGCAATCACTTGTTTTGTTTAATTTCTTATCCCTGGTATTTTCCCCTTTGCCACCCAAATGTGTTAATAATTAAACCTGACTCACAGTTCACTGGTTTCAAGGGCTAAGAATTAGAGACACAATGCTACAACTTAGCATGACTTCCCTGCAAAGTTCTCATTTCTTAAAGACCTACACTGGAGTTGCTGCAGAACCTGTTTACTAATGTTTACACTCTCTCTGTGCGCATACCATACGTTACTCCTGCATGTCCATTTGTGCTTCCCCTTTAGCAAGCTCCACACAGTGCAAAATTTGACAGTACATTTGCTAGGTGATAAGTGAAGTGGAAAAACATTAAGCTGGAGCTGAAAACATTTACCCAGCACACTCAGCAATTTCACACTGGATTCTAAAACCAGGTCCAAACCTATGAAGATTTCAGGAGGACAAATCAAACATTTCTTAACCATTTATCTTCTGTGACAGGATCAATCAACTAACAGCAATAGATGAAGGAATCCTGAGATTGTCATCAAGTAATATTTATTGCATGGACGGAGATCTCCTATAGTTCTTTCAGATCTAGGACTCTAATCTAGCATGATTAATTTAATCTCCATTCAAAAATATATGTAAACATGTATGACTAACTTTCAGCAAAGTCCATTGTAGTCAATAGAATTTAAGTACTCGCTAAGTATGAGATACCTGGCGGAACAAAATGCAATGTTAAATGTAATCCTATTGAACTCTGGGTTTTGGTTTTGTTAAACGTAGTGGGTATCTAACAAACAGTACCCATCAGAATTGAATTCCCTTACCTGTGCTTGCAATGATGTTATGAAATCTCCCCTATAAAAACAATAGACTAAGAAAAAAGAAAAAAAAAGATAAAATAAAGATGTTAAAAAAACTTCCTAAAGCAACAGATTATGCTGGAAGAAATAAGTTATCTTCATATCTATATATTTCTTTATAGAAATATGACCTCATTTTCTCAGTTTTAAAATGCTAATAATGTAAAATATTTGTAAGGCACTCAGAAACCACAGTAGTGAGTGTTGTAAAAACATGTATTTTGATTAGATTATATGTGGCAGATAGGCCAAAGATTGAAATATTTGGTCATGGAAAATTTACACATGTTAATATTGGAACTAAACTACTCTTTCACCTATTGGCCTAAGATGAGGTACACAGCAGGTTATAATGCAGATGCTAACAGAGATGTCGACTACAGTATGCTTGTGTCTGTTTCGTGGATAAGAAGTAGGACTTAATTTTCAAACGCTATCAAGTTGCCTCTTTCCATGAGAATTCATTGTAATAATAAGAAAAAGCAAGACCTCAACTAAATTCCACATCTACAATATCATGAAATTTTTGAAAGGGGGGAAGGTGTTGACAAAATAGATATTGTTTTCAGGCTCTAATACAATTACTCTTACAGTTATCCTGCTGATATGTTGTTGTTGTTATTTCTTTTCATTTACCATGGGGAAAAAAGCATTCTATCAGTGCTACTTTCGGCCCCTAACATCAATTCTTAGCCGGTACATTCAGTAAAGTTCCACTGAAAGCAATAGCTTCCCAAGTATTTACACCAGGACTATAATCCAGACAAGGATTTTAAATCCTCATGTCTGCTGGCCTGTGATAACTGTGTGATCTTTTTGTGACGTCCTGCATCTGATACAGACTAGACATTTAATAACTTGTATGGCATCTAATGTGTCATCTTGTTAGAAAAGGAGACAAAGCTGAAAAGACACTATCTGTAAACTCTAATTTTAAGATAATCAATAAACTCTTCCGTAATAATTGTATCCTGGCAGCATTCAAACAGCAGACACTAGGCTACGGACAAACAGAGCCGCAGTGATCCTTCTCTGTTTCCCAGGCAAATGACGTAAAACTTCAGAGGGACTCTCCTGCCTTAACAACCACAGAAAGAAGCCAGACAGGGAGCATCAGCCTCTGACACCTTCCTGCACCTATGACTGGACTTCCCTGTGCTGAGCCTCTACAAGGCCATGCCATGCTTTTCTCTTCTGTTCCAGCAGTGTCTTTGAGCACGCTGAGGGTGTGCACGAAGTGATGCTCCCATTCCCAGCCCCTCCAAGGAGTCTGAGACCCCAAGGAAACCATAACAAAAGTCCCATCTGACTTAGTGCATGGTCATTAGGTGCTAGGATCTAAATGGGGGATCTCTTTCAAAATGGGAGCCTGGTGTATGTCCTTGCCATAAGACACAAGAAGTGTCTCCTCAGTTCAGCTTTACTCTTGCTGACTGTTAGTTTCCTCCCATGACTTTTTAACTTTTCTCTCCAAGTTACTATCTTTATCCCACCATTGCTGTGTTTGTACACTGGTTAGCACAACAGAGCACATTCTTAGTTGGCTCTTAGAAATTACTGTAACAAAAGTGATTAATAATGATATTAACAGAGCAACCTTTCAGACCATGCATTTTACTGGGTGATAATTCAAATCCCAGCATTCTGTCAAGGAAGCTTAGTAAACTAAAAGCTGTGAAATTAGTCTGCAATTTTCCAGAGAACGTATAATTTATTACTTGCATAAGCAGGTGATAGTGCTCATAAATGCCTTTTCAAAATTGCAAATGCACAGAAATAAAATTTTATAAACTGGACCTTTTTACTTCACAGTTAATCAAAATATATTTATGTAAATACATTATTACTCAAAAGTTCAACTCCAACACCATACAAGACAACTTCTCCACGCATTGGCTACTAGATACCAAGCTTAACAGTAATACTTTGATCTTCTGTTTAATTTTGTTAAAGATAGTACATATTTCTGTTGTTTACACTGTTTCATAACTCATATGAAATTATATGTGTGCATGGCTGCTTTACTTACCTGAATAATCAATGCAGTGGACTAAGAATGTTACACATGAATGTAGGATTTGCATGCAACTTCAACATATATTCAAATGTACATGATTGTAAACATGGGGTTTTTTTTGTCTCTCAGCCTTCAAGTTTCATGCTTCTGAAGGTTATTTATGAGAATACTGCCAGGAAGAGAAGACATGGGGAGCAATGTAAATTCATTTGATATGTTGCATAAATATTTTCCAAAGTGTTTTTGCAAGGTTGATCAGATATATTTATTTGGTAAGATGTCTTCAAAATTCCTGTTGCAAGTGCACATTTTCCACAGATCTGAAATTCTAAACCATCATTCTGTTTACAAGGGGTAGAAAGCTCAGTAGGCAAAAGTCCCTTCATGTTGTAGATTTGCATTTAAATTTGATTTAATTTAAAAATAGGAGTTGGTTTTGCTGTCCTGTTTTAGGTCTGTATCAAATTCCAGTGGAAATCCTCTTTTCAGTCAATCATATTGTGGATCAGAATTTATAGTCACAATTCCCCAAATGTGTTCATACTTCTCTTTATGCCTAAGCAGTCATGCCGAGTTCAGTGTTCTACTGGTAGATAAAAAGTTAAAACATGCATATTGGTGTATGTAGGATTGGTTCCTTAGTTGTCTGAATACCTTTGTTCACTTCAGTAAGCCTCTCATAACTTCACACAGCTTTCTATTCACAGAAAATCAAAGAATAAGTAGTTCAACTTCTTTAATGAAAGAGTGAAATGAAAAACTTCTAATTAGATCTTGTGTTAGCATCAACATTAACCTTTTTTACCCTTAACGTTCTTAGTACCTTTTCATAATATTTACAATACTTGCTAAAGATTGTAAAAAGTAAAAAAATCATGATACTCTGTACTCATTTTTGTTTTCAAAAGTATCCTTAAACATCTAAAGAAAAAGTTAGCAATTAATATTTAGCTATATCTTGCGTTTTGTGGGCTGCAATTTTTATTAGAATCAAATTGAGGTCATATATAATGTAGTTACAGCAAAACTCTCCTCATCTGGTAAAAACTGAGGCAAATTTTGGGGCAAGTGCTTATTATAGAAGGACATATAGAATTACATGGACGGTGAGAGAAAACTTACAATTGGAGAAACATTTAAAGATAAGTAGCTAGCCAAAATGCAGCTATTGTTTAAGATACAGTTTATTCCCTGGATTAGAGAAAGGAAAGAAAGAGAATTTCAATTACAACTGTTATCCGTTATGTATATTAAAAGCTTTTCATTTTCACTGGTGACAACCACAGCATGCACACAACTATTGATTAGAAGCCTTTGCTGAGGAATGGATTAATAGCATTTCTCCCTCTGGTAGATATAAATATTTAATCTGTAGCTCAGGAAAACTTCAAATAGTTAAACTGTTAACAATATAATTCTCCATTTTCCTACTATGCTACTCCTCACAGAAGTTTTACAGCAGGAAAGCCTTACAAGGTTGGAAATCAGCTTTCACTGCAGTATAGCACATTCATTATATTAAATGAGATAGGAAGCATCAAATGTTATAGTTACCTAGTCTAAGATCTCACTGAAAAAAAATAAAACCAAAGCAGCAAAAAATCCCCCAAAGGATACTTAAAAAAGATGCCCAGACCATTACGCAAAATGAGATTTGACATTTCAGATTTGTTTTCAAAGTGTTTTGGAGAAAAAAAATACAAAACACTTAAAAAGTTAACTAAGTAGAAGTTGTCGAGACCAGATAATGGACTTATAATACAGCACCAGAACAGAACCGTGCAGAGATTCTGAGCCTATAGAACCTTAAATCTTATTCCCTCATATCTCAGATAAGTAGTCACTAACATATCGAGTTATTCTACTTTCACCTACCACCCTCCCCACATAGCTAGACTTCAAATATCTTGCTAGAAAGTAATTAATTGTCAAAACAAAGATATTTCCATGTCAAATTTAAATTGTAATAAAATTAGGCTTCTAGCAATAGCAATAAACCGGTTGAAAAATGCTAGTGAGTGTGAGCTGCTTTGTTTTTATCATGACGTAAACTTGTAAAAAATGGTAGACTTCGTAAAGTCAACCACAGTTTGAAGCATTCCTATCTCTACTTGGATTTCACAGAAAGGCTAATGTAAACGAATGCTAATTGCTAATATTAATAAAGGCCAGTTTCTCTGAAAATTGACATTACTGGTAGTGAAAGCACATTGCCAAATTCATTGGGCTAAACCTGGAGAATTGCTAGATATTAAAGTTGGTATTGGACATCTGAGTTAATGTTGTGCAGGCACAGTAACATGCTGAAATATTTTGTCATTCAAATAATGAGAAAAAACTTTGGTGCTAATAGGCAACTAATTCAAAAATAGCATCAGTCCAACCTACTGTTCTTTAATGTACCCTTAACTCCCTGGGAGTCTGTGACTGGAACACTCTAGATCACTCACCACTAAGCCAATATTTTGCAGCTCTTCTCATCAGCATGGTTTTAATGGTTTGAGGAATATGTATATGTGAAACTTAGGGAGTCTGGTGGTTTGTCTGGAATATGTATAAGACTATATTGTGGAATAGATGTGGAACTAGAATCAGTTGAGTTCAACATGCACACCACCCTATCTAAACAGGGCTTGAAGCAAATTAGCGTAGAACAACCTAGCCTTAGGAAGTGGTAACTATGCCAAGGAGACAGCCAAGCTAAAACAAAAATTAAAAAATAAATTGGCTATTGCATTATTTATTTTTTTTTTAGTGATAGGAATAAAAACTTGAATTTCCAAAAATATAACAAGAGAAAATGGGGAAAGATGTTGAAAAATTGCTTCTTTATGCTAAGGACTTGTTTAGCCTTTTAGATCCAGTAAGAATGACAGACGGAGATATAAAGGTTGATAAGAGGATTAAAAGGAACTTTGAAAAACTGAAATGACACAAAAAGCTCTCAGAGTGTTGAACCTTGGAGGGATAGTTTTTACAGACAGGTTAACTAGAGCATGAGGCCATAAGCAGCAGAACTATGCAGACTCCATTTTTGAGAAGGGAAACTGAGAAGAGAATAAGTCCAGGAGCCCTGAGATGGCAGTCTAATTATTGCCCAGACATTGCATACGTTAAGGAACACAAGATCTAATATAGGGACTTAAGTTATATAGATGGGAAGGAGAGAGCATTCACCAAGGTTTGTAACTACCAAATGAAGGTTTTCTATAGAGAAGCAAGGCCAAGAATAATACAGTGTGATTAAGTCTATATTCTCATTTGTTGACTTTGAAGACAAGAAAATTTTACTCTAACTTTTCTGTAAGTCTCCTTTTCTCTTAGGAACAGCACTTATTTTGAAATGATGAGGCATAAGTTTCAATAGACTTCCGACAGAGAAAGAAATAACTGCTGATAATATTAAATAATTTGGGAAAATATTCATATACTTTACAGAAAATAACATATACAAGTTGTTGAGCTTGTACTTCTTCATCTCTACCAAGATTTTTTTAATTTGTTTTTTATGATTTTATTCTTTTCTATCCTCCTGAAAGGTACAGCTTAAATATAAAATCTATGTTAGCCCTACCATTTTCTTTTAATTTGAGTGCATTGTAAATATCTTACATGAGTTTAGCTTCTTTTTCTCAAAGATCATTTAAATACTTTTAAACAACTTATGAACTGTTCACTGATCCCACAATTATTGTCTTTATAACCATTTTTCAGTTGGTTAGTTTGTACTTTGCGTTACTGCAACATTTGCCTATCCCTTTTTATAGATGATAAAATCAGGTATGGAATAACCGTCTCTTTGTATCCAGCTGAAGCAGGAACAGTGGAAAAGCCCATCATATTGAGTATCTTAACCAACTGATCTCTTTGAAGAGAGCCGCAACCACTCAGTATAAACAAAGTAAGAAGGATAAGAATGACTTTTTAAAACACATAAATAAATATTTTTCCAATGGGGAACTTTTGAAAATGAATAATTTTGAAGACTGGACATTTCTAGTTCTTCAAGCTATGTTTGTCAGATTGGTTGACTTATCTATACAGGTTCATTCAACAGTTCAGATAATTGAAATAATATCCTATCCATATGACATTTTCACAATGCATACTAGTGCAACTGCAAATTTTAAGAAAAACCCAGGTTCTCCTTGAGTAACTCCATAGTAAGTACGTTGTTTTTAAACGTGCTTCTTGCGTGAAAGCCTATGTGCTTTCGAAAAGGATTTTTCTTCTTTTGAAAGGTGAGATGCCAGGTACCATAATCTGAGCGCACAGAGCAGCGACTGGATTGTCAGGAGGCCTATGCAGCCCCTGAGCAGTGGCCAGGGGAATGTGGATGCCTGGCACCAGCAGAATACGGGTGTTAGCGCCAGCTGGAGCTCAGGATCACTCTGGTGACACACAGAGAAAAAAACGTAACTTCTCTGAAGACGATAAAAAATTCTCATTGATTTCAATGTTGCCATTGAAGGCAACATTGTATTTAAAGTTTCTAGTAATTGTCATGCATGAACATAGGCAACACTACCCTGTCTTAATGAGATCTCTGTAGCTCCTTCAGACTCAGTGACGTAGTTTGTACAGGAATCTCCTGCTATGCAGCCACATCTTTTAAAGTGCAATGGAGTACAAATAACAGCATATAAGGATTAAGACTTCTTTACCTCGTTCCATGACCATTTTGCTAGTTTTTATGTCACCTAACATAAAGACTTTATCTTCAGGTCCAAAATGGTTGTCACTGGCTGTGCATTAGACAGTGCAGTCATATTATTTAACTTATTTTAACTTCCAGCTTACATTAATTATTACTTTTCACACCAGGCTTAAGACACAAAAATTAAATATAAGTATTTAATGTTCATATATTGACAATTTTTCTTAACCAGTAGCATGGCTACTGCATTTTTATGGGTAAATTCTCTGGAGCGGCATTGTTTATTTACAGTTGTGTACACTGTGTGCCTTGTCTTAGACCAGCCATTTTGAGGCTTTTTTTGTCAGCAACATGTGGATTCTTTTTTTTATCCTGTGACTTTCTCTAAGTTCAGAGGGGACAGGATTTTGTTTCCTTTTTGCATTTTGTTTGTCATTGTACATTTTTGCACTTTGATTAGAGATTGCACCCACTAAACTAAAATATTGGTTCCCGAATTTCTGTGGTAAATGTAACTCCTGTGCAGTACCTTGAATAAACCTAAATATCAGGTTTTGGGCTCTGAAAAATATGTGCAGTTTTGTTTATTTGTAGTCTTAACTGTATCTGAGCTGAAATGTAAACTGTTAACCAATGCCCATGTTCAGATTTTTTGTCGACATAAACTGTATATCTTTTAGAATCAGTTATTCTAGATTATCAAATGGTAAAAAGTCAGTGTCAATAAAGTAATCTCAAAGAGACTTCTGACACAGAAAGAGCAACGTATCTTAGAAACAGACATGTCTCACAAAAGGCTGCTTATTCACACTGTGTCTATACTTACGTGAATTTAACAATGACATCTTTATGAGGGCAAAGCACTGTCAATCAACCTAAGACACACAGGCAAAACCACTAATATTGCTAGTAATTAAATTTATTACAAGGGTAAGTCTCTCAAGACAGAAATTGAATCTAAATTTTTTACAGAATACAGCACATCAAGACAAAATCCAGAATTGGCTTAACTAGTAGTAATTGGTATAGAACCCAGAAACTTTGTACCCTTTCTAACACAAAAAAATTTCACCAACACCACTGCACTACCAAAAATATTTCTGATCCCAAATCCAAACCAAAAGCACTATACCAGTTGCTAATAAAAAAGTTAACTCATTAAATTTCAAACAGGAACTTGTAGGCAGATGCATAATTAAGGTGAAATATGCAGAGTGCCCAGTTCCACAGGCTATGAGTAACTTTTTGGGTTTTATACATGATGGAAAAGTTTTGAAGACTACTTTAGATCAAAACTTGAAATGCCAAACTGCTTAACAGCAAACGGATAAAAAAAAAGATGCCACCTTAAAATACATGATTTTATTTTCGTATTTATCACTGATTCAAAACATTTAAGAAAGGAAACATGGCTGCAATAGTTGTGCTTGTTTATGCATTAGTTACAGAACGCTATCCTTTAACAAAAATTTTTATCCAAGGACCAATACCTAGGCTCTTGTGGTGATTTAACTAACTTAGAAAACTCTGTAGCTATTTCTAATACGTGGTGCATTTTTCTGGCTGGACAGTCAACCCACCACAGCTAAATGTTAATTTTTTTAGACCCATAAAGAAAAGTAAACAAAACACCCATTGGTCTCAGAGCAGAAGCACGACAGAATCTTTAAGTGGCTTATTGGCTGAATAAAGAAGCATAAAACCCAAAATTGGTGATGTTCTGTACTCACCCCAAATTGATACTGAAATCACTGAAAGCAGCTGTAGAGCTTCATAAAATAAATAAATAAATAAATCTAAGAAACAGTATGATTTGAAACAGTGAAGAAACTGCAGATAGGAAACAAACCGAGCAGCAGCACCATTGGTAGCTCAAATTGGTACAGAGGGAATCATAGTGTTTACTTGTAAAACTACAATGTTACTGTACTAGACTAGTAAAATTTATATTGATATGCAAAGTTCTGTCTTTAGGGGCATTTATAATTCAAATCATATCTGCTGAGTTCACAGCACATACAATGCTGATTCACTATGATCTTTATTATCTTAAATTTACTTACTGTTTATATGTAACTTTATCCAAAGTGAATGCATGTGGCACTAACATCTATGCCCAAATATACACAATAACCCATAAAACCAAACTACAAATAAATAGTGCCTTTGACAGCTAAATTATAGAAATAGGGAGCAATGGAACTTTTGGACATGTTTAATAGTGCATTTTACAGCTCTACTCATTGCTTATCTTGCCTTTCAGTGCCATTCAGAAAATGTGTCCTCATTGCTAATGGTACTCATAGCAACAGGTAAAGCTTGGAAAAAGGAGTGTGCCCTTCTCCTTGCGGAGCTTCAGGAGTTGAAAATCATAATGAAAACGTTAAAAATTTAAAAAGATAAGTACAGACGGGAAGTGAGAAACATTTCTGAAGTTCTGAAATGGAGATTTGTGACAAGAAGAGATTTACAGAAAGATTTGGAATATGACTGAAGAAAATCATCTACATCTCCTCTCAAAATTGGAAATGGTGATTTTTAAAATAATAGGATAGTATAGCTCTGTGTGATTCTCAAGCATAACCTCAAGATGATAATGAAACTCACAAAAGAAGAGAACCAGTCACATTGCCTGGAAAAAACTCTTGGAAGAGAAGAATGGACTTCAGGTACTGGCAGAGCATCCTGTGCAGAGATATAAAACAACTATGACTAAAGTTGGCTTCACTTGAATGACCGAGACTGCCTAGATCTCAATCAGCTGGCCAAAAAAAGAAAGAGGTTTCAGCACAACATATTGGTAAGTGCTGTTATTCAGACTTGATTAAATTTAAAATAGGACAGCTTTGTTTTAGCACAATGCCATTTTAAATATATGTGCAGAAATCAGCGGCTGAATCAAAGTGAAGAGAATAGAGGGAGACATAGACAGGAGTACAGGAGGAGCTGGAAGAGTAAGAGAAGCGGCAGCAGAGTCTTGTTACGAGACTCTATTCCAGAACAAGCTCTGAACCTGCAGCCTGTTTCAAGGAGAGGCAGCAGAGCAGAAGAATGTGAGACTCGGAGAGGTAGTTTGGACCAGAGGCGATGTTTTCTGTTCTTTTCTAATGCTTATCTCATTGTGGTATAAGCTGTTAATTAAAATATATTAATCTCTTCTTGGAAGGAGTGGAACTACGGATCCCAGCCGCCATCGTAACAGCCACTGAGTCTGACAAAAGAGTTACCACAAAGACAGCTTGAGGCATCAGCAGACTTTTCCCTTAGTGAGAGAGATACTGTCCAAAGACTGTTTTATTATTCTTTTTTTTTCTTGGAGAAGTATACCACATTGTTAAGTAGCTGTGGTTCCAATCTTTATTCCTAGACTTTATAGAGAATTGAGAGTTTGCAGGATGCAGTGGATAAAGCATTGGCTTGTAACTTGAGAAAAATGGATTCATGTGTTCACCTGCCACAGCCTTTCCTCTGGTACTAAGAAAATGTCTCAGTCTTTTAGTATTCCCACTTGGTAAAGCAGTGGGGGAAGTACTTCCCTACTTCAGTAGTGTGACACCAGGACAGAGACATTAAAAGCTCTGAGGTGGACAGATACTCCACAAATGCATGCTATAAACACATACAAGATAAAAAGACAGAGCTATAACCTCTTAGACAAGCCAATGTCAGCAGTAATTGATATATGTTAGCCAGAAAAAATACTAAATAAACAATGTGGAAATGCATAGTAACAGGTATGTAGGAAATAAAAGGAAATCTATTTAAGCTAGATAAAGAGAAATATTTGGCACTGAACTACAGAGGTCATCTCAGAGCAGTGGAAACATTACCTTAACCTTGCTTGATTTTTAATTATCTCTAGCTGGACAGAGGTATTGGGTGTTTGAGAGAAATTTAATGCTTTCAACTGCAGT
Source organism: Numenius arquata (assembly GCF_964106895.1). Classification (NCBI taxonomy): domain Eukaryota; kingdom Metazoa; phylum Chordata; class Aves; order Charadriiformes; family Scolopacidae; genus Numenius; species Numenius arquata. The sequence continues at coordinate 22,213,356 of NC_133582.1, read as the reverse complement.
TCAGGTAGCAGTAGCAAAACCCATGGATTTTCTCTCTAATCTCTTCCTTTGAGTATCTGTTAAAGACATCATCAGCTAAGTCATTGACTCTCCATGCTTTTTAAAGTATTTCAAACTACAAAGGGCCAATTAGACATTATTTTAACAGAAAGCGTTGCTTGTTCTTAAAAAAAAAAAAAAAAAAACCAAAAAAAACAACACAAAAAACCTGCAGAACAAAACCCACTCGTCATTATAGTGACAAACTGGAGGATCTATTCTGAAAAAAAGAGAAAATGAAATGTAGAGGAACTTCATGTTTTGGCACCTCTCCAGGGACTCTGTTAGGTAGCGCTCTGGTTTGAATGAAAAGAAAATACCATATTTGTTATATGTTATTAGCAGTTCTACATGGAAATGTAGTCCTCAGTGGAGACTCCCTGGAAAACCATCTTCCTTTTTAGCAGAATGGATGAGGGAGAGACATTCTGAATGGCTACTTTTTAAATGTGAATACAATTCATTGAAAGGGGATAAAAGCATTAGGAGAGAATGAATGTAGCTGAATTCTACACCAGTTAAACCTGCTATGAAACTAATAATTAAGGATTTAAATTAAAAATATCAGACAGCTTCATGCACCAAACAGGTTCTGCATAAATTTTCCTGGAAATCAATGCTGTACTTCATTATATGATGGAAATTATGATCTTTCATCTTCTAATACTCAACATATATATCACTTAAAAAAATAGTATTAGCTAAGTATCTTTCAAAGTATTGCTAGAATAGAAAACTTAAAAAACACTCCGAAAATTAACGAAAATCCATCTCAATCTAAAAGAAAACAAAAATTCAAGCAGAACTGCTGTTGAATAAACTCTGTCCTGGAGTCTTGCCCAGGGTGTCTTTCACCATATTTTCTGAAAACATCCCAAATTAATTTTCAAGATTCAGTGGTTCTAAGAACTAATAGATTTCATGCTCAAATAAGTGAGGAGAATTTACTGTGTTTTCAAAATGTTTACTGTTTCAAAGGCCTCTTGGAGTCAGACAGCTTCTCCTTCAATTATCTACAATGAAAATCCAGAGGGATGGTACGCTTTTTCTCTTTAGAATTCTGTTTTCTAACAATAGGGGACTTCTGAAAGAGTAACGTTTGATACAAAACTTAGAGGAATCAGAGACTTAGGATCTCTTAACTGGGATCATTTCCTTTTTATGTCTTGTCTAGTTGTCTGATCAATAGGGTTGGGTTTTTTTCCACTGCACTTCCCTAGAGCTGGCTGACTAACTGTCTGGGTACTCTTTAAACTTGAAAGAATATTTTACGCTTTCTTAAGAAGAAGTTGGGTCAGGCTTTCTGAACACAGAAGAAATTTCCTTTTCATAATTTCCTTTAGATTAATCCTTTTGTACCTCAATGCCTCAAACCTAAGTATGTTCCAGTGAAGAGAGCAGATGAAAGTAGTCAAACTTTACTTAGACAATTTCTATGAAAAAAAATAATTGCTTTGTGTGGTCTTTATTCTAAATAGTATGAAAATTTTAAGGCCAAGAGCCAAAAAAGACAGAAAATGCCACAGAAATTTATTGTAGGCAACCTTATTTCATCTACTTCCATGCAGTCAAGACAGATGCACTCTGTGTAATATTATACTGGAAGTGATTCTCTGACATATTTTCTCAAGGCTTAGCTGAATCTCAAGGGCTGGAGAATTTAAGATCTGTTGAAATGTCTTACAAGTTATCAGAATATTTCTAAAAGGAGAAGTGAAAACCAAAAGCCCAGTGTAATCGAAGCCCAGACTACCTTTTTGGACTGATTATCAGGTAAAAAAGTAGACTATCTGTTTTAAACTGGTATTTAATACTCCAACAATAAACTAACAAATAAGCATAAAGAAAGAATGGCTTTTTGACCATTGGAATACTTAAGCTTTTCTTTGTTCAAGTTCCGCATGTGTGCAAGGTGTTAGAATCAAATTTTAGATTAGCTGAACCCCTACTGCTATGACATTGACCAGCTAGCTATTCACTCACTTTTACTCCCTTCCCATTCCCACCCCTACCATAAAGTAGGCTAGATTCAGTTTCAAAAGTAAACTGCTGAGCTTGTCCTTTTAAATATAAATGAAAGCACATTTAAATCCACAACATACTAAAATCTAATCTTTTAACACAACAGCAGCAAAAGCACTCTATTAAACAGCATACCTCCCCATGAATTGAAATCCCTTTCAGCAAATGTTGTTTAAAGTCCAAAGGGCAGTCTTCTACTTACATCCCTACCGATTTTTCACAGCATCTGCCAGAAGTGAACAAAACTCTCCAATAAAACGGCAGTTAGCAAAGTTTACAAAGGTCATTCTTATGGAGGTAGCATCCAGTAGTGAAAGGACAGAGTATAAAAAGAATCCCAAACACCACTCTCCCATGACATCCAAACCTTTATGAGTAATCATTTATAAGAATTTTTAAGAGAAAAACTTGTAATAACATGCTCTTGCTCCAGGTACTTCCGAACATGGAGATATTTCAGAAAACACTGACAAGATCAGACTGAGGATTACTGAAAAGGTGACCAGGACAGAGTATCTTTTTAGGAAGGTGTGCTTTGACAAACAGCAAGCATCCTTCAACCAAACTATTTAGTATACATCCTGTAATGAAAAGAATGTTACTGATATCGAACACTTATCATGGAAAATGCTAAGGAGAATTCATGTTGCTATTCATGGCACAGAAAGCATTTCATGAAAGTGCCCCTATGCAGTAATTACTATACCATAAAATACCAGTGCTTCATTTAGCATCGATTTATCTGGCATAATGAAAATGAAACCATGAATGAAACTTGGGGTTAATTCAGGGTCGAGGTGAATTGTCCAAGACTGTAGTAGTCTTAATTCACGTTATGATTAGGAGCTTTAGTAAAGTGTCCCAAAAATGGTTCTGCAACACTCATTTTGAAGGTTTCCTAGTGCTCTTTTAAGTTTTCTATTTTTATTCTGTACTTTTGTGTTTGTCATCATGTTTGCTATCATTCTTGGTCATGCAATTTGCTCTTCAAAGGTTTTTCTTACTTCTATACAATTCTATGCTTTATTACAATTTCAGTAATTTTCTTTTTTAATTTACTTCATCAGACACAAACTCTCACACAGATGTTTATTTTAGTTAACCATCTCTACTAAGTAGCCATTTGAGTGTGCTCTTTCTCCTTTGCTTTGTCTCCTTTTTAATTTGGGAGTCTCTGGGGATCCTAAACTATGATCAAGATTTTATTCCCCATTTTTCACCAAGATGAGGATTAGTAATAAAAGTTTGTTTCTTGATATTTCTTGAGGCACAGTGACCACTAATATCATAGTCACTATTATTTGATGATCAAACTCATCTGATTTACTTTCAACTGAAGGCAAACTTTCTATGTTACTAATTTTTAATCAACAGTCCCAAGAATAAATGAGTAAAACATTGAGAACTATTTTGTTTGGCCTTACTGAGCATTTGTTCTATTTAGGTTTGGACAGAGATTTCCACAACGACCACTTTGTGAGATGCTATCATCTTCATTTCGTGTAGTTTGTATATAATGAATCTTTTTTATCTTTCTGATTGAAAATATAATAGTAGTGTGCTTATATTACTGTGACTTGAAACTACAGGAAAAGTACCTCCACTTGTTCCTTTCCCGAGTGTAAAAACTTTATACACACGCACTTCGCAAATAAAATAGCTATTCTGTCCTCCCTGTTTAAGGCACACACTCATTATATAGTGCTTAATTTCTGGAATTTTACTATTTGGGGAAATTACTATTCTGTCAACATTCTCTTTTATCGCCTGCCATTGAGACAACTCTCTTTTTTGTTCTGTTTTAACTTTTCCAGTAGGTATATATACATTTGGATTATAATGACTTTTTAGACATTACTTAGGTTTTTACTGATACAGATTTTTCTACTAACATCGAAATACAACCTCTGTGGTCACACACTTCCTGGTTTGATCTGGCCTGTAAGTACTGAAATACAAATCAACTTGCATCATGATATTTTCAACATGACTGTAACCAATCAATCCTGGAAATTTTACACTGAGAACATCATTGATACTGATAAGTGTTTCATACAAGTACAGTTTCCAATTTTAAGTGGATTTACTTCAGTCTTGCTCAGCTTGCTTTCTGGTTCACATTCAGGAAAGATTTTAGTAAATATAGTGACAGAATATCCTAAAAAATAATAGTTCTAATCATTCTGTTGCTTGTATTAGTGATATTTGCAGAAAACAAATTCTGTCTTTTCAAACATTTGTGCCAGAAATGCAAGTTTAAGAGGCTAGTCCTCAAGACATAAATAGATATAATATCTATTTATTTATATAGCTATTTTGTTGGTTAATTTAAATTAAAATTACCAGAAATCTATGTTGAGTATTAGCAATATTGTATTCAGTAACTGAATACATTGAAAAAGCATAAATAAAACTACAGAATAAACATTCATATTCATTATTATCCATAGCAAACTACTGAATCAAGGAACAAACTGAGGAATATCATTATGTGTGCTTGAACGACATGTTAGCAAACAAAACATCTTGCCAATGGCACATTTTGAAACAGAATCAGTATCCTGATTCACAGTCTCCTGTGACAGCCAACAGACAAAGCTGCTACTAAAATGTTCAAGGTCTTTATTTACTTAATTGTACTTATAGTATTATTGGGCATTAGTTCAAAATGATTATGCAGAAGATTATTGCTTATGTCTTCAAATTGTTTGCTCTAAAAAGTTACGTAAAGCATAGTAGTTTGCATGACTGTGCCTCCTTCTATAAATAATTGTCTACATTTTAGTTGCAACACAATAAATCATCACATAAGTACAATCAAGGTGAACAAGTGAATTATTTGTCTTAGAATGGAGACAAAAGTACTTCTCGAGGAACCCGCTTATAGAGAGCAGTCTCAGGTAGGAGTCTGACTTCATAGACTTCAAGAACTTTGTGCCTTGAAGGCTGACCTGAAAGTACAATGGTCATTCCATTTAATTTCATCCTCCACTTTATTAAATGTTTTTTTTTTTTTCCCAACAGCTATAAAGAAAGTAGAAGTAAAATACATCTTTTAATAATGCCTATACTGAGCTTAAGTACAGGCATTTTCTTATTTTAAATAAAACAAGTATCTGGAAAATAAATCGGATTAGGTCAATAAGGTAAATCAATCTCAGAACTCAGTTATTAAAAAATGTTAAGCATAAGAATCCTTTTCTCTTACTATAAATAACTGTTTCATCAGAAAAAAAGAATGGAAAAGTGGTTCTCTTACAAGATTTAGTAAAATGGTCTCCTGAAATGTTTTCTCATCAAAAATTCTGGCCAAATCATTTACTATATGGAGCCTGTCTTTAAAATTCAAAAAAGTAGCTCAGAAAGCATAGCTCTAGAACTGCAGGCTCCCTGCTGTTCTTGGCTTTACAGTTTTCTATGGCGTGATTAAAGATGTTTGATAGTATGTACATATGATAGATGAACTTCTGCACACCTTCATGTATTACTTTAAACATCTAAAAAACTTGGAAGATACTAAATTGCAATATACAACTGAAATACTCCAAAACAGATCTGGTAGACTGAGGGCTACTTGTCATATAAGACATTAAGTATTTCCCAGTAGGGATGTTGAAGCCATTGACAACGTCTAGTCTTTAAAAAGACATATATTAACTCAGTTATACTCTCTGGGGCCTAATGGTCTGGCAGACTGATGATGCTGCAAGAAGCTCAGACATAAGGTAATTGCCTCTTTCTCTTTTTTAATATATATCAGCAATTATGTGTTAAGTAATGTACCAGTAATAATCTATCCTTTCCTCCCAGACTTAATGTGACCAGGTATTATCCTGTACAAGATTCTTTTTGCTCTTAAAGGTTGCAAATTTGCTTTATGTCAAACTGAGATCCTTGTTCTCTTCTGCTAATCTATTGTGGTCTGTACGAGTCCCTGTTACATTTACTATTATTAGGGTGTGTTACTATAATGTTCAAAAGGAGGAAGTACTAGAAAAGGATAAATTAATCCCTGGGAAAATGTTAGTAACATGTTGTCCACTGCATAATTTTGCTTCACACATGATCAAAGTTCACTTGAACTGTGCAATTAATTAATCATGAGAAAACAATTTCTACAATCTCCTACTATCACAGATTTGAAACAAGGTAATTCTTTCTGAATTAAAATTTTTCTCTCTTATTTGTATTGGATCTTCACTTTATGCTCAAGGCAGGAGAATTTATTCTTCAGTGCAAATGCTTTTTCACTTTCTCATCACTGTCTTTAAGACTGCTTTGTCTATTAGACTGCTCAATAAAACCTACAGAATTGTACAAAAATTCTCTCTTTGTTGGAATTAATTCTAGAAGGAGTAAATATAACAGGTCTAGAAGGTACAAATAAGCAGTGGAAATTACAGCAGAATCTACCTCAGACATGATTTTCCTCAAACTCTTTTTTTTCATAATTCACTTCAAAGTTTTTCTCTATCTGTTTATGTCACTGTCAAGCTCCACTAGACATTCCTTTATCTTCTTCCCATGGCAGTGAAGAAACAAAGTACTTAATTTTACAGTGCTACCTCTGTAGCCCTTGAGAACCATAAGGTAGGCTTCACCTGTCAGGTGGATTCCTCTGTTTGGAAGAGAGAATGACATTCAATTGGGACTTTTTGTCCTTCTTATAGTCTGAGAATCATTTGTAGAAATGTTAAGAGAACAGCAGAACAGGCCCTAGTAAAAAGTTTTTCTCCATCTTTCTTATAAGCCCTCTTTAATACTGGAAGACCATAATAAGGTCTCCCTGGAACATTCACTTCTCCAGGCTGAACAACCCCAACTCTCTCAGCCTGTTTTCATAGGAGAGGTGCTTCATCACTCTAATTGTTTTCCTGGCCCTCCTCTGGAATTGCTCTAACTGATCCATATCTTTCTTGCACTGTGGGAGCCAAAGCTGGACATAGTACTCCAAGTGGGTCTCAGGAGAGTAGGGCAGAGGGGCAGAATCACCTCCCTCAATGCACTGGCCACACTTCTGATGCAGCCCAGGATATGGTTAGCATTCTGGGCTGCAAGCAGACATTGCTGGCTTATGTTCAATTTTTTGTCCACCAGTATCCCCAAGTCCTTCTTAGCAGGCTACTCTCAATCCCTTCATCCCCTAGACTGTACTGACTTCAGGGATTGCCCCAGCCCAGGTGCAGAACCTTGTACTCGGCCTTTTTGAACTTCATAATGTTCACGTGGGCCCAGTCCTCAAGGCTGCCAAGGTCCCTCTGGATGGCAGCCCTTCCCTTCAGCGAATCAACTGCACCACTCAGTTTGGTGCTGTCAGCAAACTTGCTGAAGGTGCACTCAATCCCACTATGTCTGTGATGAAGATATTAAATAATACTGGTCCCAGTATGTACCCCTGAGGGACACCACTTGTTATTGGTTTCCACTTGGACATTAAGCCATTGAGTATAACTCATTGTCTGTGGTCATCCAGCGGCTTCTTATCCATCCAATAGCCCATCTGTCAAACCCGTGTCTCTCCAAATTAATGGCCAGAATGCTGTGGGGGACTATATCAAAGACCTTACAGAAGTCTAGATAGATTACATTCATAGATCTTCCCTTGTCTACTGATGCAGTTACTCCATTGTATAAAGTCACTAGATTAGTCAGGCGACTAGTTATCCATAGTAGAGTGAGGAATATGTGCTGAGCGTATCAGCATGGCTGGAATTCTTTTATGAACCAAACAGAGAGAAACCGAGCCCCCAGACAGAGCCCTCCCCAGGTGAAGAGCAGTGCTTCTTTCCAGAACCCTTAGTAATTTGCATTGCTATTACCTCTCAGGCATTTGCATTGATGGACCTATAACAGCACTGCTAAAAAACCACATTTACATCTCAGTCATTATGCTGGCTAACCTTTGTTCCTACTGAAATCCTTATTCTCTGTTTCAGCACAGTGCTGTTAAGTGTCCTTTTATCATTATTGTTTTCACAAAAAATGGCTTAATTATTATCTTTTGAAAAGACATCTTTGAACAGACAGTCATTCCCACCCTCAGAACAGATGTTTTACCTCCTGCATCAATTGCTCATTTATTGGTTAATGGTTTAGGTTTACAAGCAAAAATGAATGTGTTCTTACTGAACCTGTATTAAGATTAACCCCTCTGGTGATATTAAACTTCAATTTCCTGACCTCGTCATCCACTGCAACTCCTGCACCCCGTGTAATTTGAACTATTTTCCAAGGCCTGAAACCACACAGTCACCTATTCCCCTCACCCACTTCTAAACTTCCCTGTGACTCTTGCAAGTTCAAGGACACACGCTCACTTGTGGTGTCCCATCTTTCTAAATCTTATTTCCTCTTCGACCTAAGCCACGGAATCATTTCTTTAAATCTCACCTTAAAACCTCCCTGCTCTCTTTAACCTATGATTGACAACCTCTGGAAAACATTTTTGTGATATCCTTTATGAAGCATGCACAGTAAAAAGAAAATTTATTGTAGTCTTGTTGAAGCAAGCTATACTTGAGGTACTAATTTGACTGTGGATTAAGGATCCTGTAGGGTCCACTCAAGATAGATTGACCCTTGCAGAATCTTTTGAAATCTGAGTTTTAACAACCACTCACCTGAAAATCTCATATCTACACATATGCAGGCTTATAGGCTGTTGTCTTTCTTCTCACCTTTGAACTCATAACTTTACTCCTGGTGTCAGGTAACACCACTGAGATTTGCCTAGCTTCAGCAGGGTGCCTATTCTGGGCCCAGCAGAACTCAAGAAAAGGATGCAGTTCCCTTATCTCTCCATCCAGTGACCAGTACCATTTCCCCCATCCTGACTTTAGATACTCTTCAAAAAGTGCAGCAGTAGAAATGAAAAAAATCACAACACTCCCCTGTTGATCCAACTAAATGAAGGATGAAAGTTTCATCATTGTTTTCTCATCTAAGTAGTCTGTGATAGATGGTAGATTCAGGTGTCTATTATAAAATCGGAGCAAGACAATTTGATCTTAGATTGGTTCTATCCAATTCAATGAGAAGATGCAGGGAGGCAAACTCACAAAGCCAGGTGGGCTACATAGTGAGGGTGAGGGGGAGCTCTAAGAAAAGATATGTGTGAAAATTAGTAGGATGGTATGGCACAAACAGTATCATCCAGAAACTCATGTGAATGGTAACTATTTATAAGGCTGGTATTCCTCCCCATTCACAATGCACTCATCATCATAGCAGGTAATTTTCTCTACTCCTATTGAAAATCCCATTTAAATCTAGCTTTTTTGTTTAGCTCCGATGAGCATTTTATGCTCATGCTCCTTTTTATGACTTGGAATAGGCTTGGGATGGAACTTTTTACTCTTTTTATTTAACTGATGCTTGGATTTATTATTTTTTAAGCCTTTTTCGCTGTTCAAAGCACTAGAAATGGAAGAAGAAAACTTCAGTTCACATTCACGCGACTCCCAGAGTTGTGACTTGAAGGAAGCACTCTAAATATATATATTTATATTTTTATAAATATATATTTTTATATTTAAAATATAAAGATATATATTTATATTTTATTAAATAAAATATATATATTTCAGTTTTGATAACATATGTTTTGGAATATATTAAATTGTGTGCATGCATGAAGACATTTTACATGTGGACACACATTTCCTGCATAAAGGAAGTCACAGAGATAGAAACACAGACAGAAATGTTAATGTATTACTATTAGCATCACAGTACTGCAATATGGCTGGCAGCACAGGGGTATGAGCAAAACCTTTCTATCTCCTGAGTGATCACTAGTATATGAAGTAACAATATAACAGGAAACAAACTTTGCAGAAGTGGGTGCAGATTCAGTGAAGTTACTTTCATTTGACATGAAAATATGGTTACGTACGGGCAAATCTTTTCAACTGCTGTCTGTCTCTGAAAAGTATACAAGCTTTAACTGAATTAAGACTCAATTTTCATAGAAATATTGTTATGCAAATCTATTTCTAAAAAAAGGTGTTCTGAATGATGGCTTTCAGATGTGTCATTCTGTTTTTATAGACCTACAAATGGGGAAAAAACTGAATGCAGCATATGAATTGAGGATTCCATTAATACTGTATTGTAGCAGAGAGTACAGCAACACTGAGTCTATGTATGAGACGTAGCTGAATAAAGAAAAGAAATGGATTGAAAACATAAAGATCCAAATCCTTACTTTTATTCTGGAGCCCTCAGTCCATAACCATCAAAACTGCATTTCTTACCATACTCTCATACTTCATTTTCAACTTAGACTATAATTTCTAGGCATGATATATGTAACAAAGGCCCTTCAGCAACGGTAGTTAATAACAATAAGGAGTAACTGTAACAAATCATGGATCTGTTGGGGAGGTCCAGTGTATCTAGGAAACTTATGGCTAGAATTTAGTCTAGCTCTAAATCCCTGTAATTCTTTAAACTGACTTCACTCTTGAAAGTTCATATTGTCATGTAGTTTGTGATCATATTGACTTTCAACTTTTGTATAAGTGGTTATTACCACTTAATTATTGTAGGTGTCTCAAGAGTATAATAAGTAAATATATAATAGTACAGAAGAAAGTTAAACCAAGATAAGATTTCTATTTGATTTATAAGCACTAGAGTTTGGAATACCATTTTTTAATTTTTTTTTTTTAAATGCACATCAGAATAAGTAAATAAAATTAAATACTTACTCCTGTTATGTAACGAGGTCTATACTGGATGGTTCCAAATAAGCCAAGTATGACTATAATAATGTGTATAAAATTAGCCAGGATAGGTGCCCACTGATAACCAAGGAAGTCAAATATCTGCCTCTCGAGCACAGAAACCTACGATTAAAAAGCAAAAGCAAAGATAGATTAGAACAGACCAGAAAACATCTATTAGGGCATTTCCCCTTTCCATACCCAAGATAATTGTCCCGAATTAAAAAAATACTTTGGTCAGCGGTAAAATGAAATGAATTTGTAATGTTTCGCCTTCTTGTTTTAATGAAAGCTGCAATTCTCACTGACGGTTTACTGGGTTACATTCAGCTAGCTAAAATATTCATGGGGGCAATTCTAAAGAGATACTAAACCATTCAGTAGGATGGTATGCTTGCAGAAGAAGAAATACAAATCATTTTGTTATATACACCAGTAAATGCTATAGTGTTCTAGGGTATTGGTGCTGAAAATAAGTGGCAGACTTATGACATCTTCTCAGGTACTTTGCTTCCATTCCAAATACCATTCTTCAGCCTAGTCCTGTCTCTTTACTTCCACTATTTCCCTACCTACGATCTTTTCTCTTCCCTTTATCCCTAGCTATGCTGGCAGTGGGCTTTAACCTGTAAAACGTATGCAACTTTTTAACTTGGTTCTACTGGTGATGACTTTAGTTTACCTCTTCCCACTGTCACAAACACCAGCTGAATATAAGCTGTTACCCAAGACTCTAGATCTTTAATTTTAAAAACTGAATTAAGGACAATCTTGGGCTGTTGATGACTGTTTTCAGACAATACCATTCCAAGCAGATAAGTTAGAAAGGAGAAAAACTGCATTTCTAACAGTATCACTAGAAATCATTCCAGAATTCAAATAGTAGGTGTCCCTTAGCTATGTGTTCAGACGTTATATCAAAATACAGCACTGCACCCCTACCCATAGACAGAATGGCATGGCATGTTTTGATAAAGATAATATTGATGTGAATATTAGAAGGCAGCATAATGGTGAAGTGAATTTCGACAGAAAGGGTAAGGAGTTTCTTTGACACCATTCCAACGATTTCACTAACTGGAAAGGCGAACAGATGATTTTCATGAAAATGTGAATAAAAAAATAAAAATAATAACGAAAACAAAAGTAATGGCAACACCACACACACAAAAGAAAGAAAGAAAAAGCAGTCTGTTTCTTTATAAAGATTAAATAGATGACAGGTGACTATTTACTCAGTTTATATTACACAGTAGATTAATTGAATTAGGTGTATCTGCCACACACTCCATTCATTTAAAAATAACACCTTTTGAGATCAAATACTAAAGGAATAATTAACTACTGTTCATCACTGTTCTTGCATCATATATGGGAGAGTTTTTCATTTTTCATGCTGCAGTTGCACTGCCACAACACTACTTTCTTTTTGAAATTAAGTAGGAAAACTTGCCAGTGAAAAGACAGCCTGCCCTTACAGCAGCATTGCAAATGTAAAGAGTTTTAATTATATAGTACTTACTGGCATATGTTGAACTTTAAGATAGGGGGTATTGGGTTTGCGTGGCAAGGTTTTGGTAGTGGGGAGGTGGAGTGGGGAGGGCTACAGGGGTGGCTTCTGTGAGAAGCTGCTAGAAGCTTTCTCTATGTCCAACAAAGCCAATGCCAGCTGACAAGACAGACCCACCACTGTCCAAGGCTGAGCCCATCAGCACTGGTGGTAGCACCTCTGGGATAACATACTTAAGAAAGGGAAAAAGGACCTCACAACAGCAACTGCAGCCAGAGAGAGGTGTGAGAATATGTGAGAGGAACAACTCTGCAGACACTAAGAAGGGGGCAGTGGTGCTCCAGGTACTGAAGCAGAGATTCCCTTGCTTGCAGCCCATGGAGGTTAACAGTGGAGCAGATATCCACCTGCAGCCCGTGGAGGACCCCACATCATAGCAGATGGTGACCAAAGGAGGCTGTGACCCAGTGGCAAGCCTGTGCTGAAGCAGGATCCTGGCAGGACCTGTGGTCTCGTGGAGAAAGGAGCCCACACTAGAGCAGGTTTGCAGGCAGAACTCGGGACCCCACAGGGGACCCATGCTGGAGCAGTCTGTTTCTGAAGGACTGCACCCTGTAGAAGGGACCCACACTGGAGCAGTTTGTGAAGAACTCGGCCTGTGGGAAGGACTCACATTGGAGAAGTTCATGGAGGACTGTCTGGCATTGGAGGAATCCCATGTTGGAGCAGAGGAAACGTGTGAGGAGTCCTCCCCCTCAGGATGAAGGAGCAGCAGAGACAACGTTTGATGAACTGACCACAACCCCCATTCCCATCCCCCTTGCCGCCTAGGAGGAGGAGGTAGAGAATTCGGGAGTGAAGTTGAGCTGGGGAAGAAGGGAGGGGTGGTGGGAAGGTGTTTTTAAGATTTTGGTTTCATTTCCCACTATCCTACTCTGATTTGATTGGTAATGAACTCATTTCCCCAAGTTGAGTCTGTTTTTCCTGTGACAGTAATTGCTGAATAATCTCTCCTTATACTCATGTTGACCCATGAGCCTTTTGTTATATTTCCTCTCTCCTGTCCAGATGAGGAGGAGGACTGATAGAGCAGCTTTGGTGGGCACCTGGTATCCAGCCATAGGGATTCTCAAAATAAATCTGGGGAAGTTTGTCTGCTGTATCATTTTGAACGTGAAAGTTCAGGGTTTCATGTCAACCAGTGAATTCCTCTCTACAACACAGATTCCCTTCACACAATGCATCCACCTTACAGCCAGTCTTGGTATTTTGGCCCTACATCATCCAAGATCTTAATGAACTGATTTGTGCTACCCTACAACTCTCCTTAGCAAAGCAACATCATAGCGGAGTTCTCAGAATTCCAAGACGTAATATCCTAATGGTGACAATGTGATAAAGAAAGAAAAAGAAGGCCAAGCTGTATTAGGAACTTCATCAAATCTCAAACTCCCTGTACTTCTAAGTTTATCATTAAAAAATATTTCCTTGACTATTGACATAGTAAATTATATAAAAAAGACCAACATGTGGCATAGTGTTATGTAGGTCTGAGTGAAGTCTATTAGGGGTATCAGCAAAAGACCTGCTGCACCTTAAGTGCTGTTAAACAAGTAACAAAGGGAAAACACTCACTCTGAGCACAGAGCTCTTATTTCCATCAGCTGAACAAAGAGTAAATGACAATAGCAAAGCAGTAGCAAAAATAGTCTAGACTGTACAAGCTTCTAGTGTAGTAACAGTAGGCATTCAGCAAGCAAAAAAATAGAAGGGATGATGCAAATCATTCAACCAGTAGGAAATCATACAGTTAACTATGCCAATTATACAAGAAAATTGCAGCACAGTAGTTAATGATATAAAAAAGTAGAAAACCCAATATTGCTGTTGCAACTTTAAGTTAAAAGGAAACTGCACTATCATGCATCAAGTACATTGTGTTGGGTTATTTTGGTGGTGGGTTGTCTTTTTTTGTTGTTGTTGTTGTGAAAGACACAGTAGTTCCACCAAAGCTGTTTTATGGAGCTGTGTTGGATAAATGGCTATTCTATGTGAATCTTCACTTCCCACACCCCTACATACTATTATTTTTTATTTTTTTTTAATGACTAGGAATTTCTTTAGTACCAAGTGACCATTCCTTCAGATTTTGTGGCCATGTTGAAACTTCAGGTCGGGGGACCTACTGGAAAACACGGCACACAAGGCAGTGAGTAAATATTGGCTGTGCAGAACAAGGAGACGAGTCTGCACCACCTCTGTCTCTGTGTATCTATCTCATGTTTGCCATAGGCAGACTTGCTATTAGACTTTTTCCTGTTACTCCAAGGAATCAGATGTGTGTGGGTACTGTTGGATGTGTGAAATGGCAGTGTTCTGGTAGACTGTGCAGAGATAAAATGCTGCAAAAATGCATCTGCTATTCCTTAGAAGATCAGACTACGGCAGCAAGGTGCACTGCAGATTTATCAAATGGAAAATATAGGATAGAACTGGACCTTTATTCCCACTTCCTGAAGAGATGAAGTTGAAGACGAAATAAAAACAACCCATGGATAAACAGAAAAACAATATGGACTTACTACATGCAGTAACTAAAAAAATTCATTGGGTCCATGTTTCTAACAGGGGAAAAGTGAAAAGTAGGACAAAGTACTGACAAAATCTATTAAAAACAGTATTATGTAGCTTCCTCCTCTTCCACAGATGCCAGAATCATAAGGGATTTCCTTACATAGCAAGAGAAAATTTAGACCTCATTTTGAAAAATCTTTTTTTCCTTTACTTTAAAAACTAAAAGTTTTTGGTTAAACAACTGCACTTCTTTCTCCAAATCATATCCACCAGCTTCAGATGTTTAATGATGTTTCAAGGACATTACAGAAAGGAAAAAAAGCTGTGACAAAGAAATATTAATCTTTAAAGTCTAGGAAGAGATAAAGAATTTTCCATTTTCTTTCTTGTTCTTCTGGAAACAAAAGTTTAAAATAAGAACAGGAATGAGGAAAAATGGATGTTTGGGATGAAAATGGTACGCTATGGTAAGAGAAGAAAAATAAGTTTTAATTCCACTCCATTTTAATAATTCAATGAAACCAAAATGTAGGATTACAGAGAGTCAGTTCCTAATGTTAGGAAATACACATCTACCACATTGTCTTCTTAGGCTTCCAAATAAATAAAATATCATAGACAGATTATCTTATGTAAAAACTGATAAAATTATAGAAGAGTTAAGTGTAATTACAATGAACCATTTTTACTAATGCATTATTTTTTTCCAGACTTCTGCCAACTGTTTTAAAAATAAATACAAAATAAAATCAGCCTGTATACTGTCAAGTTGTAATAGCTCAAACTATTTCCAGATTCTTGTCAGAGTCTGGTTGTTAATAGGTTAACAGTGTTACTGACCTTGAGGGATCTAAGAATTGAATTTCCAGAGGATAAAGAAAACCATTTTGAGATGATTTTAAAGTATATGATTGGACTAAAATTTCAGACAGGAACCACAAAGGAGAAACCAGTCAAAAGATGATTTATAACACAAACTCCAAAATGGAAAATGACAAAGTGCCTTTCCTCAGAAAGCTCCTTGAGAAGAAACTCAACCACGACTACTTCACAATGATACAGAATCAAAACTTTGCATTGATAGAAATTAAAGTGCACACAGGCACAAGCAGGTATGTACGGCACCCACCAGCCACGGCCCTTGTACAGCACACACCGCACAGAAGCACCCAGTACGCTGGGACCTGGGGACAGGGTCACACTCAACTGATGGACTCACCAGCTGAGTCATGGTAACAGGCTCTCAGTTCACTCCAAAGGAAGAAGAGAGTATTAGCTTAAATCACAGTGAAGGAGAATTAAGCAACAGCAGTTTATATCATGACTGGTGCAGGCTAAGAATGAGCTACAGAAATTAAGCTCTAATCAGTAACTCATTAAGTCCCCTCAGCTCAATTGTGTTGCATCAGATGCCCACAGCTTCTAATCATGTGCTTGTGTTAAGTTAAGACATACAGTTTTTTAATGACTTTCAGTTCTTGGTTCTATGGCATAGAAAGTTAAGAAGACCACAATGAATACAAGTATTTTGGGCCTGTGGCTTATGAAAGAATTCTAATGCTAAAGCCTACCTGCATCACGTACAACACCCCCAGATAAGCCGTCCCCAGAACTTCCATCATTTTGAGGCAGAATGCATATATTTGTACCCTTCCTTAAAGAGGTTCATTTAATTTTTCATGAAAATTTCAGATAGTATCCTGAGATAAAGGGCCTAGTTACCCAATGAATTCTCCACAGTTACCCAGCAGAAAAACAGAATAATATTTTGAAAGTCAAATCCATACAAAATACATCTATACATTTGCAAGTGTGCGTATGCATGCGAGTCAAGTCCTTTAATGCAAGACAGCAGGGAAAGAAAAAAAAAGAATTTTTTGTAAGAAGAAAGGGAAAAATAAAATGAAGTTCTGTGAAGAGCCATGGACACAATGACGTTCTCAGCACATCTAATAAAAACCATCACAAGCACAGGTAATTCAAGTTAAAATCAAGAAGGAATTCGTTTCCACTTGTCCATTGGTTCCTCAAAGGAATCACATATGTAATACTAACCCCTTGTCCTTAATCCGTTTGATGCTGCTGAGAGAAGGAATAGGCCTTTACCACACTTGATAAGAAGGTAATCATAGTTTTTAAAAATCCTGTGTAAGACCACATCCCTGCATCTTATTGTCTTCAAGTGGATTTCTGCTGTGACTTAGTGAGGACAACAGGGCTTTCCATGGGTACAGAGTGTATTCTAAGTCTCAGCTGCTGCCTTCCCTAACTGAACACAGTAATAATAAAAACCTGGTAAATACAAGCTCTCTACAGTAGGTTTCCTGTTATGTAGTAATGAGAAGCAGAACTGTTATCTAAATAACACTTCAGTTATTATTACTCATGACATGAAAATAAGAAAGATTCTAGCTAAACCTGAGCTGGTGAGGCTGACGGTTTAAATAAAAATTATTTACTGTGCACTGAACATATCTTCAGGGTATTATGTTCACAATTTATAAACATTTAGACTCCAGCATACATACATGGAGATCCAGCAACTCAAACAATAACAAAATCAAAACCCCGTCTTCCGAGTACTTCCCTGAAAGAATCACCTCCTGTGCAAGCAGGCAGAAAAAAAAAAAGAGGAAATTGCTGGCAAAATGCTTGATCAACAAGTTCTATTCTTGCAAAATATTTTCTCCACACAAGTTATGAAACACCAATATCCATGAAAGAGGTAAATGAGGGGGAAAAACAGGTGGGGGGGAATTTTTAAAGTATATGATTGGACTAAAATTTAAGATGGGGGGATTTGGTATTTTTAATACTGCTTCCCAAAATTATTTTTAGAATAACCTTATAGGAACCAGACTGCTAGAATTATGATAAAAACCTAATTAAATAAGTGTTGCACTTATGTTAAATTTTGAAACCTGGAGCAAATACTTGAATTCATGGCACATTTTAAAGAACTACACTAAGCGATAGAAATAATTGTGTCTTGGATGTCTATAGGTTTTTTTAATGTACAAGACGAAATTCACCTTTGCTAATAACTTAAAACAAAAATTCAGAATTTGAGGTATAGTAGATTTCAGTACTGTTGAAACCAGAAGAGTATTTCAGTTCATTCGTCTGTTTTAAATACAACTGTACACTTGATCCCAATAACTAGCTTAAATGGGCTGGGGTCTTAAGTTCATGCTACAATTTAGATCACAAATCTTAACATCACGTTACAGCAAATGTTGTGTGTGTGTGTACGTGTGTATGTTTTAAGACTACGGAGTTTCTTATTTCTGGCTGGCCAACAGTAACAAGACTTAGATATGTATCAGAACCACATCCTTTTGCATGCCTGAAAGAAAATTTGAAAAATCAGTCTCATGTAAACTGTTCTACCCATGAGGCTAAGTATCATGAAGCTAGTATTTCAGCTACAGGATGAACATAAGTAATAACAACTTAGAGGTGCTAAGAGTTTTAATCCCTATAAAGTATTTAATTTCCTGTTCATGAAAATTTGTAATAACAATTTGTGCATTATTTTAATAAGACATATTTGCACTCCAACAAAACCAGGAAGATAAGGACTGAATGTGCACAAAAATGGTTCAGACTCAAACTGATAAATTGGGTCAATTTATGAGGTTCCTTTTTACCTTAAAACCAAGATAATGTTATAACACAAAATACTCAGCTGTCAGGTCCCACCTAGGAGTGTAAAAAAGCATTTAGTAAAACCTGCCCGTATATTTTTTAGGAACATTCAAAATCAGATGAGCTGCAAGCACAAAAACATCCAAAGGCCCCCAACTTTACTAACAAAGAGAGACTATATAAGAACAGTGTAACATACTTGCTTAGATATGATTTTTACTTTTAGAAGGCCAGATTTACAGTATTCACGAGTGCAGGTCCGTATCACAGGTAGAGATGTGAGGGTTGCCTCCTCCCACAATGCTTCTGAAACTAGAGAGTGCAGGGCAGATACGGCTGACATCTCTGGGTGTGTCAGCTCAGGCCTGGAAGCAGTACAGCAACATAGTGCCCGCCCCAGCTACCCGACCCTGCTACTAAAGTTCTGCAGTTTACTGATGCAAGCTTCAGATAGGGTCAAGGATTAACAAAACCACTTAAACATACTGGGATGCTAGTGTTTACTGGAGGCAGTGCTCTTCATATGACTACCTGCTGCAAAGTTAGGTAGGTCATAAGCATGGTCTTGGGCTCAATGCCTGTTTTGCTTATGACAAAGCTCTGCAGAGACAGGCTAGCTATGACTGCGGCCAAAGGAAGGATCACAGTAGATGGCTTAGTGACCACTGGAGGGAATAGGTTTAAACACTGCCAACGTGCTCAGCCCTATATTCTCCCGTTCTGCCACTGACAATTGGAAGACCAAGACTGATCTCTAAGGGGTTCCCTTTCACCTCTCTGCTCTATCCCTATTCTTCTCTCTCCTTTGCATCCTTCCATCAAGAACATCAAAGCCCTGGCTCCCACACCTTATCTTTAAGGTGGCAAAATTCAATTTTACTGATGCTGCTGAGAAGCCTTGAACCAGTTCTGAACATAAAAAAAAGAGAAAAGAATTAAGCTTTAATAATATTTTATAATTGCACAATCTGAATTTGCCTGCAGTAAAGCCTGAAGGCAAAATCAAGCATTCAGAGAGCATTCAGAAAGATTAGCTTTTATCTAATAGTTTCAAATTGTTTCTGTCTTTTTGGAAATATTTGACAATAAAACAGGTCTCACTTTCATTCACAAATATACAACTAGTTTCTACACAGTCATTCAAATTACAGTATATTACATTTGTAAACAAAGATGTGATAATGCTGTTATGGAGTTGACAAGAGGATCTATCTAGGGTATCTTAACTTAAGGTAGTGAAACTGTCTTCTGTGTATGTTTCTTCAGCCAGAAATAGAATGTGGTCTAATACATGAAAAAAATTGCCTGCTAACAACAATGAAAAATTAGTCTCCCCTCCTTTTCAGCAGGAAGGGCACACCTGTAAAAAAAGTCATTAGTCAAATAATTTTGAGTGGTATTGGCAGGAATCACTCACTATCTCATCAGGACTGAGTGATGTGATAATAAGAATGAGGCATTTGGTATCAGAGGACTATATCAAGTGAAAATAGCCACTCTAGAGTCACTATGGTGGTTTTACTTGTATTCATGCATATAAGAGTGCCCACAAAGCAAGAGAAAGAACGACAACTAATCCATGTCTGAACTGTAAGGCACAGAGGGCTCCTTGCTTCATAGTCACGCATTCCACAACTAAACCTGGATAAGCAGGATGCTGACTTTGTCTGACCTTATAGAAATCTCTCTCTTAAGATGCTCCTGCTGGAATATTCATTAGTCTTATATAGAATATGCGAAGCACTTGCTACATTTTTATGCCTTGGCACAACCTGAAAACTGACATTTAAACTATGCAGACCACTTTATGGAAGTGAGATAATTGACATCAGTTATAGTCAGAAAAGTTTCTAGCTCCTGAACTTTGCTATTATCTGTGTATAAAGCCATTAGTCCTTAGGGAACTCCAAGTAGTGCTGAAGGCAGCAATGCACCTTCTCTGCAACTTGGCTACCTTAAGAGCCAGACTTGTCATCTGCTCTCTGCACCAGAGTCCCAGCGACAAGCACAAGGTCTCAGATCTCATCTTCCAGATGTGCAGTGACCTAGGTCCAGCACCTTTACATTCAGCCACAGCTGGGGAACACCGATTGTTGTCTACAACCCAGTTTCACAAACCGAAATTTCTATCCTAAGTGTGAAGCTTTTTTTTCGTAAATAAAATGGAGGATTCTCAGAGGCTCATTCAAGATTGTTGATTCAACTAAAGAATCATTGATTAGAGCCAGACAATTTGCACCAAGTTTCAATATTTCACCATTTGTATTCAATCTGCTTTGGAACATGATTATAAGAAAAAAAAAGGCAGCATATGTAACGCTCTATGCTGTCATAGTCCTTACAGGAAAACCTGAGGTCATTGGGCAATTGGGGTAGGGGTCCCCATTCCAAGCCCTGTGGACAGCTCGAGTGAGTCCGTCAGACACTGCCCTCAAAAAGATCCCATTAAACGTTTCAAGGAAAACAGGAAGTTTTTGCTGGTTTTATGAAAAAATATTTTTAAAGGAGTTGGACCCTAAGCTCTCTGTTTTAAAGAAACACAAACCCCATCACCTGCCCGTGGAAAGCACAGCCTCTGTAATATAAGTAAGCAGTACAGACTGCAGTCTCATTTTCTTGCCTTTTCCAACATTCAAGCTATAATAAAATTAAAAGGCAGGCTGGCAATTCCTTTTCCCTATCCCTGATGACGAATGTAATGAATAAAAAGCTAGTTTATAATGACTAATATACTAATACTGTATGTTGACCTCTTTTTAGTATACCCATTCACGTGTGCATACAAATGTGTCCTCTTAAATACATTGTTTCTGAAATATTATCTGTTTGCAGTCAAGTCTTATCAACATACAAGGTAACAGTGAAAAATGGAGTACTATAATAAAGTTCCAGCTTAAGAGATAGTGAATCACAAAGCTCTACTGCCAGTCTGTTAGGACTGAGAAGTTAAAAACGTGAGGGACAAGGAATAGGATAGATGCAACGCTCTACCTAAAGACTTTGTGCCAAGGCATGAAAACACGTGATGAATGGCAACACATGATGAATGCTTGCTATATTCCATAGTGAACTGCTAGCAGGTGCCACTGTATCCCAGCAATGAGAATGGTGTCAAAATATTACACTTCCATGTGAGTAGATTGTCCAGAAAATAAAATATGGTTGGATCAAAATTAAAATGTTCAAATAAAAAGGAGAAAGAGGACAGAAAACAGAGATACTAAAAAGGGATATAATGGGCCTTCTTATTTGCATAAATGTTTATTGCAGTCAATAACACTTCTCTGATTTACACAGAGCTAATTTACATCAACTAATTTGAGGCTAAACTCTCTGATTTTTATTGGGTACTTATTTTGTGTAAAGGTTAGTGTCGAGTGTCCTGGATTAAACTCATTTTTTTATCCAAAATATGCACTCAAACACAGTAGCAGTCTTTCAGCAGGTATTTTGATGATGACAATATTGATAAATATCTAAAGTAAGATTTTTTTTTTTCACTTTGTTTCTGTATTTCATATGGTAAAATACTGACAAATAGTAGTATACTTCTCTGTATTGGAACAAGAATGACATCAGTTTGCTGACACCAGTTGGTACCTTAATTACGTGATGAAGGCTGGAGAGAGCTGCCTAACAAACCTGCATAGCTGACATAGTGTTTGTGGAAGTTTTTTCCTTCATAAAAGAGCCAATCACATACAGGAAAACAAAAATTGCTTCATTGTCACAAATCATCATTTCCCCTTCTACATTTGCCTTGAAAATCTTCGTTTTCCTCACCTTCCAATTTGCTTTCTTTAATTCAGTGCCCACAGCAATTCTCCTTGGAAGCAGCAAAAGCTATAATCTAGAACTGCTGCAAGCTCTCCTCCAGCAGAGCCCTAGCCCTGCCAATAGCTGCTATCATTCAAGTGGTACTTGCTGGCATGATAGCACAGAGTCGCAGCAATTTCTTTCCACTTTTCCATACCTCATATCCCCAGCTGTTCCAAGGGGGTGATCACCTTGCTGGTTTGATGAGGTCTAGAAAACTCAGCAATAATTATTGTGCTGGCAGTGCTGAAGGCAGCCAGCATCACTAAGGCAGGAATTGGAATGCAGCCCAACCAACCTAGCAGAATCTACTAATTTGTTGCACTGAATTTTTTGTTGTAAGAAATAATCATGAGCCTTGTGATAGACTATGAAAGGCAAATTAAATCCTGACCCAGACTCTTCTACAGTGCCTAGCAAAAAAAAAAAACAAAAACAAAAACCAAAAAACCGAACAAAAAAAAACCTGACAATGTTAGGTTAGCTGCTTAAATCTAGCCATTTTAAATGCTCTGGCTTGTTAGTAAATGACCTCCTCAAATTATACAAAACCCAATCATCTATCCAATCATGACCTGTCAAAAAAGAGGTGTTTATAATTGTTTTTGACCAATTTAGTGTGGATTAGATCAGGAGAGAAAGGATAACAGTGTTCAATTAATTTCATAACGTATGCTATATTACACAAGATTGTAAAAAATCAAACAGTGGAGCTTTTTTGCTACGATCATATTAGCCTGTGCTTTAAATGATGCATGTCTACTGACTTGCTAGACAGTAGATTTTAATAAAAGTATTTGAGGGTAACTACAATGTCTTTTTCAAAGCAGACTCCTATTATTAATGTAACAATAGGAAAAGATAACATTTACATAACACCAAATTTCTGCACATTTCTTAGTGGTATAGGTGACCTCTCTAGAGAAGGTATTTTTAACTCAAGAAAAGATAATCCGATAATATTGTGTGTGCTGCTACTCTGCTAAAGCAAGAGCATACCTTTATGCAATGAATGCTGCACCTGCTGGTTCCTGTTTTGTGTTGCAGGGCACTGTTTTGACTGGGGTAATGGTTTATCCTGTGGTTTATCTCTAGCCTGATGACATACTGATTAGAACTCCATTTACAACAAAGATGCAGGCAACTGACCTCCTTGGCAAATAGGGCAGTATAGTTAGGTGGAAAAAGAACTTACGTTAATGAGAGCTGCCTTCTTTCCGAATGGTAAAAAAATAACCAAAGCAGAGTAAACCTCTTTCACCCCTGCTGCTCTGCTACTGCAGCCAAACAAAGAAAGGATCAATGCCCATTCAAAATGCCCTGCTATTGACAGGTAGTTCAACATTGCAGAGAAGAAGGAATAGACAAAGCTTGTGCACATCTGGGAAAATAGGAAGGAAAAACAGGATTCATCACGTTTTCCTTTAATTTATCTCACTATACAAAGAAAATCATGCCAAAAAGTGAAACTCCGGGGTAAAGACAGCTTTGTATTGCAGGCAACTAACCAAAGTGCCAGCAGATTTCTGCCCAGAGATGCCAATGACTGTCAGTGTCTATGATATTTTTGAAATGATGCTCAACTACACACTTTGTGAGAAGCTCAGGTAGGAAATAGTGCTTCCTCCATAGTTGCCCTCCTGTAGGTGAAATTGCCTTCCCTCCTGTGCTGAATGTTGCTAAACTGTGATCAAGGCTCTTCCTTCATCCCCTGCCCAGAAGTAGTTTTCGCCACACACGTGGATGTAAAACCCTTACAGCTGAGAAAATAAACCTTCCCCATGTAATGCCATTACTTTCCTAGAAAAGACGACACTGGCCCATCACAGTGATAACTTCTATTTAGAAAGCAGAGGTGAGGTCCAGTCTACCTAATTTAGGACCCTAACTTCTGTCTATGTTTTAGGTATTGAAACTCCACCAAATTTCTGATATATTCAATGAAAGAGTGTGTCTCTGAAGGCCTCCAGAGGCACATCTGGTCTGACTAAGTGCAGTTACCCAAGGGAGACAAACTGAACCTGATCCATCCATTTAGTCTGAAAAAGTTATAATCATTATTAAATTAATTGATATGGCCGATAGTCCGTGAATAAACTGTCATGCTGTATGCTGTTCCACAGATTCCCCATGGAATCTTTTAATCTCAGGGTAAAAAAAACAAGCAGTACTTAAATCCTGATTTTAAGACGAAGTCCCTTAGAACTGTAGATTTCATTGACTTTCTCTAATGATTAAATTCCTATCTTATTTAAATGTTTCTGAATATTTTGTTCTGTGTAACAGTTTAACCTGTAAGGTGAAATGATAAATATCACTTTTCCGCATTATTATACACTGGACTTTCTCTTCCACCCTCCTAAAAGGAGATCAGGACACCAGTTAATGTTCTATCAGCAGTCAATGTGATGGAGTATAAATATGGTCAAATACTATTCAACCAGTTTCATCTCTTCCTGTATTGCAGACTACAATTAGATTAATTTGGAAAACATTTTGATGAATATAATTTGTTGTGGCAGAATCAACACTACTTTTACTGAAAGATGTTATGAATCAATGATTGAATCTTCCCTGTATACCTGTTCCTTCACAAAACTTTGGCAATACTGAAGACTTGAAGAAAGCATGCTGTAAGAACAGGATATGTATGGAAGTGCTGAAGTTTTCTAACTATCTGATTTTGCAAGGTAGACAAAATTGACAGCAAAGTGTTGCAAAGGATATCACAACACCAAATGACTACGCATCAAAATGGCAGATGAAATAAACTGATAAATGCAAAATTATGTACCTGCCTGGGAAACAATATTTAACATACACAGTGAATGCTTCTAAATTAATTAGTGCTTCTCAGGAAATTATAAAATTATTCCAGATAGTTATCATAAAATGCCAGCTTGATGATAAACAAACCCCAAATTTCAGAAATCATTAAGAAAAAGTGGGCAATGAAACAGAACTGCATTACTGGAGAGAGCACCACACCTGCAGTAGTAGACACAGTTAAAATTGCAAAGGTACAAAGAAATATAACAGTGATGATTGGAACAGTGGAGGATTTCTAAAGACAGACTAAACCAATTGACTCTTAAAGACAGCAAAGAGAGAGCTGTAGGGGGATATGAAAAACTTTTTAAAATCAGGGATGATATAAAGTAAATAAGTAGGGAACAAGTTTTATTATTTCTCTCAGTACTATCAACAGAGGCAGCAAACTGCAATGATGCGAGAATAACTGAAAGCAAACAAAAAAAGGAAATATTTTTTCACAGGGTGACTAATGAAACCAGAAAGAGTATTACCACAGACTTTCGTGTTTTGGTGAGAAAAAAATTAGAGAATTTTATGGAAAATTAGTCCATTGATAACAGTTAAAAATGATGGTCTGGCCAAACTTTTTATTTGGTTTAAAAAGTCTTATAATTACCTATTGCTGAAAGTTGAGAGGGTAAATTGAGGAAATGGCAAGGATCTGCGGGGTCCTGCACTGTTCTCTAGTCAACTGCTACTGGCTGCCACCTGAAGCAAGTTTCTGTGCTTAGGTGATCTTTTGTTCTCATCTAGTATGGTTTTTTCAATCTTCCATTTGAAGCAGCTTACAGCTTTTTTTTTTTTTTTTCAATTTAAATTGCAATGAAATTACTGCAAAATCACAAATCGTATTAAAATTATGCCCATTGAAAGAATACAAGAATATGTATACTTGTCCTTAAGTCACAGAATATTATGCCTTCAGACTTTTGAAAGTGTTAAGATTTAAATTGGGTCAGGAACCAAAACAATATAATCTAAAATCATATTGCCTAAACTTATTTATAAAATTACTTTTAAACGCAATCATTTCAGAGACATCCCGCCTTTAAATTTCAGTGACACTGCAGGACAGTAATCTCTTCTCAGGTCCTGTAAAAAGCTGCTTTCTAGTGGCAAATGGGAAAGACAAAAGAATTAAGAGAGTATAAAACGGAATCACTTTGATTATTTACAACTCCTTATCCATTTTTTTCATTTTAATCTCATTGCATATGCTACATAAGCTTAATGTTGAACAACACAAGTTCAAAAATTTTGAAAACTGTAAAAGGCTCCACTTACACGTCAAGATAAAGACGGGAAAGCGGGGTGTGCAAAACTAAGATACAAGTCAAGTATTTGTGGATAAAATGCAACTACAAGAAACCTTGGGCCCAGTTTACATTTATGCATCCTTTGCGATGGGTAACTTTTGTCTATCCTGGGATAGCTATTGATGTGCTGATCCTGCTCAGCTATTCCTCTTCAATTTTTCTCCTCCTCTGTGGTCATTATCAAGCCTGCCTAAATAAATAAAAAAAATTGGAAGTCTGTTACTGTGCCTTTTATACAAAAATTCTCACAAAAGGTCATGAAATACCACTATCTTAGTTTTCAAAATAAGGACCTGAAGAACAAGGAGGATTGAGACCTACCAAAATTCACCCAAACAACAGCTGAATACTCCAGCATGGAGAATAGCTGACATCCTCAGTCTTGCCGAGAGCCCTAAGCAGTGAAGCACATAGCCTTTGCTTCCACTGGAGACAACTGTTAGGTGGCACTTTCCTTTCACTATCAAAAACCAGAAGCAAGCCATCCATCTGTTTCTAATAAACATCTATTACCTGTACTATTACCTGCCTCTAATAATGTATGCCATGAAAACTGTAAGACTGTGAGGTACATTACTAATATGGTGGTGGTGTTGCTGATGCTTTAAAAGCATCCAAAATATGAAAGCTTCCTTATTTTAATTAGCCCTTTAATGGGTGAACACTAGCTGGCACGGCACCAAGAAGTGACACATCTGGTAACTACCATAGGATACACCCCTACTCAAAACTGTCACTGCGACAATAACAAACCACTCAGTGTATTTTCAAATGAAAAAATATCAGTCAAATATGGCAGGGTAGTGCAACTTGATGCAAGCTGGATCACAAAACAGAAAAAGTCCTTTGCAATTTTGAAGTGTAACGTTTGAGGAGAAAATGCACGCCCTACAAAGCCTGTACAGGAAGAATGGAACAGCAGATGCAAAAGTCCACTGAGTGTTTCATCAGCCACCTGCCAGCCGCTGAACGGTGGCCAGTAAAAAAGCTACATCATATCAAGTTATAAAATGGAAGGTGAAGTTGGCACTAGTAGTGAAGTGTAGCGATTTTGCGTCACAATGTATTGCTTATGCTAAGGATAAGAAATACGAGTTCTACTTTGAAAAGAGCAGAGGTAGCAGAAATAGAGCAATGGGCAAGGCACACAAGACTGTTGCTAACTAGCCTTCTAAGTCTTCCTATATGCCTAATCCCCACTTTGAAGCTTTCCATACCTAAACTAGCAACCTATTTTCTGTGGGCCACAGAACATGAATGAGTAATTTATTTTTATGCCAATGATGGTGGCTAACAGGTTGGATAAAGGAGTTTCCTCTCTGTGTCATCTAGCTAGGACTTTGCACAGTTTCCTTGGGATGCAGGTAGCTAGAAGTTCTAGGCTTCTTTATCTTCTACCATTACGTTAAGCCACACAAGATATATCTTCTTAGAAGAAAATAAAAATCAAAATAAAAAAGATTATTTTTAAGATACCTTCAAACCACAATGGCAACACTTTCATCTTGTGAATCCACAAAAGGAAATGACCACAGATAATAGAAAACGCAAGCAGTACGCAGCCAGTTGGTATCAGAAGACTATAAATAAACTACATTATTGTAGCTATGATACGACAACTTCATTGCCTTGGAAAGCAACAATGATACCAATAGAAAACAGGCAATGATTAAAAAAGACAGAGATCTGGACACAGAAAGTAATAAGGTAGGGAATCAACCTTCTTTTCCTGTTATTTAAAGCCAGCAAACGTGGATGTAAGCTGAACTAGGTGGACACTTAGTACTTGCAAAAAAGGTTACTTATGTACATGTCTAATATGGACTTAGAAATCTGAGCTTCTTATCTCCGTGTTTTTTAACCATTTTGGTCATTAATGTGGGCAACATGAAAAATAATTCTACTTCTACGTAAATATTATGACTACCGTAGCAGGCAATATAGTAATATTGTCTGAGGGATAACAACATCAGCTGTCTCAATGTAATCAAAATATATTATTTTGACATACCAAATAACAATAACCAATACACACATGCTGTAGAAAAATATAATTACATTTTTTGCACAAACATTTGTGATATTGTTAAGAAACAGTTGAAAGAGAAAGAGTTAGAATCATAGAATCGTTATGGTTGGAAGAGACCTTTAAGATCATCAAGTCCAACCATTAAGCTAGTACTGCCCAGTTACCACTGAAAGTTATGCTGTTATCATGTATGTTAATGTGGTGGTTTTCATTCTCATTGTGTTTCTTCACTTGGGTCATTTCTCCGTGTCACTGCGCTCCTGGGCCTGTCCTTGGCTGGTGGCAGTATGTACAGCTGAGGAACCCCACACTGTCCTTCCAGAGCCTGTTTCGTGGGCTACTGCCCAACACAGGTTTGTGTGTTTGTGCAATACCTGCCAGGGCAGCATTTGATTACTAAATCCAATTAAACTATTGCAATTCTGTGCACGTATATAGCAGAGACTGTCTCAAAAAACAGAGAGAAGTCATATTAACTTGTACTATTCACTTTGCTTGTTATTTTTCTCAGGAGGATTTTTATGAGAAATCACCTCAGATTTTTTGTGATTACCTTTTTATTTATTTAATTCAACACTATAAATTAAGAAATTTATCATTAGTGAATGAAAGTATAAACCTCATCCTTATTAGAAATATGAAAACCAGACATGAATGAAGCTCAGATGGAAGAATTAATCTCTAAGTCATATTGTCCCATTGTTTCTATTCTAGTACTGTTAATTAACTCACATTTTACTTGTTAACCTGTGCTGGTGCCAGTGCCCAGGCACTGGTAGTGGGGGGCTGCCGGAGGGCCCCTGTGAGGAGCGGCTGGGGCTGCCCTGAGCTGGTTCCAGCCGGTTCCAACCGACCCTCCGCAAGGCACGGCCCAGCCCCACTGACAAGATGGCAGTGCCTCAGGGAAAGCCTGTGTAAGGAAGGGCACAACACTGCCCGAGAGTGACGAGTGAGGTAAAAAACTGTGAGAAACAGCCCTGTGAGCCCCAGGGTGAGACCAGAAGGAGGGGAGGAGCAGAAGCTCCGTGTGCCTGAGCAAAAATTCCCTTGCAGTCCCTGGAGAGGCCAGGATGGAGCAGGGGAATAGCATGAGGAGGAAGGAGTGGAGGAGCGGAGCTGCATGGACTGACCCCAATCCCCCGTTCCCCATACCCCTGTGCCACTTGTGGCAGGGAGGTAGAGGAATTGGGAATGAAGAAGCGAGGCTGAGCCGGGGAAAAAGGCCGGGTGGGAGGGGGAAATGTTTAGATTTTGTTTCTTGCCATCCAAATCCATTTTAGTTGGCAATAAATTATTTTTTCCCCAAGTCGAGTCTTGGGGAAAAAAAGGTTTTCTCCGTGACAGTAACTGGTGAGTCATCTCCCTGCCCCTATCTTGACTCATGAGTTCTTCTCATCTTATTTTCTGCCCCTGTCTTGTTGAGGAAGAGGAGTGAGAACAGCGGGGTGAGCGTCTGGCAGCCGGCCAAGGTCAACCCACCACAAAATTAATAGAAACAGAAACACATTAGACCTGAGCTACTATTACAGAAACTATTTATTGGACCAAAAATATTGCTGTTAATGGTTCTGATTCTGATTAAAGGTAACTTTCTTAGGATTTTTATAATTTTATAATTACTGACCATTTCTGTGGAAGTTCAAAAAAATTGCAGGTGGTGCTTCACCACCTCTGAGGCCCTCAATTTTTAAATAATGTTTGCTCAGAATTGGTTTATACCAATTACATGTATACTTAGCACAACAGCCTGTATCAGTATAAAGTAATTTCATTGATTTCTTTGAAAAATTGAAAAATAAGGTCTCTGGCTTTTCAAAACTTGAACTGTTTTACTAATCTACATGAAAACCACTTTGTTTTATCAGGAACTATACTGCTACTGGAGCTGTAGTGAATCTACTTTCCCCTGACTTACCTGACTTATTTTACGAAGCCTTCAATTATTTTGTTTGAGCTTGCCTTGTCTTGCTGGCCTTTATAGAAAACAGAAGGCACAAAAGATAACTGATGTTCCCCCATCTGTTTCCTTAATAAATGCCCTCTGCTACAAAGGACTGGTGTGCGGACAAGAAAATAGGACTCACTTATCAAACCATACACCCAGTGCCACCAGAGATCCAAGCTGTGTTTTGATAAGGATTTCCTGGATGATGTGACAAAATTCTGCCTGAATCTCAGAGGTATCTTAGGCATCTGGCAAAAACACTTCATCCAGATCATGAAAACAAATCACTTTTAATTAGTCAAGTCCTAAGTCCATCTCTCCCTGCCCTGGAAAAAAAATCTCCTGCTAAAAAAAATACCTCTGGCTCTGACATTTGAAAACGTGATGCCATGTTATCTCTTAAACGCCCCAAATAACAAGATTAAATAATAGAAAAAAAGCCAAAATCAAAATCTGACATGTATGTCAACATAAAACAACCTTCAATTTGCAATCAGAAAAATCCATATGTGATTACTGTGTGTAATGCTCACAAATTATTTGTCTGGTTTTGGGTATCTTTTTAAGTGCAGCTGTATGAAATCATGAAATGTTTTCAAATACAGACATGCTAACGGCTAACAATTTTTGTTCTGGTCAGATATTTTATTATAGATAATAAAATTACTATAGATAGATATAGATACTATAGATAATAAAATTACTTGTAACTTTAAACATATCCCAAAGCAAGATGGATCTGGACACACCCTTTCTTTAATCTCTCCTACCTGTGATGAAATTTCAATATGATACTAGGCACTGGTGATCTTTCCAACCTAACTGGCAAAAATTGGTTTTCATATCAATGCTGTGCTCAATGAGGGACTCTGACAAGGATGATCCACTCCCTCTACCTTGTATGGAGGACAGGCTCTGTTTGAATCTCACTCTGTATCTCGTATCTGTCTTGCTCTGGAATACCCTATATCATCACATATGGCCAGCTCTTCATCTTTTCTATTTCAAAGGAACTCCAGCCAAGTGACTCTCAGGCATGCTGCAGTCACAGATACACTAGTTAAGAAAATAATTGAGAAAAATATTCACATTCAAGTTGAAAGAATCAATTCATCCTACTTCACTCAGCATAACCCAATTGTTCAGGTGCCATGTGTATGATCTCCTTTTTGGCATCGTGTGTTATAAGCCACTGCCAGAGGCAGAACACTGAATGTGATAAATCAATGATCATTCCCACATGCCAAACCGAGAAACTGTCAATAGGGTGAAGCACATTCCAGTTTAAATGCCTGCAGCACCTTCCATATGTCTTACTAAGGTGTGGGGGTCCCTGACTGGATTAGTCCAGATAGCCTGGGAAGGAAGCAATACATTTCCCAGAGAGCCATCACTCTGGAGAAAGTGGGAGGGAGAGAAAAGGGTTTATAGACTACAAAGCTCTTTGGCAAAAGGTCAAGCTTTGGATGAGTATTACTCTTCAAGGAGAAAAGACTAGAAGAGATTGAAAATGGTACTGCTACAAAACAAAACAAAAAAGCAAACTCACAAACTGATGAAAGAGCTGAGATAAAAAGAAATCTGTGGCATAACAATTAGATAATTTTGTGGTGCTTTTCTTTACAGACTGAAGTTTCTGGATTTGAAATAGCTCCTTTGGAAAAAGATTTTCTGAATAGGTTTTATAGTTTATTTCTCTGGATACAGATTGCTCTAACAACTTACAGAACTGCAAGAATGAGGATAATTGTAATTCTCATACTGTGGATGTTATTGTCTCTGCTCTTCCTGAAAATGGAGCAACAAAATTAACCTAACATCTGAGAAGGGAACAGAAAAAAGCCTGTTGGTTTTTTAATTTTTTTTTTTCCCTTCACTGATGAAGAAAATACCTCACAGTGAAAAAAAAAGGATTAATGGTTTGGAATGACACATCATGAAAGCATTTTTTAATTCTGAATTCTTACTGTGATCAACAGATATAGGATTTTTGGGGGGGGGGAGAAGGGAAGGCTTGTGTTTTTTCTCTGGTATACACTTTGCATAAAGTAAAGGCGTCAACTTTTTAATAATCTTAGTTGAAACAAGGTCATTGTATAATTGTACTTTGCTGTCAATAAACCTTTGTAAGCCCTCAGTCAAACATTTAAAAAATAGTCTCCTAATCCATAAAATCTACTTTGTTTTACTGCATAGGTTTGAAAAAGGGTAACCAAAACATCCCTACCTATCCCATCCCTATCCCTTTCTAAAGCAGGCTTAAACCACTGCTTTAGCAAGCACAGAAGATGAATTGATACATCCTTGAGCCCATTGCTGCATTGACACTTACAGCCCAGGTTTCTTTGTGACACACTACTGCCCCAGTGAAACCCAGGTGTTTCAATATGACTTCTCTGACCTGGAGCAAAAGAATTGATACATAGACATTAAATCTGACCAATTGTAGTGATGGGCAGGTCACCTAACCCACCATCCTTAAACCACCACTGCCACAATAGCTTTGCTCCTTGCCCTGTTCTTTATCACCTTGTGATTGTCCATCAATATGTCCAGATCTAATGATAACCCTCAGTCTTCATACACACTCTGTATGTCCGCTCTCCCAGGACTCCCAGCAACAA
The DNA here is from genome assembly GCF_964106895.1 of Numenius arquata. Classification (NCBI taxonomy): domain Eukaryota; kingdom Metazoa; phylum Chordata; class Aves; order Charadriiformes; family Scolopacidae; genus Numenius; species Numenius arquata. Next base: position 22,180,293 of record NC_133582.1, on the reverse strand, counting down.
CATGAGGAAAAGACAAGATTACGCTGTGGTGGTTCTGATTCACATATTCATGGAAGGGTGCATACTCTGGCCACTAGGAAGATCAGAAAAGAACAAATAGTTATTAAATTTCCTTGCAGTCTTGAAGACTTGCCCTCAATGATGCCATTAATTCAGTGTCTTTCCTCTTTGCATAGCCATCACTTTGCAAAACTTACATAATTTTAGGGAAAATAATGCATTAGGAAAAATAACGTAAGCTGGACCTTGTTCTTACCAATGGGTTGGTGGGGAATGTGAAGCTCAAGGGCAGCCTTGGCTGCAGTGACCATGAAATGGTCGATTTCAAGATCCTTAGGGCAGAAAGGAGGGTGCACAGCAAGCTCACTGCCCTGGATTTCAGGAGAGCAGACTTTGGCCTCTTCAGGGACTTTCTTGGTAGAGTACCATGGGATAAAGCCTTGGAGGGAAGAGGGGCTCAAGAAACCTGATTAATATTCAAGGATCACTTCCTCCAAGCTCAGAAGAAAAGTATCCCAACAAAGAGGAGGTCAGGCAAAAATGCCAGGAGGCCTGCATGGATGAACAATGAGATCCTGGACAATCTCAAACAGAAAAAGGAAGCCTAAAGAGAGTGAAAGCAAGGAGAGGTAGCCTGGGAGGAATATAGAGAAATTGTCTGGGCAGCCCGGGATCAGATTAGGAAAGCTAAAGCTCAGACAGAGTTAAATCTGGCCAGGGATGTCAAGGGCAACAGGAAAAGCTTCTACAGATATGTCAGGGATAAAAAGAAGACTATGGAAAATGTGGGCCCTCTCCAGAAGGAAACAGGAGACTTGGTCATTGGGATATGGACAAGGCTGAGGTAATGACTTTTTTGCCTCGGTCTTCACTGGCAAGTGCTCTAGCCAAACTGCCCAAGTTGCAGAAAGCAAAGGCAGAGGGACTGGGAGAATGAGGAACCACCCACTATTGGAGAAGATCAGGTTCAAGACCATCTGAGGAACCTGAAGGTGCACTAATCCATGGGACCTGAGGAGTTGCATCTGCGGGTCCTGAGGGAACTGTCAGATGAAGTGGCTAAGCCACTAAGCCACTATCCATCATATTTGAGAAGTCGTGGCAGTCAAGTGAAGTTTCTGCTGACTGGAAAAGGGGAAACATAATGCCAATTTTTAAAAAGGGAAAAAAAGAAGAAGACCCAGGGGAACTAGAGGCTGGCCAGTCTCACCTTTTTGCCCAGCAAGATCATGGAGCAGATCGCCCTGGAAACTATGCTAAGGCACATGGAAAATAAGGAGGTGATCAATGACAGCCAACATGGCTTCACTAAAGGCAAATTGTATCTGATAAAATTGGTGGCCTTCTACGATGGGGTTACAGTGTTGGTGGATAAGGGAAGAGCAACTGATGTCATCTACCTGGCCTTGTGCAAAACATTTCACACTGCCCTGCATGACATCCTTGTCTCTAAATACGAGAGACATGGATTTCATAGATGGACCACTCAGTGGATAAGCAATTGGCTGGATTGCTGCACTCAAAGAGTTGCGGTCAATGACTTGAAGTCCAAGTGGAGAGCAGTGATGAGTGGCGTTCCTCAGGGGTCGGTATCGGCACTGGTGCTGTTTAACATCTGTGTTGGTGACATGGACAGTGGGATTGAGCACACCCTCAGCAAGTTTGCAGGGACCAAGCTGTCTGGAATGGTCGACAGGCTGGAGGGAAGGGATGCCATCCAGAGGGACCTTGACAAGCTTGAGCCACTGCAAACCTCATGAAGTCCAACAAGGCCAAGTACAAGGTCCTGCACATGAGTCGAGGCAATCCCAAGCACAAATACAGGCTGGGCAGAGAACGGATTGAGAGCAGCCCTGGCGGGAAGGACTTAGAAGTGCTGGTAGATGAGAAGCTCAACATGAGCCGGCAATGTGCGCTTGCAGCCCAGAAAGCCAATACCAAATACCTCATGTTCAGAGTCCTGGAGGGACAGGCACTTGCCAAGTTATATCACTCCAATTTCATTCCTCCTCCCCTTGCCACTCTGCATAAACTATCCCTGTACCAAACTAGTTTCCCTCTGTCAGCCTTAGTTTCCATTGAGAATTTTTGTTTTCTTTTATTTTTTTTCCTATACTTTCTCTTGTTAAGATGGTAAATTTTTCTGAGTGAGTTTTCAAGGACACTTTATGGAGAGAGCATTGTTTCAGAAAAATATACTTAGTAGATCAAGACAAGGTTTGCACCTCAGACAAAATTCAAAATTTCATGTACAATGTTAATTTATATCCTTAAAAGACACTCTGTCATTTGAATGAGCTTGTACTAAGCCATTGGGATTATTAAATTGGGTTTGGATTGCTTATCTTGCAGTTTCCCTCTTTTACCTCCTCCATAACAATATATTCTGAATACAATTCTGATTCTGTTCATTATTAAAGTTCATTTTTACATCTACTCCTGTGTGAAACCTGAATCAGACCAGGCTTGCCTGAGGAGAATGGCGGCTTGTGCCGATTGGCCAATACTTAGTGGCGGACATTTTGCAAATAAAATATTCAGTCAAACATAACCAAAACAGCAAAAAACAATCCGATTTTAAAAAGTCCTACTGGATGGGATCTATTCTTGAACAGATGGCTGGAATAATGCCAGTGCCCTTAGTGAAAAACACTTATGCCTATAGACTATTCTGGCAGCCAGAGATCCCTGCTGCTTAAAAAAGTGTAGAAGAATGTCACACACAAGACAAAGTCTCCATTTGCCATACAAAATGTGTTGCAAACGACTTTTTAGAATAAAATAGATGAGAGCAGCCTTAACATCAGGCTGAGGATTTTGCCCAAATTTTCTAGATTTTTGAAACATTTGTCATACTACAGCTTCACACAGTTATAAATAATTTTCTTTTTTTTTCTGAATTAAGAAGTCCTTGCGTAGTATTCTAAGGATTTCAGAACAATAAAACTGGTATTCTTTCACTGTGTTTATAGTCAGTTGTCTGAAGACTGTAGGAGCTAATGCAGCTTTCTCAAACCTGTGGGATGGGCCTTTGCACTGTTCTTTTATTCTGTCAGTGCGTAGTGGGGGAAAGTGAAATCTGTGGATTCTCAGATGTTTGAGGAATTTCCAGTAAAAATGCTTAGGATGCCACTTTGCCTCGGCAGCAAAGGTTCGAATTTTTTTTGCCTAAAACCAAATGTGGCCCCCAAACCAAGCTCCAACAAATCGTCTCTCCAGCAGACTAGTCCTGAAGGTGGTTAGGATAACCAAGTTGTCTTACCCTGTTTTCTCATCTGTGCATGCTCTAAATTGCCTCAAAAGGCAGGGGAAAAGATGTTTCCTACCAAAGGCTCCATTGTGATCCAGAATCAGCCAGACAGACATGAAGTCTGTTTAAATTCCATTTTAAAAGTTGGATTTGGAGCTTATTACTTGCTTAACAGCTTAGTGGTTAAGCACTGATCTAGAAAGCAGGCATCATTCATTCTAAGATGTGTACAGCCTTTGATGTTCTCCAGAAGCATGCTATGTGGAGCAGGGCCATTCAGTGGTATCCTGAACAGACTATCTGGTGAAAAACTTAAATTTCTAATCCACAAAAGAAAAATCATGACTGCAGTCTCTAAATACATTCAAGCTAACAGTATAAGAAAAAGGATGTATGAACTCAGGGATGAGGACTAATAGGCTGTGTGTACGAAAGGAAAAATTTAAGCAGAATATTAAAGAACGTATTCCTATTAACATGAATACTTTAGAAAAGAAATGGAATCCTCAAGGAAAACAAGCATGAAAAAACATTGTACACATTCAACAATGATTAGTGAAGCTGTTCCTTAGTGAACTATTAACAAAAAGATCAAAGCGAATAAAAATGTCCTTGAAGACTAACCATAATTAATTATCTATTTCTATGATAAAAGAACTAATAATCATATCGTGCTAAGGTTGAGAATTTAAGCACTCATTCATAAAAAAAAAAAAAAAATATTAATTATTTCGGCACCTTAAATGTATGTGATAAAAATGTGTGTGGAAAAAAAAAAGATTATTAAGATATTCTAAAAGGGAAGAGAGGAATTTTAAATACAAAACATGAAATGCAAAAAATAAATATATATCTCATAAAAATTAAATCCACAACAAAATCCAATTTCTGACACCAACATTAAACAATAAGCATCTAGTGAAATCAATAAATAATCCACAATTATTATTATTTGTTTTTTCCAAAACTTGCATTATCAAAATATTTATGGCAGTGAATGAATCTTAATTTATCTCTATAAAAATGAAAGACACGAACATACATACATAGACAGGCAGATAGACAAGATAGATACTGAAGTAAGCTTAATAAGAAATTTAATGTAGAGTTACAAATGCAGAAAAAATATTTATTATTAATTATTAGGTTATGCATTTGTAAAACAGAAAAACAGAAGTCACAATACACATATGATTATTCTGAACCCCAGTTATGGATATGTTTTCTCATTGTCTTAATTGTGCAAGTCTAAACTTGGAACCAAACTGAAAAACTGAGCAGCATGATTGAATTTTGACTTACAAATTACTCTTACTCTGTTCCATTTGAAAAAAAATTGAATTTCAAAGGTAAAATGGTATTTCAGACATACTCTATGAGAACAAGTTCCATGTTCTGTACGATTTATCTTTTAAGCCCTAAAATGATAATTACATTTAAATTACTCTCCAATTCTATTGCATTAACATAATTGTGTGTCAACTAACAAGATGTACTTATTAAATGGAGTATTTCTAGGCCATTTACACATGTAATAATATGTTATTGTAAAATTTATAGTACACCCAATAATACTTTGCCTAGCAACTTGGTCTTACTGAAAATGGTGCCATTAAATAATAGCAACTCCACTATTTCCTGTTGACCTTAATGAACTCCTCAGTGCTCTATAAAGAATGTAAAAATTAGCATTGTGATATTACACATCTTTAAAGAAAAGCGTAGACTTTAAAAACAAGGCCAGAGCAAGCACTTTCTTGAAACTGTAACACTTCAAGATAGAAAGGAGTATTGCCTTCATAACAGGTACAGTAAAAGCAATGGTTAAGTTTTGCTGTTGTTTTATGCTAGATTAGTAATTCCCAAAGACATCTGGGGATTTAAACTGGGCAATTTAAATGGTTCAGTGCTGGATGCAGGAAGTGAAATTTCCTTCTTCCTCCCACCAGAGTTAATAAAAGTTCACAATTAATTCATTTTGTCTTTCAAAACTGGACCTTCAAAGTGAGAATTCAATCATCCTAGTGTAAATTGTTATCTTGGTTAGTCTATTCAAGTGTAAAAAAGAAGTACTGTAAAATCTTGAGCCAATGGGATAAAGGACGAATTCAGGAAAAGGGGCCGATGAAGTTACAACTTACTTCCTTTTCCATCCCACTGCCGAATTCCTTCCCACAGTATAAAAGTTTCTGAGAGCTAAAACATACATATGGACTGCTTGGCTTCCAATGAAACACTGTTAAGTCTAAAAGACTCTGTGAATGTTGAATGGTCTGCCTGCAGGTTGTAACTTGTGAAATTTTAGCTTTGCCTAAAAGACAATGACTCCAGAAGTCTACAGTCATGGCATATTTTGTTGTTTAAATACCGTTTTTTTTCTGTGAGAGAAAAAGCAGATATTTCTGATGTGACAGTATTGGGATTTTTCTGCTTTACTCCCAAAGCAACACTGATTAGATTCAGAAAAGTCATAGGACATCCTTTGCTTTTATTTGCAAGTAAAGTTTCGCACAGAAAACTGAATGTACTTATTTTTCATTGACAAGTTTGTCCATTTTTTGGTTTTACAGTAAAAAAAAAAAGAATGAAAAGAACAAGACTTACGTAGGTCTATATTTTTCTCAATAAGTCTGGGATATATGCTATTAGTTTCCAGAAACTGCTATTTTCTTTGAGTCAAATATTCAATCAGAATGAATATTCAACAGAATATTCAACCAGAAAATTAAATCTCCCATTAACAATCAAAGGGTATGCACAATTTATGGGCGAGTGGTTGTTGTAATTAAAAGAAAAAAGTGAAATAGAAAGTTACTTAAATCTGAAAATAGCTACTGAACATTTGCGCAAGCTACTTTGCTAATCTCTGCATTCAGAAGGGCAGTAGCGCTGTGAGCAGACCTGGAGATGCCACACCAGAGCAAAGAACAGCAGAAGGGCTGGCACTCCAGGAAGCAGGCAGGGGAAAAGCTGCTTATTAAGCCTCTTCATTTCACTGTCAGTTTGTTCCCTACAGTATTTTTCTTCAGTAGCGTGTTGAATCTGGTTTTAAATGTCCCAAGAGATGATGCTACCATCTCTTTTCTTAAAGAGCTATTTCACAGCCAAAAGGAACAGAGGAATCTTACCCTTTTGATATTATATTCCAGTACTCTTACAGTAATGTTATCGCTATGCTCTGCATTAAAAACAATAATGGAAAGGAAAAATGAAATATCTTTCAGATACTTGTATCATGTTTCCCTTTGGTTATGAAAGGAACATTGGCTTGAAAAAGAATTTATGGCTCACTGACTTTAACACAGTGCTACTCCATGTAATTTACTTTGTGAAGTAAAGTGAAAGCAGTTAGTTTCTTATTTTTCTATTTCTGATGGAAAGCTTTAAACACAAAGCTGTCGTGGTTAGAAATCTTCTAATTTCCAGCTTAAAATAATTAACTGACAGTTTATATCCAATTAATTCTCTTCGTATAACTACTTTCTAACTTCGTAATTTTTTTCATTCCTGTATTTATCCTTCTGGGGGACTTACAGGAAACAGTCACATCGGCTCTCAGCTTTAGGTTTTTTCAGCTTCTTGGTATCTTCTACTTATGTTTTTCTCCTGCCTGATCCTTTTGGAATGCTCTCATTCACCAGTTACACTATGAATTCATTTTTTCTTAGACTTAGTAACCTCAATTTTACAAAGCTTTTCAGGGGAGGCTTTAATACTTCCTTACACAAGGACATTAGCATTTTTTCATTTTCAGAGCCAACACCTCGACTGAGTTTGCTTTCTTCACATCTGAATGATTTTGATGATTCAGTCATCTAATACACCCAACTCTTTTTCCTCTTCCCCCACTGAATATCTCCCAGTTTATTGTACAAATTTGTAACACTCCCTAAATCTTTGACTATCCACCGCACTAATGAATTTAATTCCATGTTCTTGTTCTTAGTCTTCAATTTTTATTTAATTCTTTCCTTTTCCTTTGGTAGTTTTTCTTTGAATTGACAAAATCCTTCTAAGCATGTACCATAGACAAAAACCAATGACATCCTCCTACTTTTTGGACTCAGGTCATTAAGGAAAATATTAAATGAGAAACCTTACAAACTAAGGCTAAAAATCTCAGGCAATAACCCCCTTTCCCCTGCAGTGTATCTTATCTGTTTCAGTATCAACTCATGGTTTTTTCCTCTTTAGTCATTTCCTTGCAGCACATTACAATTCTTGTAGTAATCCTACTTTTAATTTACTCTTTGGCACTGTATCAAATATTTAACTAAAGTCCAAATACATGAGCTTTACTGCATGTCATTTGCCTAAAAATTATTTATCAAATTAAAATCAGAGATAAAAACATGTTGTGTTCTTTCCCATTTCCAATTGCCTTCATATATTTCATTATAATTTCAACTGAAATTTGTTCTAAAACTTTACATGCTATTAAGGCCAGATGAACCCACTATCCCAAATCACTTAATGTCTCCCTCTAAATTTTAAATGCAGATTTTACCATTGTTCTCTGGGTTTATGGTATCAGCTGGGAAAGGTTGACTAGGGATAGGTTGATCAGATAGACCTGTGGTTTCAAATATGGTTCTTTCAAAATTACGGAATGAAGAACATTTAATCTCCCCCATCTGGATTGCATAGAATTTTTTAAGCTTTTTTTTCTCCTGTGCAGCATTAAATCACATTTTCATGTCCTCATTATTCCATATTCTATACCATTGCCTTTACTGAAAGTTTTGAGAAGATTTTCATTTAGAATTAGGGGCAAATAAGCCATTTTAAACATCTGACTGTTCCTAGAATAAAGATCCCTTTTCTTCTTTTTCTATTCTTAATTTTGCATGGTTAAAGACCTCTTGTTTTGATTACTTTTTGTATGATATAGCTTGGCTTGATATTTAGCAATTCTCACACTCTAGTGTGTGCTGAATTCTAATATGTAGATTTCATATTGACTAGTTAGAAATAAAAAAAAAAAAAAGTTATCTGCTTACACTCAGTTCCTTTAAAAAAAGAAGACCTATTTATTTATCTGTTGCAAACTTGAACTGTTCTTTATGAAACATCTTCCCTTCGCTCAAGTATCTTTTGCATTCATGATTTTTAAATTCTGAAACTGTTTAGTCCACTTAATTTCACTAGGCAGTCTACATAACTATTCACATTTTCTCTTCTTATATAGAACCTTATATATATTTTATGTGTTCTTTATGTAATCCATCAAATTGATCCATTTCAGGAACACTCACATGCAGGGTTGTTTTTAAGCAACAGGTCTCATACAATGACTTGTCAATGTACAATATCAAATACTCTTTTTTGGGAGATTGATTATGTGGTGTAAAAATATGTAAAACCTATTACGATTTACAGCAGTTTTTCTTCAATCAGGTAACTTCAAATCTCCCAAAGGACATTTATTCCTGTAATACTAACATTACACCAAATTTTGTATAAACTAACACTGGCAATCTATAACAAACTCTCAAATTAGACCTTTAAATCTTTTCCACACTTCTGTCACATATCTTGACCTGAAGATATTCAATTTTTAATGACCACGGGCCTTTTTTTTCTAATATCCCAACACCTTGTAAACAATTCTGCTTTACTACTTTTGCACGTACACATTTTCTCAGTAACCAGTAATGTTATTCCAGTCGTTGGATAGCTTTTCTCTCCTAAATATGTTTGCATCTCCTGTCAGCTTTCGTTATCTATGAATTTCATTAACATGTCATTTAATTCTTTGAAATCATTAACTAAGACATTAAATCAGAGAATATCCTGCAAATACCTAAGTACTTACTTAGCTTTAACCTTTCAGATTCTGACTGCATAACATCTTATGCATTTATTGCCTTTCCATCATCCATATAAAAATTAGAAAGATCTCTGTCATCTGAAGCCTCAATCACAGTGCCATTCTTTTTTCTGACCTGGATGCATGTGATCTCGCTCTGTTACCTCTGTTCGTAACACTATTGCAAGGATCTTTGTTTTCAGTGTGTTGCCCAGGGACATCCACTTCCCTCCAAACCACTTGTTGCCTTTTCCTTCACCACTGACTCAAATATCAGACTCAAACAACAGCCTCAAGTATCAAGACCATTTCTCTCTCATCAGCCACAAAAACTGACTTCTGCCACTGCTTAACTCATGATTGAAGCCTCCATCCATTCATTACACTTGAAAACACCTGTTCATTTTCTTCTATTTTGCTTTTCAGATTTTGGAAGATATCCTTGTAAACACATGCAGAGCTACTTTATTATTCTCCTTCATGTCCTTCCATAAATTTTTTCTTTGTTTTGAAGCCAAGACAAAATTTGGTAACAGAATGTTAATATACTATCATACTCATCAGTCTTGCCTCTTCTTTCATCTCTGATGGGGCAGTTTCCTGACCTGCAGTCAGACTTTAGGGCATGGACCGTCATTTTTTTTAGCATTCACGCAAAGAGTCCTAAGCCATGACTGGGTTGTCTACAAAATATTAAAAACAATAAATGTATAAAACCAGCAAAACTAGACAACAAAATAGAAAACCTAAGAGTTCCATTCATCCTGGTTTAATATTAGGCACCTGCACAGTAATTCTCTATTGCACTACAGATAAAAGCACAGAAGAGCCTTTCCCAAATCAGTTTATTGCCTTTATATTTTTTCAGTGATATAGCTAGTAGCTAATCATCCTAACTTTATTCCTATCCAAGCCAAGAAGAAGCATTGATATATATTTTTCCAGGGAAGAGACACTGTGTCCAAGTTTTTTGTTTCATAGAAATTTAAATCACAGAAAATTATCATATGACTTGGCATGCTAATCATAGACTGCAAATAGCAAATACTGGAGGCACTGCTAACAGGAGAAGACCTCAAAAGTGATCTGCAGGCTGATATTCTGTAGCACATAGCAAGTGTCAGGATGATTGGCAGCAAAATATAACTCCAGAACAGATGAGTTGAATTTGGAATCCCTCACAAACTGATAAACAGTGAAATCTTCTGTAGATAATTTGCCAGCAAGAAAAACTTTATCCTTAACCGTGTGAACCTTCTCACTGAGAAAGTTTTTTCATGCACTTCTGTGAGCAGCCCTGTTTTCGTTTATAGTGTACAAGTTTGAAGTGAAACAATGGAAAAATTCTGTACGCTACTGAAATGTGATGAATTTTAAGCTTGATAGCATTGACTGCTATGATCCAAGATCTACAGGCCAAATCTCACTAAGAAACTGGAAAAACTGATTACACAGGTACCACATTAAACATGCAGGAATTAAAAACTCAAGGTTTGCATGGCGCATTTAGCTAACCCAATGTTTTATTGAAGTTGATGTTTCAAAATTGGGTATCTTGAAAACATACATACTTGTGCAACTCCCAGAAGAACAAATGACATGACTGGATGTGGAAGATGGGTATTTACCCCAAATAACCCTTTCAAATTACGCTTGGTTCAAATTCAGAGAAAATAAAGGACTTAAGCTAACACTGACCATTTTCAGGGACAGAGATCGTTTTCTAGGACTAATGAAACAAAGGGAAGATTTTCTGAGTCATTCTGTCAACTTATCTGCCTTTGGGTCATTTCTGCCCCTTCCATTATGGGGATGCTGCAGCTTAGTCAATAAGCCATTATAAGAAGACAGACTTCTTACCGGTTATTGGGTGTAGTGGGCTGATGAGCATAATGTAAGCATCCCTGTCTGCACGGGTGTACAAGGAACTCTAGTAATCTAACAATCACCATTTCTGACATTTCTTTTTCTTGCGTTATCTTTACCTCCCTATTCACCCAATACAGAGTTTCAATGCAAAATCAGTTGCAAACTCTGGGAAAAGAAGAAAACAGGACCCCTAGTTTTTTGACCTGTCAAAAAAGGACTTGGAAGCCCTCTATGAATAGTCTCATAATCATTACTACTATTTTTTATAGCTGATCTATGTAGATGTACTGCATTCAACTTTTTCGAGATATAACTCTGAGCTTAGAAGAAATATAGAAACATATATATAATGATAGAATTAAAAAAAAAAATCTAATAATAAAATGTGTAACCTTGATTTTAAAACTTTTTTCCTTCTAATTTCCTTTATTTTTCTTCAGAGCATAAAAAGAAGCTGAAATAAAGAAATGAAAGATCAGTTATTGCTTTTCTGAATAAATCACCTGATTCTTGAGTTACACTGCTACATAGCAATACATTGCTGTGTGTCAACTGAAATACAGAGATACAGTTACAGGATTAAAGGCTGAAAAGCTATTTACTCTATAGACTTTGACTTTTTTGTTTCAAACTGTCCTTTCACATCATTTTACCAAAGATTTTGGTATTTAAACAGGCATATTTTTTTCTCCCTCTGTGCACACAGGGATTGTCACTGATTCAGGTTGGATTATATCTTGTATTCTTGCAGTCGATAGAATTTTACAGCTGTCAAAATCGTTCTAGAAAGGTAGAAAAGCTGGTACTTCTGCTTCAAACATGAAAAGACTTGGTAAGCCAAGAAACCTCCATAATACGTAGAAGGACATATGCTGCAGAGGCTGAATGATGGGTGAGTATGTGGTAGAAAGTTCTGGTGATAACACAAGGATGTAGGAGGATTTTGACAGTTGGGAGAAAGGGAAAGGATGCCAGCTCCTCTCTCCTACTCCTGCCGTAGCCACACAGCACCGTTAGCAGCACCCAAGAAGCTGTTTTACAATAAATGCTGTTTCTCTCAACCATGCAGTATTGATGGGGCTTTTCTGAAAGAGCCAAATACTTTTCCCTGTGTGTGTCCTTGCACTCCTTGACTTTAACACACCAGAGGAGATGAGTCTAGGGGTTAAGTAGGAACAAAATTATTGCCCTTTGTGAAATCAAGAGACATACCCATATAGATGCAAATATTATGAAGATCTTACAGTGACCTAGATAATGTTCACCTCAGCCTCCCAGTCACTTCCCACATCCCACAAAAGCAGAATTCATGACAGAATACAAGTGGGCTTTTAGCTCACTTAAGTGCATTCTGAACCCCCAAAAATAAGTATATAAAAAAAGATGCATCTTCCACAACATTAGAATAAAGGCTCCTGTAAGTGTATCTCTGTTAAAAATGAATAAACATTGAGTATCCTTTTAGCCTGAAGAGATGTATTTAAAATTCCTCCCTTTCAGTACCCAGACAACTGATGCTGCCAATTATAGGACTATTTTTTTAACATCAAGTGATGGAAGTACATCCCTACTAGCAAAGCAGAATGAATCAGAGCTTACAGTAGCTACTAGAGAGCTGTCAGAACTACTAAGCCCCCAAACCTCTATCCTGGCCCACAGCCCTGCTATCACAAAACCCAGAGTCAAAACATAATTTCACTCAAAGTTTGCTTTAATTAAGAGATGGCTAATCCACTTTTTTCTGTATCCTCGAAGACATTATTTCAAACAATAGTGTTTGGAATGTGCCGGAACATATTCACATTGTTTTGTTCTGTTTTCAAACAGGAGAAAATCGCTTTAAATACTTTAAAATATTCTGAGTGACAGAGATGCATGCAAATTTGAATAATCTTCTTGTTGTTGGCTTGGCATATCTGAGGTGAGATTCGCTAAAGCTGATGCCTGCGTGTTTTTCTCTTATATTGCTGTTCTATTCTTTATTAGCTGCTACAATCTTCCAAATCTCTTTGTTTTATATCTACTGTACAAATTTCCCTAGCATTGTTATCCTTTCCTTGCAAAATACACTTACACTTGGCCACAGAAGCAAGTTGACTACAGTTTAAATCCCATCCTAAATAGATCTTATAATAGTGTTTTTAAGTAACATTTAATTTCTTTTATAAATTATATAATGATTCTTGTGTCACAGTGTGCTTAATCCACATCTCAGAGACCTCCCAAAAAAGGGCTGGCAGAATGGAATTCAGTACATGCAGGAAAGGGATCTGGCTGCAGCTCAGGACTGTAAGTCATACCAAGGTAACATATTTTAATAGAATATAAAAGTGTTCTTTAATTTTAAAAGAATATATACCATTCTTTATTTGGAGTTGCTGTAGCAAAAAAGGTATGTATCAGCAGGCATAAATCTCCCACAGCCTTACTGAAATCAAGGCATTTGGTTTCACCTTCTTTTTAGTTATCTATTTTTCATGACACCTTTCACCTTTCTGAAGTGAAGAGCTGAACTATGTGGACAGTCTATTTATTAGTGTATCTATTAAGGTACAAACTGAACAAGCACAAGCTATAAAATGGTCCACAAGATAACGTGCATCGTCAGAAGAGAAGAGGGCCATTTGCTGGAGTTCTGCACAGACCATTTGCTGAGTTCAGCAGTGGGGAAGGAGCGCATGGGTTGGTCAATTCTTGCCACACAAGCAACTATAACAGCAAAGCATGGGAAGTGCTCTGGATGAATGCAAGGTGCTTAATTCTGTTGGGTGGCATGCATAAGAACAGCTTAAAACAAAGTAACTGTGTTCAAGACAATATATTTCATAGTATTTCTCTATTATCTGGGAAGTATTTTTTACCAAATAATTTAAATAAATTGTCCACGCAGTTACAAGCAGTATGGAAAGGTCCTGGGTCAAGAAGAAAGAATTGCCACTACTCAAATAAGGTTGGGGATTAAATGGTATCTGATTGTGGTTACTTGTGCCACTATTCAACTAATGTTTATTACAGTAAATAGTTACTCAGCTAAATAGCACTAAAAAGGAAAGTTTTACTGAAAACACTAACCAAGCTCTGTTCTTCGTGTTTTGTATCAAAAGTTTAAGAATATTAAAGTTTTTTTGAAAGATGAGCATTAGCTTATTCCACAAAGTATTTGCAATATTTTTGAAGGATAGAGATTTTGAGAAACTTCTTGCGGTAACAACTTTTGCATGCTTAGCTTGCATCATAATTTTACCGGCTATTTGTTTCTGGCAGCTTGTCCCTTAGCAAAAAAAAATAAAAAAAAAGAGTTGACCTCTTCTGTTGGTTTGGCAATTACATACATGCTTTGAAGCATAAAGACCATAAGCTGCCTTGACTAATCTGCAACAGCTCAGCTTCTTCCCCTGCCTCATCAACACCATGGCACCAAAATGGCATATCCTATTAGGGACCTAGCCAAGCTTGAAGTAAACAGGACCTTCCAGGACCTAATGGCTTTTGGCTGATGTCCCAGAGCTCCTGTTCTCAAATACATAGGTGCTCAGGTGTTTTGGTAAAGAACCATCACATCTACCCAGTGACTGAAGAACTGATGATATAGTTAAGCATTGTTTGACCTACTGTAATCCATACCATAAATCCAGGGGCATCTTTTAAGTGCACATGCAAACAGAAAGTTACAAAATCTATGATCATGCAGGCCATGACAGGATGTTATACGTTGCTTATTGCCGAGCTGGGTTAAAGGGATGCAGGCCCCACTGGATCTGTGGATGTAAGTGCCTAAGTTGTTGTTCTGAAATGGACCAGCATGGCCTTGTTCAATAGAGCCTTAGTGTTGATGCTGTCTCATTTTTGATAGAAATCTATGTTGTTATGCTGGCAGATCTAAAAGCATGCAAACCTCTGGGAAGTGGCGAGGAGCAGGGTCAAGAATTACCCTGCACACAGTTACAGCTGCTAAAATCAGGAAAAACGGGACTGACTTTCTGACTTAACACCTTTCAATAAGGATTACACTAAGACTTCTAATAGGGTGAGAAAGAATTCCAGAGCAGTTTTGACCTTCCGCAGATCTGGGAATTTAATGGATCCCATTTGTCATGACTTTAACAGCAACTGTACAGAGATATGACAAACTCAGAAAGACAAGATAAAATCAAGTAGATAAAAATCCACCCTGCAATATTTGTTATATTTCTAAACTTTGAGATGCACTAGGGAAAGAAAATTAGAGGAACAATAATTTGAATAAAATAAAATTAGAAAGGAGAAAAACAGTAAACATTGCCACTGCCTAGGAAGACAAAAGAAATAGATATGAGGTCCTCCCACTTGTGATCCTTATTTTCCATCCAAAATGGAAATGTTCAGCAGAATACTACATCAAACACAGATGAAGTCTAAAATCTCAAGAGCTTAATTGTGCTTAACACAACATGAGCGCTTAATGATTAGGAAGAAAAGGTACATCAAGGTTTTCACAATTTGGAAGTATCAGGTCTTCAATCAAATCCCATTGTCTGTTGCCTGGCTAGTCAGGACAAAATTAGTATCCTTCAGTTACATGTTTCCAAGAAATAAATTCCCTGTAGCCTACGGGAAGCACACTGAGCTGTAAGTCAGAAGAATGTGTTCTCTTATCTTTCCTGGCAGCTGTTTATACTTCTGTGCAGAGGTTTGTTGAGGATAAGCTGGGGTTAAAAGGATGATCACCGTTGCCCCACATTAGTACTAGGTAGTTGTGTCACATGAGCTAACACCCAATCTGAACTGAGAATTTAAATATCTGTTCTCCACTCTGCTGATTGTGATCTCAAACATCACGTAGTCTCATGCAGTGCCTCATACAGCAAATGTGTGAAGTGTATGGGGTTTCCAGTCGGACCATTTGTTAACACTTACGTAGTTAGGAGTTACACGATTATTATGAGACTACAGTAGCCCTTAGTTTGACTGGCAGTCATTTGCAATTCTAGCATTTAAAATATGGATATAGGACTTTCTTCAGATTATACATAAACCAGTTCCTATTTATAGCCTTTTTTTTCACAGCCTGTGTTAGTTTTTCAAGCTAAAGAAATATTCTAAATAAAATATAGTTAGAAACTGTAAAAAAAATGTTATTTTTGGCCCTACGCAAGCTATGACTAACTTCGGTCATACTTACAAGAAACATTTCACTTTAGGGACCAAGACAGAAAGACTCACCAGGGGAGGGCAGGTAGTAATAGCTGAATGAGAGTTTTGGGATTGTTGAATGACCCCAAAACTTTACCTAAGGTAATTTGAAGTAACTACTTAGGCATGGTGATGAGAAACAGGTGTAGATTTTCCCTGCTTTCTTCCATGTTGTGGCTTAAGGTACAGACTGACTGCAGAAACATCACCTGTTTGATCCTGCCCAAACAGGGATTTAATCTCAAGATGTTTGACAAGGGAAACATTTACTTCTAGAAGAGGGATGAAAGGGGGATACAGCACATGGGTGAAGTAGAAATGATCATAGAATCATTCAGGTTGGAAAAGACCCTTGGGATGATCGAGTCCAACCATCAATCCTACTCTACAAAGTTCTCCCCTACATCATATCCCCCAACATCACATCTAAATGACTCTTAAACACCCGTGCCAACATGCCAACTCCCATAGTATTTCCAGAGTACCTTAGTTGCCGTAAACATACTTTGTCTTAAAAATCCTAAAAGCCCTCAGCTCTCTTTTTAAAATTAGTCTGAGCAAATAAGTAGTATCCTGAAAAGATCTGGCAAACTTTGACACAACTGGTATTAGACCCATGATACTTGTTTGGTATCATCTACTCATCGTTCTTCAGGTTTTGATACTGATGTGGCCTATCTGTGCACCTTTATTAGAGAAATTAGTTGAGGTTTATTATGCTTTTTTAAAAAGGGCATGGTCAATGTTATACTTACTTCTTCTACGAAGAACTGGAAGGTATGTATTTTTCAAAAGACTGCCTACAGTTTGCAAATACATATTACAATTGAAAAGTTACAATACATATATGATATAATAGTTATGAAGGGCACTTCATATAACATGTCAGAGTTAATGTCACACAAGGGCTTCTATTATGGTTTCATGTTTGTGCGTCTTCTATCTTTATGAAAAATATTCCTTACTTGCTTAAGTGTTGTAGAGTAAAACACAAAGTAGTATGGGCTTTTTGTGCATTCAGTAAGTCAAACCCAAAATCTCTTTCTTTATTAAGACCTGCAATTTGAAAAAAACCCACACTATATCATCCAGTCGCCTTCAGCAAAAATTAGTATCACGTGTGGGAGTATATTAAGGTGTATTATACGGAGTGCGTACTACAATTTACAGAATGAATAAAATGGCTTAGATTATTTGTGAAATTTTTTTCACCTCTAAACTTTTGAATACATCATTTAATAAACCTCTATGTTCCCTTTAAAAAGAACAGAAATAGTACATACTTGGGAAGTGCAATTTGGCATCTCTAAAAGTTCAGCAGTTTATTCATGACAAAGAAAGTTCTTTGGCATGATAATGATTCCTACTATTGAGGCTTAGTGAACAGGGTTTTGGTTTTTCGTCCTGCAGTACAAAGTGCTGATTAACTTAAAATAAAAAGCACAGAGATTTAATCCGCTGAAAGTAACAGCATGAATGTTCTTAATCCATTCATTCTATTCAGTAATTTTATGAGCAGCTCTTTGTACAGCAGTGCATCTTGCAGGAGCTGTAAGCCATTTTTACACTTCATTTACGTAACAGAGGAGATGCGATTTGAGGATATGACAATTAAGGGAATCTCTCTATATGTAAGTAGAATTCTAATTGAGGATATGAAGTTGCTGCATCATTAAATGTCTCAGACTATATGGTATCAAAGGCATGCCATGGATCTCCTCGACCAGGAATAATAAAAATTTGATAGCTCCCATTTGAATAGTATCATTTTAGAACAACAGACTGCTGAAGACTAGGGAAAACTTTTCAAGCAAGTCAGGGCAGGAATAGAACTTGGAGCACTAGAATTTCAACAGAAGCAAAACACACCACTAAGTTATTGCTACACAGCAGTCCTCTAGAAACTAGTATACAATACTACAAAAAACATTTTTCCCCTGAAAGAACCATATTCATTTCTCTTTGAATATATACTCCTAACCACTAATGACTTCCCCCCAATCAGATATCACTTTGCCCGCGACAAAATGGCTTGGTTTGGTACAGAGTATATACATGGTACATACTAAGGATGTGAAAGACTCAGAAGTACTTGTACAGTGCTAAATTAATAGTAATTTAGCAGGTATTTTCAAAAAAAGTTGTGAACGAGTTTGCTTTCATTCATAGTCACAATTTACAGCAGAGTAGTAGACAGTGTGTACAGACTCACTGATGTCAGCTTGACTAGTTGCCAATGCCAGTGATGTGCGTATCCTACTCCAACCTGACAATCAGCTGCCCATTTATACTTTACTTACTTAGTAAAAGTTCACCTCTAGAAATATTTTTGTGTGTTCAGTTATAAAGTAGAGATGTAAGGTAAATACCTTTTAAAGAAAATTTCCAGGAGGCCAAAATCTGAGATGTCCATGATATACCTTCCTGAAATGCAGTGCCAGCTCTGCAGCTGACACTGTGCAGTGTCAGAATACAAGATTGCCAACTACAGCCAAATACCAGGACAGTAAAACATCTATTACTATACAGTTATTATGCTCTGGGCAGAGCATAGTTTGCTTACAATAGCTAAATATTTCAGGCAAGGAGTACTAAAATGTACCATCATAAAAATGCAGGGGTGTTTCAGCTTTTGTGAAGCAGGTATTCCGACTACTGCTTCGTAGCACGTCAAAAATACAAAGGCACAGACACTAAAGTCTGCACAGCTGACTAGACCGACATATGTAATTCTTATATATACGGACTTGCAGCTTGCAATCACAACGGATAAACTTTAAAAATTCTAAACACTTTTTTTCTTTTCTTTTTTATTTTTTTTTCTTAGGTAGGAAGACAGAATCATAGAAACATAGGATAAAATAATTTGTTAAGGGATTTCTGAAGGTCATCTAGTCCAAATTCCTTGCTCCGCTGTCAAACCACTCTCAGTAAGACCCATTTTTCTCATAACTCATCACAATTTCCGTTGGTGCAATCTGCAATTGTTCTTCTTTTGCAGTGACAAACAGTCTGTTCCTGTCTGTAATCTGCATTTAGGAGTACAGAGTGGAGTTATATTCCCTCTCCCCACCTCTTCTCCTCTTCAGGCTAAACAAGCACAGCTCCTTCAGCCTTTTCTGTCCTCCTCTGGACTCTCAAGTTTGTCAATGCTTTTACTGTACTGAGGGTCCCAAAACTGGAATCAGTACTCTAGACAGAATTTCATCAGTCCTTTGTTGAAAAGAAAAATAATCACTTTCCTTGATCTGGTGGCTCCACTTTTGCTAATACAGACTATTATTAGAAAGGGCTTGTTAGCTTTCATTGCCACAAAGTCACACTGCTGAACAATGGTCAATTTGGACCCCCACCTCCTTTTCTGCAGAGCTGCTCCTATCTAATCAGTCCCCAGTCTGTGCTACTGCATGGGTTATTCCATCTTAGAAGCAAGTCTGTCCATTTGTTTCTGTTGAAATTGAATGAGATTTGTCAATCCATTTCTCTAATTTGTTGAGGTCCCTCTGTATGACAGCCCTTCCCTCCATCAGCAGCTATTCTCCCCAATGTAGGGTCACCTGTAGGCTTGCTGAGCACCCACATCATCCAATCACTGTTGTTGCTGATTGTTTTTTTTTACCTTATGCTTGATGCCTTCTTCCTCTGTCCTCCTGATGTATATTTCTAGCTCCTGACAGCTGTCCTCTTCATGATGACTTCATATTTCCCTCCTCTATCTGACCTTTCTTTTCCCATATACCTTGCCTACAACTACAAAAACCACTGCTGCCATAAATCCTTCCTTTCCTACTATCCACATTTATCTCACCTGAACTGGTTTCTGCCATTTACCGTACTGATAACATATCTCAGATTTTGAGTGGGTATTGGCACCTGAAAACTGGGAGGGAGTGAGGACAGTGGCTCGGTCCAAACACATAGCAGCAAAGACAGCACCCTGAGGAGACACTAGTAGCTTTTTCAAGCAGGATGTACTTTTCCAGACTTTGAGAAAAAGTGATAATTGGTTGACAGAACCTTAAACTGATAATCATTCATGAAACTAATTATGGTAAAACTTAGTATAGAAGATTATCCAAGTGCATTTTGTTTCAGGTGGAACATTGTCAGCGCCAAGACATATTCCAGCTAAGAGCAGCAGCAGAAATAAATTCTTTGAATACTATTTATAGAAAATATGTTTTTCCTGTCTAGTTGCAGAAAAAATCCATACTTTCAGTAGTTTATGAAGCTTCTGGTTGTTGTTGTTTCAAACGATGTGTTTGTATGAAGCCAGACTCACTATTGAAATACAATAATGTAAAAGCTTTCTTCTGGAGAAAGGTTATGAGACAGAGAGGCTTTATCATAATAAAAAAACAGGAGGGCAATTTGACTTTAAATTAAAAAAAATTACTTTAAATTAACAATGTGCCCAAAGAGGAAATAAGAATAGCATAAAAATAGACTAAGATGGTTTAAAAAAAATAAACAAAAAACCCCAAGCCAAATCTGAAACTCCAGGTATTTTTTGTAAAAAGGAAAATAGAGATATTTTTTTCTTTTTAAGTTAAGTTCCATGTAAGATTCTAGTTTCATGCAAAATTAATTTTCCCTCAGCAAAAATCAGAGATTCAAAAGTTAAATTTGAACTTTTGAAGTCTTATCTCTTGTGCATATGAATTTTTTATGTACCTTTTAATTACATAATGATATACTACCCTTTTACTCAGGTCCCTCTTTATTAAGGGAGTGTTATTTTTAAACCCAGTTCAATATTTTGAGCTGTCTCAAGATTATAATTACCATAGAAGAAAGCCTTTGCCCTAAAAGGAACATAATAAAACAGCAATTCAAAGAACTCCAACAAGAGCTAGAACTGACCAGAATGGCAGATACACACCTGCAGGAGAAATTCTGCTGACATTTTTCTCTCACAGTCATACTGATTTTCAAAGATATTTATTGACAAAATGTCATATACGAGATTGAACTACACTTCAAAGTTCATTTTTAAGGAGATCCCAAGTGAAACTGTGGTGGAGAAAGTGCTAAATTTTGAGGAGTAGAAATATGGATAGAAGATATTCTTAGTTCTTCTAGCTCCAGGCTGATTGATTTGCACTAATTGCATCACTTTGTTTTCTTCCATTATGACTCTTTCATAAAATCTAGATGTATTTTATAGAAACTGATCTTCCCGAGTTTATATCATATATTCACTCATGATAGAAAGAAAGATGCTTCAAAGCATATAAATTCTATAAAAAGACAGCTTGCCTTTTGGGTGATTCTTCAAATGGATAGGCTTCAACACAAACTATTTAATCTATTCCTATATTGAAATTTTGATTGATATTGAAAACTCTCCATTTCATTTGTGATATTCTAAGTTAATGGCAGTTTCTGAAACTGCCATCAATTACTGATGTGGACATGACAAATAGCGATATGAAGTTCACCCTTTTT
Organism: Numenius arquata; assembly: GCF_964106895.1. Classification (NCBI taxonomy): domain Eukaryota; kingdom Metazoa; phylum Chordata; class Aves; order Charadriiformes; family Scolopacidae; genus Numenius; species Numenius arquata. Next base: position 22,158,745 of record NC_133582.1, on the reverse strand, counting down.
TTAACTCAGTGTATTCAAAAGCTTTTTCCATTAAATTTGCAAATATAGCATTAAGGGCTGTGTATATGCTGTCTGAACCCACCTGTGAACTTCAGATACTGAGACAGGCTGGTACTTCACAACTGTAGAAGAGAGATCTTGCAAAGAACGTCAGAGAAAGGGATAGCATAAGAAAAGACTGCAGTTTGTCTTTCCCTCAAGAATTAACAGTAAATGTCATCCTTGCCTTGGAAGTACGAGCAAAATATAAAAATGTCTTTACTTGAACAAGGCAATTACTATAATTAAAAGGTATATGGAGAATATATATTTTTTTCAGCAAGCTCTGAGAGCCAAAGCATTTGACAGAATTCATTTTCTTTCAGTATCTGGGCCTTAATTCTTAGAAATCTGCACTTGGTCAATCTGCAGAAAGACGCCACAGGTTCTAATCAGCTCGTCCAGGAATACCCTTGAGTTACACTTTCCCACAAAACCGTCCTTTACTTCCAAAAAAAACCTTCATAATCCTCAGAGGTCATGGAAACATAAAACAAAGCTAAAAGCTCAACTTCATGGGACTCCTTTTCTCTCTTAGGGGCTAATTAGCAATTTTATTTAAATCCCAAAGTAGGAAGGTTGCTAATCCTTGACTTCAAAGTTCTCCAATTCTAAAATGTAATGAAAGAGAGCGACTCTTTCTTCCAATCTGGGAAGGGTCGACTCAACATTTCTGTTTCCTTTCTTTCCCTGTTTCCAAAAGAGCCTTGATTTGCAGGAATCCCGCCCTCCCATTCAGCTCCCCAAACAGCACTTGGGGAGGTAGGGCTACTTTGAGTACTAGCTTTTAGTTTTTACTCTTTCTAGCAAAATATAAAAATGTCTTTACTTGAACAAGGCAATTGTTGGATGTAGGTTTTGGGCACAAAACAACTGCTTGAAGTGGAAATATAACACCACCATGGAAGGATATGGCACTGTCAATGGTGGAAGGAGAACATGCAAGCACATACAGCTATAACCTTCACTAGAGTGTTATTAAAAGTGTCCTACGCAAATATTTCCTAGATACTCACTAGGAGGGACCAAGACCTATATACTCTAACTTAATTTCATAGGTAGTATCATCATGATAAAATCTTTTGACACAATTGAAAACAAAAATGTATTTAAATATTACAGATAAACCACACTGTTTTTCCAAAACACACTTTTAGTGAATTTCAACACTAGGTAGAAGCACAACACTTTTTAGTATGGATTCTTTATTAGATATCCCATTATATTTTGTGAAGTAAAAAGTAAATCAGTATAAGATTTTTCAAATTACAACAAATTATAGCAAGTCGGCTTTCTAGTTACCATGGTTACAGATCCCAACAGACCATTCTTTAAGAATTTTCTTCCCCACCCAAGATAGATACAGTCTTTTAAAAATGTTATCTAGACTACAGCAAAAGACGATTTATAGAACATTTATGATGATATGCAAATTAGCAGAGCTTTTGTTAATGAGACTGCCACTTGGGCACAAGCACTGGCGTCCTTATACCGAGAATGACAGCTGCTGGAAATTATAGGTCTTAATTCTACATAAACCATGAATACTCTAAAAATAAACTCCACACCATTTTAATTTGACAAATATGAAAAATATTTACTGTAACTATCTGACTAACCTATGAATAAGAACCCAAGACAGTGGCTTTTTCTCATGCTGTCATTTCTGAATACAGTGTTCATTCCTGTCAGGTGCCTCTGTTCTATTTTGCACTAATCTCTATAGCTCTTCCATAATCATTTTCACCATAATTAGTAAGCACCTTTACTCGCAGCTGAGTACTACGCAATTTGACCTATGTGTTACATGGGATTGCTCTGTACATTTTGCTTATCTTCTGGAGCTCTCATACAGGCTTAAAGTAAAGGAATTTAAGACAATTTGCAAACACGCACCATGCCCCGCCCCCCCGTTTAAAGGGAAGGTTGTTAATATGTATTTCTTTTCAAGACAATCACACAGAATAATGCAACAAATGGATTTGCAACCAATCTTATTCAATAGAGACTACTGAAAAACTTCACCTACAATACCCAAATACACTCCCAGAATTGTCAGTTTCCCCAAAATTTCCTTTCAGTTGTAATCATCAGACATACACTCAGGGGACACAATTTTCAGATTTCTAGAAACAATGGTCTGGAATGACTACAATAATAAATATTAATACCTAGGCCAAACCTGATGTTGACTGCCCTTTTTCAACAGAATAATGGAAGTCTACTGTCAAGATTATCATGTGCAACCTTACTGACGTCAAAGAAACTGGGCAAGTTTAAGTTACCAATGGCTTTGTCTGGCCCACGCTGAAAGCAAAGAGTATCTAAATACCATTAAAAACCTCGTCCTTTGGGGTTTTTTTAATTCACTGGTATTACTAATGGAGGCACATGTCTGATTTCCTAGTACACTATTCTTGCCACTGTGTAAGGAAATAAGAACCAAAAAACTTGTGCAACAGTTATCTGGAATGCATTAATGTGGAGGAACAAACATTAAAGTCTAAGTGAGATTTAGAAGATTTGCTATGTGTGTTTCATTACATGAAGGCTATTTCATATATACAGGTAATTTAAAAATTATATAAAATGTTTCTCTGCATTAAAATATCCCCATATTATTGTGTTTTCTGTTTTCCTTAATATCAATATTATTTTCTTTTTTCCTCAGACTCCTACACTAAAACTGTTCATCACGTCATACAGCTACTAGAAATTCCTGGTTATTTTTATAAGATAGTCCTTTTACTAATAATAGATTATACTAACCTAATCTTAACCTGTCAATATGTTTATTTTGTTGCTAACACAGGACATTTTTATAAAACTTTGGTGAAGTTAGAAAAGCAAATTAAATATTCAGTTAAATATTAATTCAGCAATCCATCAAGGTATTAGACCATCTGCTAAGGACTCAAGAGTTTCTTATCGTTTACTAAGAAGGGAGAGAGTGTGGGCAGCAGCTGTAATCCCGTTCAGGTAGATGCATTTCCAGGTGAAAAGAGGTCATCATTCCATACTTATTTAATAAACCAGATCTGCCTATCTAAATTGCTGTTTAAGTACCTCAGATTCATCTAGGTCCACACCAATATAGTCCGCTTTCTAACTTGTGGTGAATGTGTTTTCCACCCTCCCCCTTTCAGCTAGACTGTGGGTAGCCAGGCAAGGAGTAAACACGAGCCGGAAGACCAAGAAAGAGCATGAGGAAACATAATTCTAGCAAAGTGTTTGGCACTGGGCTGGCTCCTGGCTGCTGCTGTGGTGCTATGTCTTTGTCTAAAGCAGTCCTAAGTAGAATACGTTCCTGTTCATGGGAATGAACTGGAACCCCAGTAATGTGTGTTCTAAGCTCCGCAGCCATAAGGAGTGACTTGCCCCCCTCCAACGAGCTATCCATCATGACTTCTGGGCTTCTAACTCACTGTGGCCTAAGTATAACATGGAGCGAGGAGCATGTGCTCACTCGGAAGAGGGATTAGGACATAAAATGATGAGTTCAATCTTTCTTGAAATGAATAGAGCCAAGAGCCCAGGTTGCCATTCCTTGCACATGGGGCTTCTCTCTGCCAGACAGTGAAGGAGGTCAGAAGTAGCAATAGCAAAGTAGTAAGCATGGGTACAACCCACACTTAGGTGCACATCCACACTAGAAGGTTATGCAAAATAAAGGTCAAGGAGATGTGCACCAAACATTGACTACTGTCTCTCTACGCTTGTAGTGGTCAGCTAGACATCTGACTTAAAAAGGACTGGACTGCCTCTTCTTGTTACTTGAATTGCATGAACAGCATCTCTTCAGGAGTAGAAGCCTTTCTTCATTCAACTCATATGTGGTTATTTTTCTCCCTTCTTGTCTTGGCTGTTTCTCAGGAGTTAATGTTTATATGACATGTAACCCGCACCTGCAACACTTTATGCTCACCATTTTATAGTTTAGCTATCTAGAAATCATGTAATATTTATAAACTTTAGTAAAAGACAATAATGATAATAGTGATCATGCTTCCACTGCAAATATTGCTGGAAAATTTTGATTACTGATTACCACTAATTGCTATGAACATTCTATCACATTTGTGGCTCTGTCCCGGGCTCTATCTAGACTAAGATGCAGTTGTATGCTTTGGTCCTGGTCCCCTAATTGTAGGAACTGGGGATCTAAATAGACTACGTTGTGGCTGCTTTATGGCTTACGAACTCAAGTTTTCTATCTTTGGAAATGCATGGCAGATACTCATGTAAAACCCACCTTGTTTGGAAGTCCAGTTACAGGAAGGACACAGATACAGACACAAAGCTTTACTAACCTCTTATACCAGCTGTACAAAGCCAGGGGATGGTAAAACAAAGCAATAGCTCAGGAATAAATACCAATACAAGAAGCATTAAAATCCATTGTAAATGATAAAAATTGTGGTATTTAATTGTAACAGCAAAGGGAGCGAGTTCTTAGGAAGACTGTGTGCCTCCGTTATACTGTGGGCAGGGTTAGTGAGTAATTTTCCTACTGTCAAAAAATTTTCCCCATACTGCTGCACAAATAAAAATAACTAGCATCTTGGCCCAAAGGACATTTATTCTTTCCCTATCAGGTTCACAATATTACACATTTACTGAAGACCCTTTTATGCATTCATTGAAAACCATGCACCAGTTCTACGGAATAAAACCCACTGGCTGGAAAGGGTTTCCTGGCAGTACATCTCTGTTGTCCGTGGAGATCTTCCCTGACATGAGCAGTTTCATGTGGTATAACTGCTCTGTAAGGAGCTGTGAGCTTCTGAATGGGTGGCTCAGGCACTACACTGTCAATAACTGAATTATATTTGTGGGCTAAAAAGACTTGGTTTGTCCCTCATGAAAAAAAAAAAAGAAAAAAAATGTATATACATTTCTTGGCTTGAGGGATCCATACTCCTTACAAGAAAAAAACCCCAGTTATTCTAGGAATTATCATTACAGTCTGCATCCTCACAGGATTAAAATATTATCCTTTCTAATACTTTGTGATGCTCAAAACAGAATAATTATTTATATTTCGCACAAGTAGAAATGTATTGTATTATTTTGTTTTCAATTAATTAGTCTTATCAGTTGGCTGAGATAGAAACGGTGGGAAACACAGTTATATGCACTGAGAGTCATAATACAGAGAACTTGAGCACTGCCAAATTACTGCCAGCAACAACAGACAGCTAATTTCCTTTAACTGCTGTGATTCCTATTAAAAGTTATTATAATAGCTGGCTTCTCTAAAATCTAAAGCTTGCTTCATGGTACACTTCCAATATCAGTTATCTTAGTAGGACATTTTTGAAAAGCATAAGATCACCAACCTCAGTTATTTATTAAAAGCAGGTGTTCACACACAAATGTGTTGTTAGCCCCAGTAAGGAAAATGAGACTGGCTGGGAAAGCTGTATTACATTTGTCTGATTTTCAGCTAATGCTGTTCTAACAAAACAAAACAAAACAGAATTATCACAACTGACCATAAAACATTCATTTTCTAACAAATCCCTAACTTATTTTCATTGTTGCATATAAATATATGCATTTTAAGAGAAGACACAGGCAAAAGTTATTGCAAGTGTTGAAAGCATTAAATAAGATGTTGGAAGAACAGCAGAAAATTGACTATATAGAATAAAACTAATGGACCTTGGCAGAACTGTCTGCTTAAGCTCTTCCTTTCTGCTTCACTTTTTCATTGTCCATTCAGTTTAGGGCTACTAGTAAAAAACCCGTAAGTCTAGTAATGCTATAGGGCCCAAACACTTGATACAATGAAAAAGTGGTTTTGGCACCTAATAGTCTTCTGTGAGCTGCTTTCCTTTTGCTCCAGCAGCAGCCAGCCTGCTTCTGTATTCAGAAGTATTCTGCTTTTGGTCTAAGCAGCAAAATCATTTGGTTCCTAGTTGTACTGGAGATGACTATTCTCTCATGACAAGGCTATCTTCAATGTTGGTTAATTAGTAAGCACGTGGTAGCAGAGCCGTCCATCTTGCCCTTTACCACACAAACCCGGCATTTATATGCAGCACACGCTGCAGACTTAATATTAGGACAAGTCTTGCAGTGGTAATCAAGTTCTTACACTTGATTATTTTTTTTTTTAATGGTAATAATTTATTTCTGAAGTTCCACCTATCTATCCATTAAGTGATGAAGTGTCAGGGCACAGAGGGGAGTAATCTATTATGTTGTCTATGCATAATTTAAGTCTTAATTCAGAAGGGGGGGGAAATATATCTAGTATTAAATAAAGCCAATTATTCTCATGTGCATTAGTGTTTTCTTTACCTCCTCTACAATCTGTGTTTTAGGTATCTGTAACAGAAATCTAGCAGCTTTCCAACTTATATTCTTTATACAGCAAAATCTGTCCGAGAAGTCTACAACATCAGCCTTTGCACAGAGTCCTGCAACACAGAAAGTGTGAAAACATTGCAAGAAGCTATAAAAAAGTGGAGGTCTGAGTGTCTATTCTAAAATGATTCTAGGACACAAGTCACCACACTTGCTCTCACCTTTACATAAACTCTGTGCAAATCCTGGCATTGTGTATGTCATTCAAAATCCTGTTTGTTGGTCAATAAACAGTAATAAAAATATCCAAGACACTGCTCAAAAAAATATTCAAATACTGTGCTATTCCTCCTGAGAAAGTCAGCTTCATAAATTTACTTATAGGATTAATATGATGAAGACTGCTGACTAAATAGTACATAAGAGATCCTACACATATTTGGAAATGTACTGAATAAAGATTATTTTCCTTTTATCCACTATAGAAACAAAAATTACCACATTTTATCAAATAATTTTAAGATATTTCAGATATACATTTAAAGTTAGACTTTTAAGAAATAGGTTTAATTTTGAAATGTCTCAAGACTGAAGGTTTATGCTATCTTCTTGTCTTTTCCTGTCATCTCCCAAATAACTTATGAGCCAGTGGGCCAATTTCAGGTAGATTTAGCAAGGGGGTAGAAGGCTCAAAGAGAATTTGATTTCCTAAAAGTTGTGATAAAACCAAGGACTAGAAAGAGGGAAAGTAAACAGACAACTGTGGACACAGATACATCCTGAGATACAATTTCCTGAGAAGGGCAGGCAGAATATAACAGCTACACACCCCATCTGAAGGCAGCTGGGCCAGGCAATCTGCACATATCTAGTTGCAGACTAATGACAAAATGCTTTATCTGCAGGGGTGTCACAGACAGACCCAGGAAGGAACAGATGTTATTGCCATGGAAGACAGATCTGAGAGATTAAAGGACAAAAGTCTGTAGGAAACCAGGCACTCTCATTAGCTCTACAGCTGACAGAACAACTAGTACTATACTTACATATATTCACTAGCACGACTACGACATACCGCCTTCCGAGGTGGCTGAGCAGAAACCTTTCAGTGGCCCATCGCATAGGTGGTGTGTATGCATTGACAGACAGACAATCTTGACTAACAAGACACCATTTTTTGTTGCGTGGCTACCAGAGAAGAAGGACACGTGGTGTTCCCACGAACTGAGGGGTGCTCCTACAGTTCTCATTTAAGCACCACACTGGGCAATGGAAAGACTCAGGGAGGCACCAGGGGCTATGTTGTCCCTTGCAAGATTTATTGAACAAAAATACCCATACTCCTCTTACTTACAACTATACTGACTCCACAGTGCAGATCTTACTAAAGGAATGTCACACAGATGACCGGTCACTAAATTTCATTTCTTTTCCAAGGCACAGACATGAAAACCTCAAGCTCTTACAATTTTATAAAATACTGAGGCCTGGCTTCATTGGAGACTGTCTGCCAAGGATAAATCCTGCTTCATATTTATACGTACTGAGAGCCACAATACAGAGAACTGCTGTGCTCGCAAATCACTGCAACCAACAATAGACAGCTAATTTCCTTTAAGCGTATCATAAGAATATGCCTGCCACAGGACAGGCAGGCAGCCCTTTTCAAGAAACTCTTCTCGCCACTATGAGAGAAAGAATGCTTGCATAATGATAGGTAAATTAAACTTGCTATCTTTGAATTGAAGATATTTAGAATTTCTTTCTTAGTGACTGCAAGCCCAATTATGTTCGCTTATGTTTATATTTGCAAGGCTTTCCTAGGCACCAAAATTTTATTTTACAAAGGACAGCAAAGTTAATAGCATTACTAGGCAGACAGAAATTGAAATACTGTAGCACCTACATGCTCAACAGCAATAGAATCAGTGAAAGTATGTTAACTATGGACATACATTCCCTTTCCAGTATAATTCTGATATATGTTATTGAAAAAGACATGTCTGTAAATATGTGTGTGTATATATATGGTACTTTTCAATACAATGGCTTTAGGAAACATAATTCAATTGATTGGTATACAATATTATTGTATTTAACAGTGTCCTGACACCCTAACAGCTGATGTCCTTTCCTGTTCTTGGTGGGGAATTTTAGTTATTCAAAGTGTAGCTATACAACACTAGTATCACGAAAGACCATTTCCAACTTGTAGAAGAGGTTCTAGATCTTCTGAAAGATACCCTTAGCAAGAACAAAAGCATTTTTCACTCAAACCTTCCCATGACAAGTTTTTAGTCCCTTGCAGATTCTGGACTGAATTGACTGCTGACATCAAAGAATAAATTTTGTTGACTGTGATAAGAAAAGTGCCTGATTTTACGTAAAGCCTTAATTTGTTTCTTCATCATTTGCTAAAAAAATTCCAGAAGTTTCCTAGCTTTGGGTAAGATTGGCCAGATTTTGTAATTAGAGTTGCATGAAAAAGACCGAGGCAAGCATTGGTTGGAATTTTCTTAATCTTACATTAATTATTGTCCACTTAAGAGACAAGCAGTAGTTGCCAGTTTAATCGTTTTATGAGACTCCATTTATCATTCATGCTAAAATGGCCCTAGGTAGGTTCTTTTTATCCATTATAAATCAAAATAAATAATGAATAATGATAAGTAATTGCAACTAATGAATCAGACATGGCACTCCTTATTCCCAGTACATCAGCTCTACACATTGTGCACTGCTTAGAAGACGCAGAACCATCTTCACAGATAGCAAAAAATAGCAAAGAGGGTGACGCCGCTATTCCAAAGAGCTTTTACAGTAATTCAGCATTCAGCACAAGAGAATAATTTAGAATTAATGTGGATGCTTTAACAACAAAGAAAGAGAGTGGTGCTTATTTTCTTGTTGTGGAGCTGGGAGGTGGACTTGCATCACGAGTGAAACATTTTTTGCATAGTTATTAGTAGTGTGTGGGCTACACATGAGAAATAGTACTCCAGCCTACACTGCTTCAGTTTTTCCATGCCATTTACAAAACCCCTTAGTTCTATAAAAAGAGATTTGTGGATCCTTGCCAGATTTTCTTAAATACATTTCATGCTTACAGAAGTAGTCCTGTAACAAACTTACACTTTTTCCATTGACAGTTTTGGCTAATATATATCCTTTATGGTGGTGAATTAAAGATTAAAAACTACGAAGCAATTCTTACTGTCGGGGGTAGCAGAAGAGTTCTCATGAAAGACAGAGAAGAAGGTAAAAATACATATTCAATATACAAGTGCTTTTCATTGCTTTATACAACTTCTAGGTCACCCAAAATCCAGTACGTACATAAAGCTTAAGCTCAAGGAGCATATGAAAATTAGAGAGCTATTATACTCATCTTCCCTAATGTGTAGGATCCAAAGATATTTGACACAGCAGGAATCTAGACAACATACATAGCAATTCTGCACGCAATTTAAATTTGAGCCACCATCACACTGTTTGACAGATCAATTCTCTATTTTGTAATACATTTTGAAAAAAAAAAGGCCTCACTAGTAGCTCTAATGAACAAACTAGGTAAAAGAATTGTTAGAATTAAAAAAAATACACAGCAAAGGTGCTTCAGGTCAAGCAAATATTTCACTTGATTTAATCTGAAACTCACTTTTTTGTTAAATGCTTGAGAAATAAAGACTAGCTTCAGACAAACAGTATTTTTAGACGAGAAATGGGAATACTTTGTTCTAGAGATGTGGAAAAGTTTTTTATTTTCATGTTTTCACTTTTACAAATCCTTCTCATCAAAGGATTTTGACTAAATCCAATACAAATTGTTTACCTCAATCAGAGAGTCATGCCTCAATGGAAAGTAGTATGCCAGAAAACTATTTATCCTATAATGTGGAAAATAGCCCTCTGAAGGTATTCATGCTGATCTTGTAGGAATAGCTGAGTGACAAGAAAGTCTCTGTTATAGCCTTAGTCATAATGGAGTAAAAATACGAGGGAAAAACCAAAATACATTAATTTGATCTTTTTAAGTAACACAGAAAAATATCTGTCATTTGATTTGAAAGAAAATAGAAATAAGAACAATTATTTGAACTGCACTTGTACAAAAAAAATGTTATGCAGATTTTTTCCCCCATTTCACACATGGTTTAGCAGAGACTGTTTTCACTACAACAGAGATCTATCCAGCAAGGCACTAAAGTGTTGCTTTAACAAAGCCAATTGCCTCCATCAAATAACTACTGGTTTTGCAAGGATCACTTTCCCAGGGTACTGCATTGACCATAACACCACTTTGCAGCCCATTTAAGCATAAACTTTAATTGACTTGCCTTCACTCAAATTTCAAAGTGCTATATAGACTATTCCTTTCCTATATTTTTTTTTTCGTTTGTCACAGTTTCTGTCCCTGAGCAAATTATGTCACTTGCATTTCTACTAGCTGTATTTTGACATACACAGTCTTCAAAGTTGCCTCGAATGGCTAATAGGAGTTCCCTGTAAGCATCCACAGAGACTCCTCTTTAACCTCCTCTAAATTCCTCCTTGAAACTTTCCGCTGCCTGACAGTGATTAAGTCCCTGGTAATGCTGGTAATGCTGCCTCTTCAGCTGAGCAGCTCTGTCTCCTTGTTTCAACCCACTTCCCCATCTGTCCATTGCAACCTGCCATCTCTTGTCTTATAACCTCTTTGAGCAAGGGCAATATTTTCATGCTGTGTTTATATACTAGTACCTGGTTCAACAGGATGCTCATGCATGACCGAGAATGTAAGTTTTGATCAAATACTGACCAAACATGTATAAACCCATAGATAAATGAAAGTGTTTTGCTGTTTTGAGTTAAGCTTCTGTTCATTAATTAGAGCAAAATGTTCAGCACTCCAGAGGAAATGAAAACAAGTCTGCCCGTAAAATATCACTGTCCTCTGTGGGCTGGGGGCTTGGCATAAAGCTATGGTTAACCTGTGTATAAACCTGGGAAGAAGAGAAGAATCTTTTTTTTCACGCAGGGCTACTTACTCCTCATTTTCTTATACTACTTACTCTCAGTAGGCCTACAAAAACTGCAGAGGACTTAACCATTATATCTCCAGCCCTATTAACACTCTTTCCTTTCCTTAGAGATGCTAACCAGGACCTCTAGCATGGAACCAAATGTGTTCTCTCCATGGCTCCTGTGGCAAGGATCTCCCTTAGTATGTCGGGAAACAGTACCATGGCCATTCTGTATCTCACAAAGACATCAAGTAATGCTGAATATGCACGAGGATCTGTCCTTCAAAATGCAAGGAGAAACAAAATATTTGTCAATCCCACTTTATCAAAAGAAGTGATTTAGAAAGGAACATGTAAATCCCTTTTTCACAGGTGGCAAAACCAGGGACGCTGCAAATATCTTGTTCCCAGGCTCTACTCTCATAACTCAGCACAAGTGATAGAGTCAAAAGAAGATGCTCAAAATAATTCATTTGTACTGGATAGAAAATCTGACAGAAGCACTGAGTATTTTTCACTGTCCCAGGATGAAGAAATATTTTGCAACAGGAATGCAATCATTGAAGCATAACAAACAAAAGGCATGCATCTGAAAAGACATCTGTATTTGCAGGACTGAAGCCAGCATTTCCAACTCATGGATTATATATATGAATTACTTAATCATTATATTTACAGAGATTTAGCTGAGTACATTTTCTTTTTCAGCCTGTAATGGGAAACAGCAGAGGTGCTTTTGTAAACCAGGACTGAACTATTAAATCAGGGAACTCTACACGCAACATTTTTTTTGCAATGCAAACCACAGGAGTCAAGAGGATTTTAACTAATTAAAAACCATTTTGACTGTATAAGAAAGCCTGAGGAGAGGCAGGACTAAGAAACTGATTCAAGGCAGGGAGCGTGTTTAGGGATTACTAAGAATGCTGAATACTTGAACAGGGTACGTCACACCCTTGTCTGTATGGTAGAAGGTGACTGGGGGATTCTAGGTCCATAACTAAACAGTAATAGAGACATTTTTACCTATACACAGGGAAAAGTATATGTTTTAATTTTTGTAATCTCTAACTTAGTAATTATAGTCCAATAAGGGGATAGGAGCTGAAGAATATTTGAAGAATCCACAAAAGCTAATGGAGATGATAGATATTTTAGGGACAGATTTCAAGAAAGTCTCCTGTTTAGAAGCACTCACTTGTAAAACAAATTTCTGCCAAAGATTATAATGACCTCTGTAGAGCATTAAGAGGAGAAGGTGTCATTTTCTTATTCCCCAATGACCTTTCCGATAATTTCCTGAGATTTTCTTCAGGACCATACTAAATAGGGCATAAGTAGACACAATTATACTATGCTCAGGCCAAGGTCTGCCTGACTTGTTATCCCTGTTTGGACAGTGGCCTGTGGCTGATGCTGAGAGAAGAGTCAAAGAACAGGAGCAGCGTGAAGTGACCCTTCTTCTCGTATACCCTTCCAGAATACTACAGGTCAGGTCCATTAGTGATTCTACTTTATTTTTTTTCAACATAAGTTGCAATTTCTTTTTGAAAAAAAAAAAAAAACCAAACCAAAAAATATCTGCTAACAAAAAAAGCCATGTTACGGTCTGCTCTGGATTATCACTTAACCAAAGGAAGACTTCATGTGACAAACAATTTTTTGGTGTACTATGGAAAATATTTAAAAAGCAGTGATTTTCCACACCTAACAGATAAAACCAGTTATTCGTCACAACCTAATGAATGCCTTAAATGCCAGTGACGTGTTACATGGAGGTACTTAAATAGGTACATTCACAGTTTCAGCTGGCAAAAGTACACGATAAATAGCTCAGTTTTGTATTTACCAGTTGAAAGGGAAAGGACAGTAAAAACATGGCATCTCTTTATCAGTCATTAGCTATAAAAGATGGTATGGAGAGTAATACCAGAAGTGAAGATGCCTGCGGACTTCAAAATCAGCAGCTTTTGGTTGTCGCCAACTACAACTATTAATTCTAACCCAGTGGTTACCATTTGTTGCTTTTGCTTTGAAAAATGACTTGTATGTATATGTAACACTTAAAATAAATATCTCAGGAACAGCCTAAAGTAATTATTTAACTGTTACAAAAAATCATCACTGACATTTATTTGTCCCTTTCAGCACACCAGTCCATCAAAAAAAAAATTATTGGGATTACTGGCCATGCAATGATTTGAAATTATTCAAAGAAACTATTTAACTAAAAATCAAAACTTTCCAGTAGTTATTGATTATTGATGAGTCTACATCATTATTGTTGCTGATGACTTAGATATGTTTCTGACAGCTTAGGTATTCTTAATGAATTTACAAATTCAAAAATCCTGCGTTAATCTATCAAAAAATATGCACATACAAAAAGGTTTAACTGCTTTCCCATCTTTTTTACTCATAGTTCTGGAAAGAAGACTACAACAATTTCACAGCCTTTAAATTATTTAAAGTAATAATAATATTTCTTCAGGAGGTCATTATTGGTCTTAATAAAGCCCTTACTATACAAATGAATCTTCTTTATGGAGCATCTATGTACGTAAATAAGTGCCACTGCCGTAATGATAAAACACCAACTACGTAGAAAAAAACTGCTATGCAAGACAGAAACAGTTCAGTCCCTCTCTTTTAATGCTTAAATTGCCCCTTGTAGTAAAATTGCTGAAGAGGAAACAACATATTAAATGTCAAACCAACTGGGGACAGATAATATTACTGGATTTTAGCTATCAAATATTTCCCTTTTTCTTAATTGGCTATTAGTCTCTATGAACACAAAATGCTCAGGAGAAAAAAGCTTTTATCTTCGTTTTGCTCTGCAGATTTGGTCATGCAGAGTGTACAAAGCCAAGAAAACCCTCACACACGGTACATCAGGATCTTTGTAGAGTACAAGTCTTTGAGGGTTTACTCCTCTTCTGATCATGAAGCAGCAGAATACAAAGAATGGCATGGATAGCTAAAACAATTGCTTGTGCTGCCAATGTGAGCTGTATATTTTCACTTCCAAGTCATTATCTTTTATAACTCACAGATAGCGCATGTGAAGAAGCTCAAACCAAATTATTGTTATAGCGTCTAATCAGATGCCCAGATGGTTAGTAAATAATATAAAACTGTTATTAAACAGGACCTAACAATAAACATGTTAATTCCAAGCTTTTTGTAAAATAACCCTCAGAAATAGATACTACCTACAGTTAATAACTACGTATGGAAAGTTAAAGTCAATGGAAATTTTAAAGTCAATGGAAAACGATGGATGAAGCCCCCTTTACTTAGCATCTATTTCTTAGAAACTTATTTATGAGGAAAGCTTGCATCACTGCTGTGTTCTTCGAGTTTTATGCTGCTATCACTGCATAAAATTACCCTGTTGTAAAACCAGAAACTATTAAGTTTCTAGCATTTGAATTTCTGTTACAAACACTATGACATTATGCATTTTAGAGCAGCTTCAGAGGATCAGGTACAAGCACAATCAGAGCATGCAAACTAATACATCAGCATGCCTGACAGACAGAAAAAGAGATGGAATAGAAATTGTTGACTTCTGCTAGCTGAAGGCTTCCCAGCTTTGATGAAAAGTGCAAAAGCTCTGGTCAGTAAGAGCTAATCAGGGTAAGAGAAAGACCTCCCAACATTTCAAATCAACTAGCACAAGTATTTCCAATTAAAAAAATTCTTTATGAGAATGAACAGAATAACAGAATCACCCTTACTGTCTTAAATGTAGTTGCTACTAGTTGGATGATACCTTTAAATCAACTTAAAGAGGAGCAAAATCAAAAGAATAACCTTTAATTTTTAACAAGTATAAATTGTTCTATCATATTAACCAGTGCATTTAATTTAAAGTCATAAAGAGCTCATCTCTTCCCTTTCATTTTTAAATAATAATTTTGCATGTAAAAGAATGAATTACAACTGCAAATGTGCCTGTTTGAGTAATTACAGACACTGTATTCCATTGTTTAGTTACAACAGAAATGAATGCCAGCAGCATAAAACCAGGCACTAAACAACACCCTATTCCCCAGCCCCCCGGCTCACTTTTTACAAAGCATATCTTTTCTGACATTTCTTACCAATTAGAACCGACCTGACATAAAGCATTTACCTTTTTAGGGTAGTAAGGACTGGGTTCTGTATCTTTGTAAGTGTTTTGGTTTTGAAACATGCTTCCTTTTGCACCTTTAATGGCATATTTAATGGTGTCAAAGTAACATTAACCATTAGACAATAAATTTGAGTACTAGAAGACAAAGTTTTAAGGAAGATTTTCATGAATGGAAATGAAGAAATCAAATGCAGCATATCTACCAAAAAAAATTAATGAGACTAAAGTCTGCTACTTTCATATTGCAATTTCCATTAGATTTTATGGTCTTCACATCTTAGTTAGTCCTAACAGACAGCCTATCATTCAATATATTCTCAATCCACTGAGGTACTTAGATGTACCAGGTCCCTCTGAAGTCAATTACTCCCGTGCCTGAACACAAGGCCTGTTCTTAACCACCTTGCTGAAGAGCAGCCTCATTTAATTTGCATTAAAGTCAGTGGAAGGACTCCCATTGAATTTTGAGAGATAATATTCAAGTCCTAAACCCCACATCATCTTCTGAATTCTGCGTGGGTGGGTATCAGCATCCAGTTTGTATCGGTCTGCCATAATATTATAGTATGGCACCTTTAGCTATTTCTCACATGTTGGAGAACTCGCACTGATTTTGTCCCAAGCCTGTTCTTTCCATTCTCCTCTGTCCTACCAGCTTCTCCCATGTTCCCACAGCTGGTGACCTGCTTATGCTATTCTAAGGTATCAACTGAATGCAACCACCTTGATATTAAAGGTGTTAATCTAAAGTGTTTCAACACTTAAATTTATTCTCTTGGTCACCCACATGAAATGTTAAAAACAACATTGTCCGCCTCTTTGGCCTTTGTAAAACTTAAGGAAAATTAGGGGCCTGCAGGTAAGCAATCAGTATGTTGACAGAGGAGCTACCCACAGCAAACCAGTAACAAATGCTAAGGGCCTGGGTGCAGCAGAACTCCTGCCCATGCTCAATACAATTCAATAAACGTACTTTCCATTTTATCATTCCTCCCTAAAGAAAAGCTCTGCATTATAATTAAAACAAGTACTTGGGAGGCTTTAAGACCTTTTCCTATTTAATAAAACGAATTTACAGGGTCCTATGGTATAACCAATAATAGGGCAAAATTCTCTATTGCAGTGACAATTCAGCTTAAAACTCAGTGGGACAACTTGTATCTTGCCTTTCAGAACTACACATTGGTCTGTCCCTATCAGAGGAAAGCAAGAGTGAGATGTTTCCTTTGGTTTATGTTATACTGTAGTAGAAAGCATTATGTTATTCACCATCTTTTCAAATACAAGAACTAGGGGGTATCAAATGAAATCTAGGAGGTAGCAAGCCAAGGGAAATGTTGATGCAATGTGCAGCTGAGCTGTGGAAATAGTTTTCCTGAAGAGGATGGTAAAAATTTAGATGACTATAAGGGGAGACTGGACAAGTTAAAGGAGAAAGAACTATCAGAGCTACTAATACGAAAACACCTTAAACTGAGTGGCTGATAATATTCTGGAGCACTGTTATGATAGGCTTATTCTGACTTTATATCCATGTACAGTTGTTTATCACTAGAGATAAGAGTCTAACAGGTTACAGTAGTTGTATCTTGATCCCACTGAATTGACCAACAAAACCGCCACTCAACTGATTTCAGGAAGGCAGAATTTCATTCCAAATTCTATTTATTATATCTAGTATTGAAGCATGAACAAGGTAGAGACCTTAATTCCTTATTATGGACATGTAACAGGAGATATTATTGCTGAGAAGGGCCCCAGACCACAGCAGTTTATGCTCATAAAAGCGGCCCACACAAACAACCGCAGAACTCAACGTGCAAAGTGTAACGAGCTTGTAAATCTTTGATTTCACAGTCTGAAATGGCAAACAACCCTGAAAAAACAAGGGATCATAAAAACTATTAATTAAGCACACTTCAAATATTTCTGACTGCTCCTCAGTCTCTCATTAAAAGATTGGGTAATTAATCATAAGTATCTGAAATGCTTCATGATGTTTTTGAACGTTTTGGTTGCCTTGATGTTTCAGGTAAACAATACTTTCATTTTCCCAGCAAAATTTTAAAGAAAAAAAAAAGTGCTAAAACAACAACCTTTTAAAAAAGACCTTTTCCGAAAAAAGGAAACATTCAAGAGCTTTTGTTAGAATTCAACTTAATTTTGAGTTGGAGAAGATTTGTAAATGGGAAGGACTAAAAAGTCAAGCCAGTCATTGTACTGTATATTGAGTTATATTTCCTTTGGCTGATAAACCTTTTTCTCGTTTTCTGTATTGCTTCTTGTCTGTATTCTCTGTTATCTGTATCACTGATATACAGAGAATAAGCTAGAGAAGAAAGCCGTCTTTGATAGGAGGCATCACAAGAATTTATAGAAAAGCCTGTATGTTTCTCGAAGCGTAAGTCACAATGTCTGAAAAGTGTTTAAACACATCCAGGCCTAATGTCATTAAAAGCATTGCATTCAAAATACTGCACACTGTACTTTTATTCACCAGTTGTAACACTGGTTTATTCCAGTAGCCTGTCTCAAACAGAGAGCATGACAAGACGCCCTGGGGAAAGTAATGAACAGTTATGAAATAATCTGCCTATTGGAGATGTTTCTTCCTAACTCTTAAGCCTGAAAGGCATATTGCTTACAAAATCTTTATATGATATAATACAAAATCAAAAGAAGCATGCAAATGTATAATTCATTTAAAAACTGTATTAAGATCTTGGCCTCAATTCTATCCTGCCTGTGAAAATGAGATTCATTCATATTCTGTGCCTACAACATTTGTATTTTACAAAAGTATGTTTTTATTTATTTTCCATCTATTTTTCCTTATATGATAACAAAAGGTAAGTATAAGCATGTGCTTTATCTTCCCTGTGTGCACCTACTTACACATTTCTATCATTTCTTCTCTTTAATCCTTTCTAAATTAAAAGAATATGTTGAGTCTTTATATGGAAGTCTTTCTACTCAGCCGCCCTTCATATGCCTACTTTATTTTCTGAGTTATCTTTTTTGACCAGAATTGAATGTCATATTCCAGCTGAAAGGTTATAATTGACTTATGTGTTACATAGCACGATTTTCTGTCTGTCTGTTTAAACACCCCAACACCCTGTTTGCTTTCCCAGTTCCTGCTGCAGTCATTGGACAATCCTTGACAACATCAGCTCTTTACTGCTCAGTTAGAACCCAGCAATGTGTATGCTTAGCTCAAACTATGCCTCCCAATGAACCCTAACTTTCACTTGTCAGCTATGACATCTGTCAGTCACTGGGCTAGTTAGTCATCCGGCACTGCCGTGCCTCTCTGTAGGTCCTTTCCAGTCACCATTGGTTTTCAGTATTATGCATTCTGAAAATGGCCCTATTTTTTCTAGTTGGCCACATCAGACAGAGCCAAGGAGGTGAAGTTGGAGCACTGAGACATTTGCCCAGTTGTAGCTCTCTTGCTGTAAAAAACAGGGCTTCAGCAGACAGCAAGGAAGAAAGATATCACTGAAGGTTCTATGATGGATGTTCTGTAGGAGAATACTGGTTCACTGAAACTGTGTTTCATGGAGATTATTCAATTTCTGTCAATTTACAGAAGAACCCATGTTTTCCACCTCTATCTGCCAGCTTCAAGTATTCATCTGAATACCTTGAGCTTCCATGTCTTACGTTGTAGTAGGCAGAAAAGAAGACAAGAGCTGAGATGCCAAGAGCCATCTCAAAAGCTCTCAATTATTCTATAGTTAGCTAAACAGCTAAGGAGGAGATTTGGGGAATGCGGAAGCCCTGGTGTACATGCTTTCAAACAAACTCAAGACTTCAAGGCTGGGTGGAGCCCACCACTTTCAGATTCTCCCAGTCCTGTGAATCTGAAATGGGGAATGGTGCTTCTGCTGTCAGGCATCCAGAATTTACGCATCTGTCTTTTTTTTTTCTTAGCTTGCATTCCAAATCAGAATGAACTCTAACTGAAAAAAAAATTCTTTCTGTATATTTTTACTTCATTAGAGTCCATTCATTTTGCAAGGAAATTGAACGTTCATCACTAAAACAGGACTTCATTTTTTTTTTTATCTTATAATCTTATCATACAGTTTGATAGAACTGAGAAAACTGTGCTCAAGTACATCAACACGCACAACTGCTAAACTTGCATAACTTTTAATGAAAGCATTATATGCTCAGAATAAGACTTCCTATTCCTAGTTAGAAATGAATTTCCATATCAAAGAAATACATTTATTCTTATGGCTTAGATAAAAGGGTGGTACAACTTGAACAGATTAGAAAATTTTTGACAGAACAATTTTCCATCAGAAAGTATCTTCGATTTCAGAAAAACTACACAGAAAGACACATTGTCAATATTGAAAATTATTGCAGCAGTGTATGCTTTTTGATCAAATTTCATTTTGGGAATGGAACACTTATTTTTAATTTCAGAATAAGCTTCTTGTTTCAGAAGCACATTTCTATGTTACAGCAAAATGAAATTTTTTAAGGTTAATTATGTTTTTTAAATTTTTTCAATTTTCCGACTTTGAAGCTTGCCAATTTAGACTTTGCAGAATACCTTGCAAAACAGAAATTTCAGTTTGTTACACTTCTAGACAGAGTAACTTTCCAGGTTCTTCAGAACGTGTGTCAAGAGGAGATTGCAGTCACTGCAAAAGATTTTGTCAGTTTCTAAATATCAAAATGTTGTACTGCTATTACACATTTTTATAAGACGTATTGGTTGGGAGTCCACTTACAATGGGAATAAAAACGTATGGAAATACTGATTGCTAACCTGTCACTGACTTAGATGGAAAGCTTACATGCATTTCTGGCAGGCTGTGCAGTAACTGGCAGTTGTGACTAGCTGGCAAAAGATGGGATTGTGATGTTTTCAAAATAAGGACAGGATGCTCCTTTCTCTGGATAAGTCCTCCCCCAGCAGCAGCAATTTAAAGATTTCTTTTTTACAGTTCTAAATTACTTTTTGTAACAGTGGTGCTCACAGTTTCCTCTGCATCACCTGCACAAATCAAGCGCTTCCTATCTCTGCTGCACTTCGAAAAGTAAAAGACAGACTAATGCCCCCGAGACGCACACAGAGGAGAAGGACTTTCTGTTTCCTTTGTTTGACACTATTTCAAACTGAAGACAGCTGCTGTTCTGCTGCAAGCCAATCTATATTCAAATCCCTTGTGAGCTTTTAGTGTGGCTTTTAGAATTATCCTGTACTTCACGTGAATAACTTTTTTGGCAGAATCCACAGACAAATGTGGCAATAGTACTGAATGCAGATTTACCTTGATATCTCACAGATCATTTTTTTAAAATGTACAAGTTGAAAGAGGGGCAGGGATAATAATAACCTATAAACTAGAGACTTCAAGATGTTCAGGAAAAGTCATCTGGTATAGGCAATATTACCACCAGTTGCAGAACAAGACCTTAACAGAACACAAAAAAACCCCCAAATTATTTCATTAAGAAACTCAGTACAAAACATATTAAGCGGTAACCCCAAATAATTTACAACAGTATTAACACTTGTGGTGGAAAGACTGTTATAATCATGCTTGAATAGTAAAATTCAATCCTGGATTAAGCCTCTAGGGTCTACTAAAACTAAAGCTTGAATAGGAAAAAATCTAGTTTTTTACAGAAACAGAATGTAATCATCCAATTAGAATCTGTGTAATAAACATTTGTGCAGAAATATACACAGATTTATGTGCATATGAGTTTTTATGAAACAAAATTCTAATCAGAGAACATTAAAATGGTTGCAAGGTTGAGTACTCAAATGTAAGGCAATTCCAGAAGCTGAGTGCTCAACTTTTACAGAGCCCCGTTTGCATATACATTAAGATAATGTCTTTGACTGTATGCTGTTTTTTTCTGCATAATCTCCACTTTATTCAGGGCTCCTGATGGACAGTAACCACTTAAATGGGAAATAATTCAATATTTTGTTTTCTCTTTGTTGTTCCACATGCGGCTCCATACATTACCTACAGCATACTCTTCCCATCCTGCTCTAAAGACACAGTTATTAATTTCTTCCCAGACTTATTTATTTTCTCAGAGCTACTTTGCTGGTGCTTCTTTCCATGCTTGACATGATTTTCTGAAAAGTTCACTAATTTATTTTCACAACAGCCTGTACACTACTGGCTACTACTACTATAGCACAGTGAGATTAAGGTGAAGGCATCCATTATTTCCTGAGGATCAGGAAATAAGACCTGATAAAGACCTGATTTTCAAGGTTCTGAGCACATACAGTAATTCATACTTTGAAGCCCATTTTCCAAGAAAGAGGACAAGCTTCACATCTGCAAGTCTGGATCTTAGGTTAGGAATCTTAAAAATGAAGAACATACAACCACACCTAGAAAAAGTCTGCTTTAATCACCTGTCAGGCATAAAATAGGAACTTGATTGTCAGTGGCAGGCTTAAAATACAATTTCCCAGAGCAAATGGCAACTACTTCTATTCTGAAATGATCCCTTTTCTTCTGCAGACCTTTGCCTACTTAAAGAATAAGCTTTCCAACTTTTGCAACAAGTGAGGCAGAAGTCAGATTAAAAAAATACTTTCCTTTCATTACTCAGTACTGATGAATTCCCAGAGCAGGCCCATCCTGCTCTTTGAAGTGTAAACAAGAAAAATCCTTACAAGTATGTTAGAAGAGGAAGGAACTGAAATTGCAGAAGAATGTCATTTCCAAACGTTAAGTTCTGCTTTCATCACTTTAGTTGTGCCATTTTAAGCTATTTCTGCAAATTATTTCTTAGTTGTCTAGCTTGATTTTAAATGCAGAGCAATAAAAAAAAAGCCCCCTTATTTGATGTTTTACTCACATAACTGTTCCAACAGCAGCTATTTGGGGAGCTTTTAGATCCACCACCTAGTTTTTCTACTTACAGTAGCAGAGTAAGTAGCAGGCAGGTGACTGTTGAAGCACCAATGTAAACATCAGTCTAGAATCCGCAGAAGAAGGACTGTGTTCAGAAAGCCTGGTGGCCATCCCAAGGCACTGATCAGCTGGGGAACAGACTCTGCTGCTTGAGCAGAGCAGAGCCTGCTTCACAGGCCCAACCTTTCCCCTCTTCCTCCAATCTGTTCCTCTCCCACTTTTGTTTCTTTATAATTTTTGCTCATTTTCTCAGTCCTGGTATTTGACTAAACTGGACCTGTATGAGCCTATCAACTCAATTTCAAGCTTCTTTATTCAACCAACCCTAGCGTGCTCCTTCAGACATTGAATTCTCAGCTGTCTATACCACAGAATGTACTGAGGAACAGAGTGAGTTGAAGCAGCCAACTTAATAGAGGAAGTGCTCTGAGTGCTCTGCAGAGGATGTTTTTTCCTACCGAGAAGATTTTTACCACAGAAGTGTTATTTTTAATATCTAAACTAACTCATTTAAGCTTGCCTTATTTTCTTTGACCCATGTTGAATACTTCACACTTTACCCACCCCTACTTTCTCTATTTTTCCCTCCTAATCCCAGACACCATTCAAACACTGCCATCACTAATTCATCATCCAAAACACTCAAACACATCCCTTGCCAGAACTAGCCCTGCCCTGACAGCTGTGTTCCTCCTTTCCTCGTTTGCTCACTGTCTTCCTCCTAGAAATGTCTTAGTCCCCTTCTTTTCCATTTTTACCCTTTGTCCCGTTTCCCTCCTTCCCATCTGCAGAGTCCTCTGTGTTCTCTCTGTCTCCTTTCACTTCGTGGATACTGACTTTTATACAATTAAGGTCTGAAGAGATTTTGTTTTAGAGAGGCGCTAATACGTAAAATTTAAACCTAAATAGGATATGTTTGCCAAATAACTAGTCATCAGATCTTCTAACTCTAAATGATAGGCATCTAATGGTAAATGCTTACTGGTCATGCATATAACACAGTAAAAACTGATTTTGTAAAAACGATTCAGAGCTGTACATTTAAATTTAAACACACCTGGCAAGTATTACAATCTGGAAGCTCAAACCAAATTTTGCAACTAAATTTAAAATTTAATGATATGATGCATTGTATGGGCCTGATGCTGTTCAAGACCTTGTTACAATATCAAGGATATCCTCAGAAGAGCTGAAATATTTCTTGTCAATAGCAAAGGTGTGCAGGTAACCCTGTTCTGAAAAGCATTCATAAATGGAGTCATACACATATTTAGAGAATAAATGCCTTTCTACAGTACATTTATTAATTTACACTGATGAGATTAAAACCTTATGCTTTATTTCCATTGAGTCACACCTTACATCGATAAAATAATAAAACTCTACTTTAGCCACAAGATACTATACTGGAAAAAATATTTCTATTGCTTGCAAGGAGCTTATCACTTAGTCATCAGAGAAGAAATAGGACATGACCTCTAACAAAACATGACCTCTCATGACCTCTAACAAAGCATGCCGATAAGTCATTCACCTAAAAAAGGTTACAACTGAGTTTATCATAAGTCTAAATTAATTCTTCTTAAAAGCGCATTATTCTTTCAGTGGTAAAGTTAACCAAAGTTAACTTTTCTACAAAATTTGAAGTGAGTTGAAGAAGAGGTTTCTGAAAAAAATTACTGCAGAGTAGTAAGTAGGTACAGAATAAGAGTAAATAAAGTAAGTTAAAAAGGAGGGTTAACTATATTTGTCTATACAAAATCTAATGCACAGAACAGACTATATCAGAAAGCATTAATTACTAAATTAAGTATACTAAAAAGGATTGCCAGTTCTAGAATGTGTTAAACACCAGAGATTTGAACTTGTATCTGGTAACAATTAAGACAGTTCCTTTCATCTCCAAAGATAAAATATTAAGTTCACAAACTCTCATAGTCAATATGAGGTACAAGTCATCAAAGTGGTTAGACAACACAGATCCATGACAGAATGTCCTGCTGGAACCAAGTAAACCAAGAGGTTGCCATCTTATGTCATTCTCTCTGAGAAAGATGCACATTTTGTCAATATTTCACAACTATTTGCTAACATAAAGGGTCTGAGATAGCATGTACTTTGCTTAGCCATTCCTGATCTCCTCCTTCCTTTTGAATTACAGCATCCTTCTCTGGGACCTTCATTTCCAAATTTCAGTCAGAATCCCCTCTCCTGCAGGTGCAGATGCAGTCTAAATCTCCTTAATCTGAATTCATTATTTCAAACAAGTCTTATAACCTCAATCTTGGATATCCACTAATACCTTACTAAAGCTGTTTCCTGATGCACGCTGTCTGGAAGCTTGCAGAGAACATTTAGGGACATGAATCCCAGTGTTTCAGTTCCTGTGTTCCTAGCCCACCTACTAGTGGTGAGAGCTGCAGTTGTAGGGAGTGCACAGCTCTTGCAGACTTCAGTGAAGGTGCCCTCAACACCTATGAAAATGCTGAACAATTTACCATATGCAAATTCAAATTTCTAAAGACTTGACCGCTTGCCCTCCAAGTCTTGGCCCGTAAACTGAATACCTGCTTCTCAATCTTCCTTCTTCCTCTCATGACCTCTATCTTCACATACCCAGGTGGCATCAATCTCTTTCTCCCTGCCCTTTTTTCCCCTTGTCTCCAAACCTACTTCCATCAGATGATGGAGGAGTTACCCAGAGCAGATCATGGTATGAGAAGTAAAAATACCATAAAGTAGACATGGGTCCTGAGCTTTCCACCTTTGTCAGCCTGCCAGGCTGTCAGGCTTTGCTTAGTGACAAAGAAAGCTACGTAGAAACGTTAACAGTTCCCAGGTGTCTACTTTCTAAATCTTTCTTTGAAGTTTGTGTCTACAGCGTTAGTTCATTGTGATGAAGGTATTTTGAGAAGAAATACATTTTACACCTGTGTTTCTGAAGATACATATACATGGGTAGATATGCTATATACTCCTACTCATAGATTCGTACATATGAATTTTTTCTGTTTCTTACTCAGCATTTGAACTCAGCTGGGGTTTTTTTTGTTTGTTTTTTTGTTTGTTTTGTTTTGTTTTTTACTATCTCAACTTCTAGGGAGCCGGAAGTCAGAATCACAAGGCTGAAAATTAATCCTAAACAAACCAGATTATTCATCATAAATTGCACATCCTGATGTGGTCTGAACACTTGTTTATCTTAGATCAAAAATCTCCATGTGATTTTAAACACTGATCCTCCACATATACACCAGGATGAGCAAAACCAGCAGCTTCAGCTGTTTTATTCCAATGTGAGAACTGGATCTCATTAATAAAATCCCTTGAAGCTTCTCAACGCATTCCTGGCTTGGCACTTCCAATGGCAAGGAGAGCAATAATTCCCAATCTACATTTCTTAAAAGCAGTTAAAGGTCATGAATAAATTACTGAGAACTTCAGTATGGAAATAAAATGGACTGATGCTAAAACGAAAACATAAAGATTTATTATAATTAAAATCCTCCTCTCACAGAAACATTTCTTTACAACATTTAACATTTTGATACCAAGGAGGCCAAGGTTATAATGCCATTAGCAAAAGATGACCTTTACTTGTCTCTGTGAACAATAAATAAGCAGGCAAAATGCAAAACAGCACTTCCTGTGTTTATCTATATTAGGCATTTCATTAGTGTAGCTTTTTCTTATGTCTTCAAATGCTTTGTATTCCCACATATCTGTACAGAATGCACTTATTAAAGTTTCTGAAGCCAAGCTATCTTCGTTAGGCAGGAAGGAAAAAGGAAAAAAGATAATATTAAGTAATTAAAAAAAAAAAAATATCTCCCAAATGACTTCACACTGATTCTCAAAGGTATTTAAAAGATGGCTTCAGGTAGTAATTTCTATTTGCATTATGGTCATTCATTTGGTTCCAGAAACAGACCAGTTTTCATCATGGAACCTCCCTGAAGTCCCCCAGTTACCATTCAGGTTCTTCTTTTCTACTTTTGCCTCTACAGACATCAATCCTAGATAACTTCAGCAATGAAAAAGATCAAGCATGAAGACTAGAATTTGTGAGGCTTTATTTCACAGCTTTGTGACAAGCTACATCTTAGAATCATAGAATGGTTTGGGTTGGAAGGGCCCTTTAAAGGTCATCCTTAAAGGTCCAACCCCTCTGCAATGAACAGGGACATCTTCAACTCAATCAGGTTTCTCAGAGGTCTGTCCAACCTGACCTTGAATGTTTCCAGGGATGGGGCACCTACCACCTCTCTGGGCAGTGTTTCACCATCCTTGTTGCAAAAAATTTCTTCCTTATATCTAGTCTAAATCTTCCCTTTTAGTTTAAAACGATTACCCCTTGTTTTATTGCAAACAGGCCCCGCTAAAAAGTTTGTCCCCATCTTTCTTTTAAGCCCCCTTTAAGTACTCAAAGGCTACAATAAAGTGTCCCCAGAGTCTTCTCTTCTCCAGGCTGAACAACCCCAACTCTCTCAGCCTGTCCTCATAGAAGTGTTCTGATCATTTTTGTGGCCCTCCTCTGGACTCGCTCCAACAGGTCCATGTCTTTCCTGCGCTGAGGAGGCCAGATCTGGACACAGTACTCCAGGTGAGGTCTCACCAGAGCAGAGGGGCAGAATCACCTCCCTTGACCTGCTGGCCACGCTTCTTTTGATGCAGCCTGGGATATGGTTGGCCTTGTGGGCTACAAGCGCAGATAGTCGGCTCAAGCCCAGCTTTTCATCCACCAGTACCCCCAAGTCCTTCTCAGCAGGGCTGCTCTCCTGCCCTTCATCCGCCAGCCTGTATTGATACTGGGGGTTCCCCTGACCCAGGTGCATGGCCTTGCACCTAGCCTTGTTGAACCTCATGAGGTTCACACAGGCCCACTTCTCAAGCTTGTCCAGGTCCCTCTGGATGGTCTCCCATCCCTCCAGCTAAGCAAACGCACCACTCAGCTTGGTGTCATCTGCAAACTTGTTGAGGCTGCACTCAATACCACTGTTCATGTCATTGATGAAGATATTGAACAGTACTGATCCCATTACGGACCTCTAAGGGACACCACTTGTCACCGATCCCCATCTGGACATTGAGCTGTTGACCACTACCCTCTGAATGCAACCATCCAACCAATTCCTCATCCACTGAACAGTCCACCCATCAAATCTATCCCCAGTCACTGGGGACTTCACCCGACTGCCATGACTTTTCAAATATCACAGATAGTGGCTTGGTAACTACATCAGCCAATTCCCTCAGGACTCTGGGATGCATCCCATCAGGTCCCATAGACTTATGTATGTTCAGGTTCCTCAGGTGGTCACAAATTTGATCTTCTCTTACAGTGGGAGGGACTTTGCTCCCCCAGTCCCTGCCTTGTGGTCCATCCACTTGAGAGGTGTGGGGAGAGAGGTTGCCAGTGAAGAATGAGGCAGAAAAGTTGTTGAGTACCAAGTATCTTCTTTACAAAAAAAAAAAAAAAAAAAAAAATTGTATCTGGTGCAGTAACACTATATCCTGTTTTGCGTTTCTAAGACAATATTTTTAAAAACTTCTCTCTCTTGCAACTTAACTTAGGCCTGTGAAAATCTCAAACCATCTGGAGACTGATGTCTCCTAATTTCAGTCAGACATTACAATTCTAAAGGAAGACAAAAGCTATTTAGCGACTATAATTATAAAAAAGTAAAAAAAAAAGTGTAATAGCAGAGGATGAACTGAGTAGAGGAAAGATGAGATTCTCACCACAACAGGAGAACCCAGCCTGACTCCTTGAGTTCTAACACTGAAGAGCTCCTGGACAGGACCCCATGTAAGCAGTGCAGGTGCTGTGACAGGCTGCCCTCAGCTCCTTCTGCTGCCCATACACCTAAATGTTTCCTGGGGTGGGTAACAAGAGCCATGATCTAAATCACAGTTAATCAAACAAAACAGATTAACATCAGGTATCATATTAATTGTTACCTTAGTTCAGGCTTTCTTCCTAACTCTCAAGTCCTCTTGGGTGTCTCTAAGAAAGCCAAGAATCTGCCTAACTGTGCTGTGGAGAAGCAACCCAGCAGAGACAGTAGTTTGCTGCTTCATTCAAAGCGAGTGCTATGCAAAGTGTACACCTATCCTCAGGAACTGGTCTAGGATCCCACTGATGCTAGATCCCTTGCAGACTGCTCAAGTCAGGCTCCCTGTTGCTCCTCTCTTCCTCACCCTTTACTTCCTACAGTCCCAGCTGCACTGTGCCTGATTCCAGCCAGGGGTGGACCACACTCACCCCCTGCCCAAAACTGCATGGCCACAGGGAGACCTGGGGCAGTTGGGTACACTACAGATTCAAGCCCATGAGAGCTGAATAAAGCCGAGAGCTGAGGTCTTTCATCCGAGACAGAAAGCTCCATTTTCCACCGGATGTGGCTGTGGCTCCCATTCTTCTCTGCCAAGCTGCACTTCTTTGGGGGGCCACTGCCAAGCAAGGAAGTATTTTTTGACTATGACCTGTAGGTAGTTCTGAATTCATACTAAATTCTCTCTGGAGCTCAGGTCTCAGGAGTTTAAATCTCATGCATACAGACTTGAAAGGGAAATAGATCTTATTCTCAAAGCTTTTTAACATATGAAATATATCTACAGGTCTAAAATGAGCAACAAGCAGCAATTCCCTACCACGCTGTCAATAACAGTAAAAATACAGTAAAGATAGAATGTATTTTCATGCTTGATATTTTTATGTTCCCTTTTCTCAGTATTATATTGTTAATAGAAATACTTTATATATGAACAAATATTCTTTGAGAAGCATTTAAAAAAAAGTAAATAAGATTCTGGGTTAGGTCTTTCAGAATCTAAAGCAAACGTGTATTATCAAAGGCTAGCTCCAGACATGCTCAGGCACCATAAAGACATGTATTAAAGAAGCATCACATAATATCTGCTGCTTAACCAAAATCACAATATATAGAAGGTCAGCAATGTTGACACCACCCAGCACCTACACCGCAGTAACCCACTGTGCTGTGCCACTGCTAAAAGCACTTTCTATTGATCGTTTCTTCTAAGAAAAGGACATGAGAGTAGTAAGACAAATTTAGGCAACAGAAAGCTGAAGGAAATAGTCTGACAAAAAAAAGTAATTCACGATGGAACACCAACAAAGATAAAACACAAGGTGTGTAATACATCATCAGCCTGGAAATAAACAAGGAGGCTTTCTGCCATTTTTTCAAGTTTTCGGGCGACCACAACTAATTGCTGAAAAAGAAGTCATAAATCTTCTACGAAGCAAATATAGTAATAGACAGAAACAATGCGCTCTCCTATGCTGACTTTATTGGTAAGAAACTTGGAGTTCTATTCTGCCCTTGCTGTTATACTTATTGCTCCTGCCCATTCCTGTTGAGTGGTGACTATACATACGTGAGCATATTTGGTCCATACTGCTTGTAAGAGAAGGCAGGGTGACAGAATCGCTGAACTGAGACCTGGTATGGCCAGTTAATGTGATCCTAAATCCTGTGCGAATAAAGCACTTTAATTGCTGAAGCTTCACCTTCTTAGACACATCAACCTTTGGCCTCTCCACCAGCAAGGATGTGGACGTTGCTATATGTGTTAGTGTTGGATGGTCTTATAGCATTAAAAAGCTAATTTTGTGTTAGCAAATGGTTCTGGATTTATGGCTCTGGAGGATAAAATGCTTTAAAATGGGTAAATAACTTGACGTTTATACAGTGCCTTTCGCCCTGAAGATTTGCTACAACGTGCTTATCAAACTGTACACATTTTGCAGCACTGAAATACAGCCAATTTGGTGTGCAGCCCAGTGCACAATGAAGCACGATGGGAAGGAAGGTATTTAACTAGGTACACCAGGGAAAACTTACTCTTGAAGCCTTTCTTGGGAAACGTAGTGTACATATTGACCAGAGGGAACTGTGTGTTTCAAAGTTTCAACCCCAAGGCTGTCAAAAAGACTACTGCAAAACACGTTCACAACTTCCCTCTTTCATTCAGACAGATATAACTGTGTGAATACAAAGATTCTGTTTTCCAACTTTTGGTCTGGACCACTAAGCCCTCAATTTATACTGAGATCGTGTCTAAACTGTGTAACAGCCTGGGAGCAGCAGAGCGCTTAAAATCAGCTCTCATTTGTTCACCAGCACAAAATATCTCTAATTGTAAATTGGTATCTCCAGTGGGCACAGGTAGCCCACTCAATACCCAATTTCTCAGCGGAGACTACAATCAAAAAAGACTAGGAAAAGAGAGTGAGCTTTGTGATGCTGGGCCTAAACTATTAAAATTCCAAGATCAAATACCTTAATGTCATACCAATACAACAGATTTAACCTAATTTGACTTAGTTTGAACCTGCTGTGATCCTTCCAAAGTTCCCACACTCATGCATATACATACACACATGCACACAGATTTAATATGCTTTGTTACATTTTCAAGAAAGTATGAGCATGTATATAACCAGTCGATGTAAATCACAGACTGCCATGAATACAATAAGAAAAATGCATAGTCTAAACAGGACCAGACTGCAGTCTGTCAGAATGATCCAAGATAAAGAATATGGAAACTAGGAGTGGAATTAGTTAGGTGGTTGTTTAAAATGTGTAGGACCTAAGATCGAATGATTCCTGCTCCTGGCTGGCTTTCACACTGGCTTTTTTTGTCATTATTTTGGACAAATGAATCAACTTCTTGGTGTCAAACTCCTGCTTTCAAATGGAAACTATAACTACAGTTGTCTGCATTAACATTTATCTAGCCTTTTTGCTGAAAACACAAGTACCAATTTATTTTAAAGAAGAAGAAAAGAGTTTGGAGCTGATGTAGAGGCACTGATGGCCATTCTCAGCAACATTCAGTTGCAGAAAGAAATCTCCAGTCCACATGCTTTTGATTCGCTTTTGCATTGTCCCACCTTTTGTTGCATTCCCCTTAAATAACTTTGATAGTTGTATGAAAGTTTCTCTATTTTTGCTGTATGGACTGCACAAATCAGCAAGCACAAATCAGACCCCTGAGCAAGTGCCCACACTTTTTTGCCTCAGTCTGCCTTCCATAACCAATACCTAAGCGTGAGCATGAATGCCAGTCTACGCCAGTTTAAATAAGGAGATTTTTCATTGCCAAATGTACACAGAGCAAAGATTTGGCATACTCCACACCACTTGCAACCTCTACTAGGTATTTGTCATGGGGGGGAGGATTTACATTCAGGACCATTCCCAACAGCTGAAAGCAAACCTCTGCATGTGTCAGTTCTTTAACATCTTGGATGATGATGAAGATGATAGAAATCATCTAAGGGTAGGGGTTTACGCTGTCAAAAGTTATTTATAGCAATTTGATTCACCAGTGAGGCTTCAGAGACACCACTTTACCTCCCTCCAATAAACACCCAGTCATTCATTAACATTAATAGACATTAAAAATCCATTTAAGATATTAAGGATGAATCCAATCACATATTTTACATATAAAAGATATTAATGGGGCTTTCAGGAGCTCAAGCAAGGTAGTATTTATCTAATATTACCATGAAAATTCTGTTTTTACTTGCAAACTTATTTGTTACAAGCTTGAGGAATTTTAGAACTGTCGTTACTCGGCAGCTGACTATTCACATAAAATACCCTCAGCTTGAAAATTCTCTCAGCTACTTGAGAACAGAGAGGTCCAGCCGTACCCCTCTCAAGAAATATGTTGTTCTAATGCAAAAGCACACCCAAACAGGATATCAAGTCTACTCAGCACTAATGTAGCTGTTGATGAAACCATCTGTGAACACAACACACTCTAGAAATCTTCTTTCGATGCAGCCTACTTATAAAGCTATACAAATAAAAATCCCTCAAACTGAATTCTGCTTGGAAACTTCAGTGGGTGGGTACTGCAGGGAGTGCACTGTCACCAGCATTTTCCAACTCCCACAGTCAAGAGGGGATTTTCGAGGGAAAATCAGCATGTCAGCTGCTGACCTCTGAAAAATCTGGTTGTCAGCATCACCATGGGAAATGCTTTTGAAAAACTGAAAATAGGAGTTTAACTTTTTGAAGCTCTGTGACCCACAAATGGGTACTGAGAACTTCGAAATCTGACCCTGCACTGTTTTGAATGCATCATTTCAAATGTCAATGAAAATATTTTTCTTTTGGCCACAGCTGAGACAAGAACAGAAAATATTTCCACAAATACTTGTTTGAAACTGGAAGTGAATTGGACTTCACTGTGTCCTTCTGCTTCTCCCAAATTTTTAACAGTACTAGCATGACCAGGAATGATCCTCATATTCTGGGATTTTTTGTTTCAATCTATAAACTGTGTAATTGGCGAGTTGCATCAAACACTCCAGAAATTGGCTCTCAACCAAATATACAAAATAAAGAGCACACAATTTCAGCTCTCACAGTTATCTTGTCATTGTATAGATCATATGATTAGGGTCTTTGATTTCCAGGTTTGAGGACAGGATGGAATTTCAGCCTCAGTCATGTCAGAGACTTGTCTCCAAGGTCCAACTTCCAATGGTGTGGTGAGGACAGTACTCTTGCAGGCACGCCTGGAAGGACGCTGGCAATGCCTTTGATCTCTTTGCTCTCTGTGACACACTAATTTTTTATTTTTATTACTTTGATCTTCAATCCCTTAAGTGTTGAAATTGATATAAGATACTGGAAAATGCTTTGTGGCCTGTTCTGTATGGGGCAGGTGTTTTGTGGATCATCATGAATTGTGCAATTGTTTGATGTCTATCTGCTGTTGTAGAGTACCAAACTTAAAGACGTCCTTAATGGTCTCCTACAGCTTTCTGTTCCTACCAATTTTTATATTAATTTTACTATTATTGATGAAAAGTATTCTTAAATGTCAACATTTCTTTCAACATCCTTAGCCTTTGAAATACTATTCTATTCTAGTGATGCTGGTTTGATTAGTAGGCTTAAAAAGAGTGGGAATTTTATTTTTTGCATCAATTTGAAAAGTGTTGTGCTTGTTCAAGCAATCAGTTCATATCAAACGAAACTTGACCACTTAGAAATCGAACACATCGTTTAATTTAGGAGTAAATTTTTGTGAATGATGTTGATAGTTTTTTTAAAAGTGCATTTTGAAATGAAATCTTTTGAGCTGAAAAGGCGAAATTTTTCCTTCATTAAATGTAAGCTATCCCTACTTTCTTAATGAGTTATTTTGAATGAAAAAATCATTACAAGTTTGGAAAGTTTCAGTCAAGTTGTGCTCATTCTTCAATAGAAACAAAGTTTTCAATAGAAACAAAGTGCACCAATACAGCACTCTTTCCATGTTTTCACATGTGATAATTGCGACAACTATTATTAATAGCTTTCATGAAACCTATTTCAAGTAATTAGCTCTCTAGCTATCCTGTCAGTCAGTCTGTCAGTAACAGAGTTTATGACACTAGCATAGATGGTAATAATCAAAGATGTACTTTGATCTTCTGCATTGTTATTAGAAAATGTAAATGTTCAATTTGCACAAAGAATATAAGCAGCAATAGATGATAATTAGATTTTGCCTCAAACTGTTCACCTTTTATTCAAATGTAATGACAACTAATTTGGCATCAAAGCAGCATAAACACTTTCCTTTTTGGAGAGCACCATATGGATTTTGTATTCTCAGAAGACAAGGGAATGGCTAGAAGTATATCTCCAAGGTCACATGCACTTCCATAAACATAACATTGCAGTGTCTCAGGGGAATGAGTACAAGAGCCCAGCTAATTAAATAAAACAAATGAATCCATAAATGAAACATTAAGTGCATACAAGTGGATCGACTTTGCCAGATGCCGAATGATTTTCATCATCAACAACATGATCAGTTTCAAATATAATATCAGTTTGCAACTAAGATTTTAAAATTAGAATCCAGAAGACTAAACCCAGAACTTTCTCTGCACTCTTAACTTGCTTTTGCCTTATGGCAATAAAAATATATTACTTTAAGAAAGTACACCATATTAGATTATGCACCATCAAAAGAGCTCCCCAGATAGAAGGCGGTTACTTTCTCTAACACCCTTTTTACCAAAATATTGACACCAACTTGGAAAAGAAAGGACTGAGAATATCTGGAGCCACTTATTTTCTTATTTTGTCCTCCTCCCATTTAAGAATAAAAAATGATAAAAATTAGATGGATTATTAGTAGAGTGTAAGTGATCAATGTAATGTGGGCACAAAAAATGGAAATTAAACCCTGCTCTATCTCTGGTAAGGGAAGTATTGAAGACAGTTTACAAGGCACTGGCAGGACTCAACCCTGAGTAGCATATAGTTTTAGTCAACCACGTTTACAAAAGTCAAAATACAAAGTGACTCCTGCTTTTATTATATATGTAATAAATAGAGTTATATAGATGAATATATTTAAATAAAAATAGAATAATACAGTGAAGTACTATGCTGACAGGCATCCTGCCAATGCTTTTGAAAGATTTGCATACAGCTAACATTTTTGGGTGTTGTATTGATTTTTTTTTTATCTCCCTGTTCTACTTCCTCCCATCAATTGCCTCACCCCATCATGGTTTTTTATATTCTCAGGAGCTGCGTGATCCTCTATACCGAAATAAAAGAGACTGCCCTGTCAAGAAAACTTGTTCTAAAGGAAATATGGGGACAGAATGAGAAGATAGAACTTGTATACTTATATCACTCTAGTTAGGTATGTCCAAATCACAGCTGCACAGCAGTGTGAAAAAGGCTTCCTAAACTAGAGCATGACCCAGCACTCATATACATTTCAAGTGCTTTGTCACAGGTAGAATTAGGTGCACAAGGAAGCACCTGTAGATGAGCGCTTTGCAGTGCTAGTTCAGAATATTAACTATAACTCCCACAACTTAAACATTTGCTATAAGTTAGAAGTGGGATTTCTAGTCTTTACAGCTCTAAAGGACTTGCACTACGATACAGAGAAGAACATTAAGAATACTTCCACTAGGATACCTAGTGCCTTGAGTCAAAGGAGCACACCTTGCCACATAAACCTATACTTATCTGATATTTAGAGGTTAAGGAAATAAACCCAGGTTCTCCATGAATTCTTTGCTGAATCAATAAAAATAAAAAGAACAGAAAACCCAATGATTAATAATGAGTATTATTCCTGCTTCTTACAACTATAGCTGTTTTCAACCTCTTATTCTATTTATTTAAAGAAAGACCACTCACATCTTCAATCCTAGTAGAATTTGAAAATAATGGCTCTGGGAAGATGATCAACACTATCAACTTGCATAGAAGTCAGTGTAAGTACCTCTTCCTGTCAGAGACATCTCCTTGGTGTGAATACTACTTAATCATGACTCATCAAAGACATCACCGTCATAGGCTTCACCGGTGACTGTCTGGAATCCTTCAATGAAATGAATCACCTCGTGATGCTGTGTTCTGCTAAACACAGGAACCAGCAGCAGGAAATATCAGGGGCAGCGTTATGCTGTACTGTTCAAGAAAAATATTGCAAAGGCCTACATACAAAAAAGAGAAGCTCCACTAAAAAACTGTAAAAGATTAGATCAAGAATAAATTCTTAACAATCCACACAGCAAAGCAAAACAAAACCTCTGATAGGAAGGACATATGAATTAAACATAATCCATACAGGGTAACCGCAACCAGCATTTGCTATCTTTTTTCTTAAGGAAGGTTTCTGTGTGTTGAGGACAAAGCCATCAAACTTCCAATGTGTACGTAGGAGAAGCAGAACTCCCTTTAAAATTTACATTCAGGAAAAACATACATGACTGAAAAGAACACTGAACACCTTGGTACAACTGTCTTATCCAGAATTGCACTGAGATTTCCAGTGGTAGCTAATGACATTAAAATATTTAAGAACTCTAATCCTGTGAGATTTGAAGCAATAGCTAAAATGCATTCATTAAACAAATCACTGATGGTGGACAGACACCCTGGGGAAAAATAAACCTGATACAAATGAACTTGCTCCCCAGATTAAATACGTGTATGACTACAAGATTCTCCCTCTGCCCAATGCTACTTTCAAAATGTGAATTATACTCTGGAAAAGGTTTAAGTGGAACAGACACCATAAACACACATAGTTTAGAAGACTTCATACACAAAATGAACAAGGACAGTTACATACTTAGATCTTTGGTAATGTACTGGGTTGTTTTTTTTAACTATGTCATGCCATAGATGGAAGCAATCACGGATAAGATGCTTATGTGCTCAAGTTGCCATTCATAGCTATACCAATCTAAATATTGTATACGCCAAAGAGAACTAACCCCTTATCCACATATCTCTGTAGACACCATCTAGGTTAGTATACCAAGAACAAATCTGTCCTTCATCTTGTGTTGACATTTCACTAAATAGACTGATAAAATGTAGAAAAACTGTAAACCATGTAAAACTGGGAATTGCCCTGCCAGAAGAATAAGAAAACTTCTATTTTGTAGGCAAATGTAACATTTTCTAAGGCCAGAAATTAATTAGAGGGGGTCCAAATCACCTATCTTGCAGGACTGGCAAAAAGGTAAAGAAGGTGACAGTGCACCTCATAGGGTGCATCTACATAACCCACTTAGTGCACTGGAACCACCTTATTCACTTGCAAAGTGATAGAAATGCATTGCATTGCATCTGTATTTGAGTCATGTGGTATGAACTCAACTACACCTTGAAATGCACTTCAGATGTTTTCTCCTCAAGTGGAACCAAAGCTGAAGTAGTATGTGAGGGTAAAGTGCCTCTCACATGCTATGTGGACACAGGGTGCCTTCCTCAGGAGGAAGACACATCCTCTTGGAGACCATCCAGCAGTGTACTCACTACATATGCATGAATTTCTATTAGTAACAGTACATGCAATAGGGACGGTCATTTGGGACGACTGTACAGAAATCTGCTTTGTGTCATCTGTTGGATACAGATTCATCGTATGTAGACTAGCAAGTAACATCAAATTCATTGCCAGAAAACACAAAATACAGATATATATACTCCTAGAATAGTAACAGAACATGACAAATCAACATGTTGTCCTTCTTTCTGCATGCTGCACCAATCACTACTGTAAACACAACTTATAGACTTTGGCAGGATGGGATATAGGTCGTGCAAAGCTCCATCAACTAGAAAAAGAGACGTGACATAATTTATGTCAGTGATTTCCTAAAGGCAAACATTACTTTTGTTTGAACCATTATTTTCATCACTAACCATAACTGCTCTGAGATTTGGTGCTGTGATAAATCATATCTCGCCACAATGGTTTAATTATCACTAATCTTTCTGAGTGATGGGTGATCAATTTCATTCACTCCTCTTCATTTGCACTTGTACTCTTCTTTGTCTAGGCATCCTTGAATGATTGTCTCCCTCATCTCATCACAAGTCCCAATTTGCTGACTCGATTACTAGTTGATAACATTTTCTGTCACACAATTCTCCTTATGAAACTAACCCAGGCATTAGACTTCTTCACTGGCCATACAACTCTAAACAATTCTCTGGGACCTCGGTTGAAGTGCCTTTCTGAAAATAAAATAAAATACCAAAAAATCTGGTGGTGTTGCTGTCTGCCTCCAAAAGGTAGAGTTTTGTATTAAAGTTGAATTTCCCTTTGATAAACTTGCCAGGGCTTTCTTTGCTGTCTTGGGTAATAACCAAGCCTATATATCAAACTTTCAAGCTAAAGGGTTAATGGAAAGGCAGGGCCTCTCCATCAGAACATCCTTGCTCCTTTTTGTTTCACTTGTTTTGTCTTGGATATTAACCGCAAATGTATACTATTTTCCTGTGATATCCATCCCTTTCATTAACTACAATCTTTCATTCATCATCTTATGAAGTAATGAATTTTTTATCATCCATGTACCTCAAATTACTGGAAAATCTACTGTTCATCTTGAAAGCTTCTCTAAATCCTTCCACCACCTTCCTCATTCCTATCTCTGTGTTGAATAAATGAGGTGGTAATGTGCATCCTCACTTTACCCTTTTACTGACAACAAACCTTTGGATAACATTGCTTCCACTTTTTAGATAACTTAAACTAAGGTTTATCTGATTCTTGAAGGACTCATTTTAAGCCCTAAGTACTTTTATTAATCTGTATGGAAAGAAATCTCCTGAATAAAACATGGCATTTTTTGGAGAAAAATGCTGGGTTTTCCTCATAACTATGGATTTGTCTTAAAATTTTAAACACATTGTTATTTTTGCTGTGAAAAAAAAAAACCTGACTTAGTCAAAGAAGGAATGAGTGGAAGGAGAATTAAGTATTTAGAAGACCAGAAAGAAAATTATTTTATTATTATGGTTGAAGGATTCCAGACACAAGGACATATAGGTGAGGTGGCAAAAAATGTTGACTGTGCAACTGGTTATAACTCTAAAGGATACTGAGAGTTGTAAACAATCAGAAAACCTTGTAAGGGCACTTTGAAGGGCTTGATCCTACTGTCATATATATGGGTGACCAACCCTGACTTTACAAAATCAACTAAAGATACAGAGCTTTCAAATGCCATCTTTTACTCAGCAGATCTCCTGCCCTGCAGATCGAACATCTGTAGATGATATTAGATTTATTCAGCTTTGTTAAAGATAATTAAAAAAGAATAATAATACTAAAAAAGAAAAAGATGCTCCATTTCTGAAGAGTGGACAGAACTATCAATACTGGAAAAGAAAGTTTTAAAACATCTTTAAAACTTTTCAACACAGGTAGATTCAGGTACCTTACAGATTGCGCTTGCAACGGTGTAGGAAAGAACTGCTCTGTTTAGTTAAGTACATGGAAAAGATTTTGAGGTCACTAAAGACATTTATGAAAACAGACAGAAACAGCAATTCGCATGAGTAAACCAACGCTGGACCCCTAGAGAGGAATTTTCCTCTACAATCTTTAAAAACAAAACCACTAACAACAGAATCAGCATCAGCATAAATCCAGTTTTATATAACACTTTTCCTCTTATACTCGAGCAGCATATTCCTCTCAGGCTGTTTTTCTATTTCCAGTATTAAATGTAGAAAATGCATCAGGGATTGAAGATACCAGCCATCCCCAAGAGAAAGGCAACCTGTAGACACAGGCATCATAATGGACCATCTCTGGTCAAATACTGATGTTTGTGGGCAAATAAAATAAGTTATATTAAAGACAGGAACCCTGTGAAGCTAATGTCATCCTTCTTGACTGGAAAGCTGACCTGAAAGATCACATACTTCAGCACCCTTTTGACAGAGTAGCTTCACTGATGTAACCAGACAGCTGGTGTCAGGAAAGGGAAAA
This sequence comes from Numenius arquata, assembly GCF_964106895.1. Lineage (NCBI taxonomy): Eukaryota > Metazoa > Chordata > Aves > Charadriiformes > Scolopacidae > Numenius > Numenius arquata. The sequence goes on along the minus strand of NC_133582.1, from coordinate 22,119,026 downwards.
GATCATCATCAACACATTTAATTTTTCATAACCCTATTTAAGTCTCCCACAGGAATCAATATATCTGAGGAGAAGAGGGCCTGTTTTTTTTTAAATGTTTTGCTCTGTCTAGTATTTTGCCCCCTGCTTTTGATTTGGGTTCTCTCAGAGTAGAATGCAAATAAAGCAACATTCAAGTTTAAGCACGGTAGCGCTTTTCAATACAGCGTAGCTGACATGGTTTTAAAGTAGACAAAATTCAGCAAGAATAGAAAGTGCTTTTTGCCAAGGGACTTTTCATGGCACAATTATTTTGGTCTTTTTATTTAAGTCTGAAATATCCTTTATTTTGCTGGCTGCCTAATGCTCTACATCTTCTTTAGAAAGTTTAATTCCTGCCAAAATACATATACCATTTCCCAGCTTAAAGTGTCTCTGAATTGCTACAGGAAGATACAGTTTCAAAAGGTGACAGAATGTCTTTGGTAGCAGAACTATAGCTCTCTTTCCTTTGTGGTATTATCCAGCTCTCTCAATGGTTTGCAGTTGGAGAGAGCTCAAGAGAACTGCATGACCCCGTGCACGTCTGCAGGTTTGGACCAGGACACGCTCAGTGTGTGGGAGGTGAAATTTTCTGTATGCAACTAAAATGTAGGGTTCTTTCTGGCTTTCCCTTCTGAAGCTTGCATTGAAGCTACATTTCCCCGGTTTTAACTCGATTACCATTCAGCAAATGCAACCGTGCTAGTTCTGCAGCACGTGGGAGTCAGCATGTGTACCTTATCTTGTCTTTCTATCGCATACAAGGAGAATATTTTTAGCCTTCAGCACCTAATTAAAAAAGGTGAGGCTGACATCTTCTTCCATGCCTGGGCTAGTGACACAGAGCATTGCAAATGACTCTCTGCTGGGCAGAGGGAAGGTGAGCTTTGTCTAGCTTTGTGCTTCAATTACAGTCCCATGCTGGCAGCCAATTTATTCCAGCCGCCAAAGCACTTGTTTTCCTACATCCAGTCCCTGGTTACAGAAACCATAAGCTTTACTGATCTGTGGCAATGAGCAGCATGAAGGAGAATCTTAGCCCACTCTGGAAAGGAGAAGGAATTAATGCTCAGACCTCAGGGGGATGGAAAGGGACTTTAATTACCACCCCAATCCCCACAGAGTTTAAGAGATGGTTTGAACTCTAACACTGCTGTATAATTCTGACATTCAGCCACATCAAAGTTTTGAGATTAACCAACATTGCTTTTATGCCATACACATACCTGAAGACTTTAAATAAGAAGCATAGGTTTACATATATTCCCACTCCGAATTGCACAAGAAGATAGCTTTTGCTTGATAATTTCTAGACACCGTACCCTGTAGCTTGATTTATCTTGGTCCCTGTTTTTAATTAAGTCTATTTTTTATTTTGTTATATCTGTCACTTTCTTAATATATCCAAAGTTGGATTTTAACGAATGAAAATAATAGATTATTAATAATTACTGTTACTACACTATTTTGGAAATTATTTGAAATGGTTTAGATCTAAATTTAGGTATGGAAAATTGTACTACATTGACTTTAATGATGGGATTAGATTTGCATTGTTAACAGCGGCATAAGAATACCATCCTAAAAAATGTAGATGTTATTAGTTCAGTATATTGTAATTTGAAAGTGCTTTCTACAGAACTCCTTTAAAGGAGTTGTTCATCAGCACCACGTTGCTACACAACCTGAAGTATATAATTTGCTTGCTTTAGAAAAAGTGCCCTTGTTCTTCTAGGTCAAGGAGGTATAATACCAATTAAAGTACTAAGAGAAGGCAACATAGTCTATTAGACAGCTGCATTTAGCTTTAAAAAGCAAGAAAAAATAATACCTTAAAAGAACCACAGAATCAAGTGAAAAAAATAAGCTTAAGTGAGAGAAGGAAGATATTCTAACTAATATTTTTGGTTTTTTTACATTTCTGTTTAAGACCCTTTAATATTACTGGGAATTATAACCAAATGCATTTAAAAAAAAAAAACACAAAACAAAAAAACCATACCAACAAAAACTACAAACCCAACAACTAAGAGAAGAAGAAACACTGTGAAAATGTTTTAAGAGAGATGGAAGCAAACAGGAAATGGAAAAAGCAAGTTGTGATGAGCAAAGAGAGTCTCTTTTCACAAATAAGAGAGACAAGCCATTAACAGCTAAATGTTAAAAAGGAACTGTGATGTAACAACAGTAGTGATACTTATAGACCGTGGCTAAAAGAACAATTAGATGTCTGCTATTAACAATAAAAATACAAGTAAGTGTGAAAGACACAGTCTGCGGGGGAGGATGGGGTGCTAGAGGTCTCTCCCTGAAGTTCCTGTGGTCACTTAGCCAGTATTGACAACAGTCCCTGCCACCCTACACAACTTTTCTACCTTTGTCAAACAAGACATCTCTCTTATTAAGAGAGATCAAATACTGAACAGGAGCCTGATTCCTAAATTTCAATTAATAAAATAAACTGTCCTTACCCCTATGTCAGTCTTTTAAGCTAAAAGTCAGATCCATCATTAAAGAGAGAAAACTTAGGAAAAATAACAGATTGATCTTATATTCAGCTCTCCTAGAGAGGCGCAACCCTAGCCCTCTGGGCTCCCTCTGTGGCCAAGAGAAAGCAATAAAGACCCCTATGGGGGCATTCATTTAATCCAAAAACCTGACGTCTAAAATATGTGAATTGAATTACCCTCTGGAAGCTCTGGTCTTCCTGACAATAAGTTGCTTCCTAGAGGACTGGGGTGGAGTACTTGGTAAAAGCTGGAGAAGAAAATCCCGTCTGTAAGGTTCTCAGGCAAGACCCAAGGCAATGACTGAGGTTCAATATAGGCCTCTTTGCTGAGTCACTTGAAGGAATCAAGTTCCAAGACTTAAACATTAACAAAATAAAACCAAGTATAAAAGCTAAAAAGCTTTTTGTATTAGTTCCAAATTTCGTATTGTGTCTTCCTTCCCACGTACAACTAGGGTAGACCATATTAAAATAAAAAATTCTTTCATGAATCTGAATGGCTGTATGGAAAAAAAAATTAAAAAAGGAGGTACTTCTTTGACGATAATCTAGAAAACAGTGGACACTGGAAAGAGGGCTAATCAGATGAGTCAGTTGACATTTTAGTATCAAATGAGAGACAATAGGGCAGGGATAGTCCGTAAAAGGCACTGCAAACTATCATAATCCCAGAACTAACTGAACAGAGGAGACAAAAGAAATTTATAGGCTGCAGAGAACAGCAATATGGCAGAAGATAAGAACTAAGAAACCAATCCTTTTATTGGCAGCAGCAGTTCAGCGATCACTTCTTCTGTTGCACAACAATTTCTCATAAAACCTTCCTGAAACTTGTATGGAAAAATACTCTCTTCTCAAAGATGATTTCTCTCCCATACTAACAAACAAGTTATTTGGCTACTTTGAGGAGGAAGAAATTACTGCCTTCTTAAAATAGGTTGCCACTGTACTAGTTCCTCATTTTCTGATTATTGTACTTGGCAAAAGTGTTTAAGTTGATACTATGTAAATTCCCTTAACCTAACAGTACAGAAGATTCAAGCAGACTTCATACTAGGCAATAGCACAAAAACATTTTGGCTAGATATGGCTAGCAGTAGTAACGATTTTCCAAAAACTAACTCATCAAATTTATTTTTGTACTTATCTATGGCTTCTGCTCAGGCTGTTGGCTGAGCACTCTGAGCTGGTAGTTGTCAATCACTGCAAAGGGATACTAAGGCTGGTATTTCAGGCTCCTGTAATTAGTATGCTGTTCACTCATTCTCCCCATCCTAATTATGAGTAATCCATGCTGAGTCTTACTGCACTGTCTCTGGTGTGTCTTATTCATCTATATGCACTCTAACCCACGGCTTCACTTGGGCACATTTAAACTGTAGTGTTTCATTTGCAATGCTGTGGTCTGGAGCAACCCAGCTCAACAGTGCACAACAGTCTAGAGCGTGGCTTTGAAGTTACAACCTGCACCAGCGATACTGGGGAGACTGCCTCGGAGACAGTGTCTGCTGGATCCTCACAGAGCACTGGGTCAAACAAGACAGAGATGGGAGGACTCCCAGCCAGATGTCCTACAAGCACCCCAACATCCCATGTTGAGAAGGGAGCACTGCTTCCTAGAGTAAAAGGGAAGGGTCAAGTGGGCTCCTCTGGGATTGCCCCACTATCAGCACATCCCTAAAAACAGCGCAGCTAAAGTTGGAGATAAGAGGTCTGAATGGGCAGTTGTAGGAGCTGTCAAGCTGGCTCTTTGGTGGGTACCTGCCACCAGCCTCTCTAATTTTCCCTTTGCAGGAGAAAGGTGCAATGGATTGCTAAGGAGTACTACAGCACAAACTCAGTAGAGTAATGATACAGTTGCTTCTCCTCAGTAAAGCATCCCTGGTGTTAATCTCATTCACAAGATATAACGGACATGAAACAAAGCAACACCCTTCCCTTCCCCTCCCCAAACACCTCCAAAGGTGGTGTAGCTGCTTCATTCTGCAGTCATTATAGCAAAAAGGATCACAACTCTATTTAATTCACTGGAAGCAAAAATCAAACCATGAGTTTTTCCAAACACCTCTCTTAAGTACCAAGAAGGAGAAAAATTTTATCTTTCAAGTGTGGTGTGCGTGGTTACCACTGAAAGGATTATAAAAATAACTTGCAGTTCCCATTAGTTCAAGTTTGTTTGATCTGAAAGCATTTATAGGAACTATATCTAAGTTGAATTCGCAGTGCAGTACCAGAACCCTAAGCAGTTAGAACACCCACAAGAACATAATTGCTTTCCTCAGCTTTTCCAGATCCATTTTTTTTTAAAGTTTTAAAAAAATCTTTTACAAACTGGCTGTTTAAATTGTTCCTAAATGGCTTTCTATACTACTTTGGGATGGGAGAACTACGTACTTCGTTTCTTTTAATTTTATTTGTGACTACACTTTGAAACATTCATCTGCTTTCAATTTATGCTTCCAGAGTTCATCTCTCACTAGGTCTTGAATATTTGCATTTAGGGCATATTAAGGTAAGCAAAATTCATGCAATTTTTCTTTATGATATAAACTATGATATATCTTGAAACATAATAGAGATGGTGGTAAATATAGACTTTAAAAATTGTGTTTAGGACTTTTCAGGGAATATCGGCATTCTTTCTATTTATGCAAATCTAGACTACTTTTCTATGTTAACTTTTTAACTATGTTAACTATGTTCTATGTTAGCTTTTTAATTAGACAAGTCATATTCACCTCCATATGATGTATTCCTTTCTTATTCAGAAAATAAGAGATATGTAAAAATAAAGTTGCTTTATTCAGAGGTTTATCTTTTACTAAAAGTGTCTGCTTTGCTGTTCTTAGGATAACACTGATATGCATTATAGTTCTATTGCAGTTCATTTGCTTGTTCGAATATTTATTTATGGGAACTGTACTTCTCTCAGGATAATCAGATATAAGACATATTAAATGTCATGAATATTCATAAGTTTTCAACCCCACTATAAATAGCAATCCAGCAACCTGTCTTCATGAAGTAAAGATCTTAAATATAAAGAAGAATATATGCATGCTTCATTACTTGTTTGGATTTACATATACACCCATTTAGCACAACCTACAGATATACTAACTTAAAAGCTCAGTATCATCAAAACCAGGAACCTGTCTACCTGAGCACTTAAACAGTGCAACAGGCCACATTATAAAAACAAGAATATCTACAGAACTGGAATCTTGTTTCATATACTAAACATGGTCCAATACGATACATTGAACATAAAAATAATTTAATATATTCTGGTTAAATACAGTACTATGATCACTGATGGGAAAATTTCTTGCAGTGTTGAAAAATTTATTCCTTTACTTAAATGAGCTCATTCTTTGTGTTATTTATTAACACCAGTAAAACTACAAAACACCACTACACATATTTGTTAGAGAGTACTACAATAAAACCAGAATACAGCGAGCTTAAGGAGATTTAGGTTCTACCCCAGTGAATTTCACCCTACCCATCCATGCGCAGACTCACCACTACAGCAGTCTTGAGACCAATTTGCTCTACTGGTTTGCCTGTGACCTCTTTGTCCTCAGACTTTTTCATAACCAAGCAAAACAAATTCAGTATTACCAGTCCTCTGAAATACTTCAGCTATAAGAAAATTATTGCTGATTTCCCAGCTTTTTTATTTTTCTGTAGAACAATGGCCTCGAAGTTGAAACAGCACTACTTGTGATACACCATGAATTAGATGACTTTTCCTTGATTCTATTTAGTAAAGCAGTATACTATAGTATTTAGTATATACTATGAGCAGCATATGAGCTCAGGGTCAGGGGAAATTTTAAATCTCATGATAAGAGAGTTATCTCAAATAATAGTGGTCTTGGCAACATATTTTTCATTCTTTGCTCTGCAGAATATCTGTTTTGCTTGTCATCTTCTAAAGTACAACATCTGTCTTAAAAATCAGGCAGAAAATATCCTGAAAAGTATTAAAACAGAAATACCTTTGATACAGTATTCCTTATAAATGTTTTAACTTTTTCTTCATGTGTTTTAAACTGTCTTTGGTAAGGCCATGCAGAACACACCTTGATATTAGTCCAAAGCTCCACCTCTTTCCAAAAATTCTTCCATTGAATAGATGAATTCTCAGCAAGTTCTTCATCACATTCAGGATCTGTGATGCAACATACTGATTTACACATTTCATTAATTCTAGTCCTGCAGAACCCGCTTTATGTTTAGAGAGTGATCTCCAAATAACATAGATGTTTGCTCTACATAATCCCCATCAATATTAGTGAAAATGATCATACATTTTATGTAACCCTCAAAACATCAGGGAGGCCATTTCTGTTTCTATAAAAATAGTAACAGGAATACTCTAGAACAATGTCTGGGAATTCAGCGATTCTTCTAAGAGAATGCTGCTAATAACTGTAAAATTAGTTGATATTTCTGCTAAACAGGAACAATGGTTTTTGAAAATATACAATTCAACATTTTGTACACTGTTCTTAACTGTAAAAACCCCTTTTTAGGAAATGTGCTCTATATAGTGGAGAAGAGGTAAAAAAAATAAAAAAGGGAGGGGAGGTGGTGGCCTGTATGAAACAAAGGGCTATATCCCAAGACATTTGAATTCAGTGTTTGGTCGGCGTTTTATGTTGAGATGGATATTGTAAAAAGAGGTGACCCAGTCCTTGATAAAATAATGAGAATTTTTGAAAGATTTCATATTTATTTTTGAGGTCAGGTTGGCATTTGTATAAAAAAAGAATTCAAGTTTAGTTATCTGCAAGTATGTGCAAAAAGCCAACAGCAAGGTCTCATATGAAACGGAAACCACAGCATAAGAATTTCCTGAACAGAGCGAGTTTTATTTCTGATGATGTTTTCTTGCCTTGTCTATTACAGGAATTCCAGTAATAAATTGAGATGTAGATAGTCCTTGAGATGCCAAACATTCAGAACAGATGGGCATCAGAAGCCAGACTACGATTTAACTTTCTTGTGTGAAAGTATCAACAAAATCTCTGACATGTCAAACAGCTAAATCTTCTATTTGTTGATAAGTTTGTCCAGAACAAGTGAGAACTAACCTTAAGCGAACATATATGTTTAGGGTAATTTCCTCTGTAAATGTTCTAGTGACCAGCAGCGCCAAATAACTTAAATCATCTCATGTTTGGTTAATATCAATAATACTCTTTATAGCACTGAACAAACATGAACTAATTAACCTTGACAATACACCAGATGCAGTAGTTAAGCATTTACCTGCTGTACAGGAGAAAAAAAAAAAAAAAAAAGAAAAAATATAGAGATCTAATCGCCCAATGTCTTTTTTTTATAATAATGAAAGCATGGACAAACTAGGTACACTTACACCACCTATAAATTAGCTTATACTCTTTCTTTCTTTATTCTGATTTTGTACCTATCAAGCTACTTGAGAGTCACTTGGGTAGTGACTTCACTGGGACTAAGACACTATCTGAAGAAGTCAGAATTCTATCTGAGTTACAGTGATGCAAATGAGATTGAAAACCAGGATATCTCTCTTCTAGTCCTGTTCCAGTGCATGTTGATCTTTATTACTGTTCAGAGAGACAAGTAGAAGGTGCCAGCTAGAATATCTGCAGAAACACATCAAAGGAATACCACCACTGGAATAGGAGCTCCAGAATAATTGCACAAAGGATTTTTTTTTAATTTCTTTTTTTTTTCCCCTAACAGCACTACTAGTCATTTGGACAAGGCAAATTATGAAGTAAATATTCATGTAAGACTGAAAAGTTCTTTTATACTTTGAACTTTTTCAAAACTTAAAATATTTTGTATAACTTAAAGAAATTAATTTTAAACACAAACTATAAACAATGTGGAAAAGACATATGTCATATTTTGTGGTCTCTGAGCTGCACTCCCTGAATAACAGAACAAACATATGCAGCAAAAAAGGGTTTGTGTGTCAGGAATCTTGTTTGTCTCCCTCTTCCAGCTATATCAGTTGCTCTAATAAAATGCATATTCCTTACAGGCATTTCCCCACTTACATCCTTAACCACAGCTAACGGTCATTAATCACTGCATAAAAAATATAAACACACACATAAAAAATATAAACACACACACATTTTCCTTTTAAATGTTTTTAGATGTTTAATTATCACTTCCCTTATTAAGAATAAAATTTCTTAGAAAGAAAATACTTTTTTTTCTGACTTCTTAAGACAAAATATCAAAAGAAAATATCCCACAGCCACAAAATTTTTAGGGCTAGATCTGGAGTAAGCAAAATTCATATGGCTTGGTTTTAACTAACTGCCTACATTTGAAAACTGGTCCTTCATTTCTTTTTGGTTTCAGCTTTGACAAAATGATTGCTTTATATTTGTTAGCAGTTTCAGTATTTATGACTTATCATACTGCTAGATGCACATCCATAATGTACTAACAGTGCAACTTAAGGATTATGAAACTTCAGGAAGCATGTAGATTATCTGCAAAAATATGTAATAAAAACACCACACACAATTACACATAGTTGCCTGGAAGTAAAATACAGATGTATTCTGTCATCAGGCTACTGCTATGCTAGTATTGGTACAGAGACAGGAGTGGGAGCTCTGACTGTGCAAGGAGAGAGGTATTGGGCACATGCTAAGGAAATACCCTTCTATTGCACCAGTAACTGAGAAATGAAATGATTACATCTGTATCAATCAAGCAGTGTCACAGAAATAAAATCATGGTAATCGGACTGTTATCACAGGATCAATGCCGCCTGTTTTGAAATGCCTTCAACTTCACCTTGTGGCCTCAAGCATTTATGTGGCAGCAAAAAGCCATTATCTGTTCTATTTCAGTGACATTTACTCTTTCTCCTCATCTGTTCTGATGTCCATTCTTTGATGGCTCTAGTATATCATGCTTTTCATACCCTGGCAGTTATGTATGCTACCATTTTAGGCCACTTTGATACTTTGGGTGAGAGAGGCTTTTTCTCCCTTTTCTCAAAACATAATCAGAACTGAAATTCTGTTGCTGTAATTAGATGATTGCATTTTCTTTATCCAATTGGAGGCTGGCTCCATGAAATCATATTAGTGCAGTGCCATCTCTAGATCAGGTGCAAAAGCTTTCTCGGTGCTAAAACACTGAAGTTCCCTGAAGTCAGCTATGAAACATAATTTAAATAAGTGACAAAAGCAGTAGTCTAGTTGTAAAAGTAGTTTCTGAAAGGTAAAAGGATCTGCTACTCATTCACAGATTTCACTGCATCTCAAATCACTTCACTAGGATTTTAGGTTTGTGCTTGAAAAAAACAAACCCAAAATGCAATTAGCACAGCCAGGGAGCAACTCCACACAGAAATCAGGGAGTGTACATGCAGTACTTAGAAAGGATGTAGGACATCTAAGAAAAATTGTGTAGGCCAGCTGAAAATTAGCCTCTTACCATAATCTTCAAGGATAACGTAAAGATTAAGTATAGGTTTGGTGTTCCTTAGGTTGGTTTTTTTTTCCTTGTCAACACAGAAGTAAAGAGCACAGATTTTTCATTGAAGCTTGTTAAAGTACAGTAACGCCTTCTTCCAACCTTATCTCTGAAGCCCCACAGAAGCCGGATATAAATCTATAGTTATTACTTATAGGTACTACTCTTTAAAGATAGATTAATATTAAAGCATTAATATCTGCCCAAGAGTCAACTTGAAAGACAACACAACTCTTAAATATTCAGAATAGTAATTCAACTATAGTAAAATGACTGTTTTACTAGAGTAACTACTAGTAGTAACACTCATTTTAATTTATGCAATTACAGGTGGTTTATAGTGAATGCAGATATTTTGTAGGTTCTACAATTGTTTTTCTGACACTAGCAAATTGGTTCTATGATTTTTATTATTTAAATTCAAAAGGCAAAGCCTTTGGGGGAAAAAAATGTGGGGAAAAAAAGCACAGTAAAAAAAGGTTGCAATTTACTCAGTGGAAATCTAAAACACCAGGTGCAGAAGAGAGACAAACAGCTTTCAGAATTTTAGTGCATTTTCTTTGCAAAAACAGGCCTTCAATCAGCACAAAAACCTGCCCCCTCATAGAGGATGACAGCAGCAGCGCAGTTGCTGCTCCAGGGAAAGAACTGAGCAAGGCAGGCTGTCAGGGACTGTTACAGCTGTCTCAACTGCCAGAAACACCTCAAAGATAACCCTGTTTCTAGAAAACGAAAAGTCCCCTAAATGATAGAATGTTTGTCATTTCAAATTCAACTCACTAATTATACTAATCAGACAGTTGCCATACCAATGAAACATGAGAGAGCCTGAGATGTGCAGCACAGAGTATGAACGCTAGAACGGGAGTTATCAGCAGAGACTTGGTTTACCCACTGCTCATACGCCTCGCGATTCAGCCCCTGCGAGTGCAATCCCAACATGATGCAAGATCATAGAATTATAGAATGTTTTGGGTTGGAAGGAACTTTAAAGGTCATCGAGTTCCAACCCCCCTGCCATGGGCAGGGACACCTCCCACTAGACCAGGTTGTTCAAAGCCCCATCCAACCTGGCCTTGAACACTTCCAGGGATGGGGCCTCCACAACTTCTCTGGGCAACTCGTTCCAGTGTCTCACCACTCTCATTATAAAGAATTTCATTCTAAAATCTAACGTAAAATTCCCCTCTTTCAGTTTAAAACCATTACCCATCGCCCTATCACTACAGTCCCTGATAAAGAGTCCCTCCCCATCCCTCCTGCAGGCCCAATAATGGGCAGGCAAAATCAACACAACTGAGAGGAAGGATTCTGAAATGACACCACACCTCATAAACTTGTATAGATTAAGACAAGAAGACCCCTGTTTATTTTATTTTTAAGAAATACATTAGTTTTCTTTTTCAGTTGTGGACATTATGAATTATAACTAGAAAAAAAGTGAGTAGGAAAACCTCACATACTTTGAAGAACAAATCAACTATAGGTTAGTCTTTCAGATAATGATTACAATAAGATAATGACATGTTTCTAAAGCATCCAAAGATAAACAAGTTTAACTGCAGATGGGAAAACTAAAATGACAAATTAGGCAGCACATTAAATATTAAGTGGTCATTAAACAGGAAATAAGGCCAAAACCACTGACTGTTTCCAGAAACCCTGCACCACATAGTAGACTCTAATGATTGCAATGGTGTCTATGAAAATATACTGGGCAATATATCTGAAGAAGATACACATGATATAGAATGAGGCAACGAGATCATGTTACCACTGTAAAACATCCTGTTCTCAGAACACCGGAGGCCAAGGAAGGCATCATTAGTTTATGAACACCACTACCAAGAACAAAAGACACGTGATAAAGATGGCCAGGTACAAAGTCTATAGCTCCAGGTTGGAAACAATGTTTGCTGCATCTAACAAAAATTTGGTGTAATGTAAATTTATTTGATTCCAGTTCACAATTCATGTGCTTGATAAGCCACATATTGTATAAAACAATGCAGTAAGCCAGTGGCAGCCATCTTTTTACCTTATTCCCATCTCTCTTGTTAGGCAGGCATTCCTGATGGGTGAGAGAAAGTACCTCTTTTCTGAGGGCAACTGAGCATGTCCAGCTGGGAGAAACTTCTGTAGAGCAGATGGGACTGTCAAGAACGGAAAGCAGGCAGGTAACCTGTTGTGCCAGGGTGGCTGGGACGCTGCTCCAAGGAGCAAGAGGTTCCCTGCAGCAGTGACCCAGCCCTGAGAATGGGCAGAAAGCAAGGGGGCCTGGATCAACTGGAAAACGAGAAGCAGAAAGGATCTGGAACACTTTGTTTTCAATAGGTCTTAATCAGCAGATGGGAAGCTGATATTGAATGACTTACGACCTAGCTACAAGTTTGTTTCTCTATTAAGGAACAGTTTTGAAGTCTTGGGAGCCTTTTGGTATCTTTTGGCTTGCTCTCTGTGAAGCTAAGCCAGGCACTGCCATTCCCAGGCTGTGGGCAACTCACGACTCCTTTGCAAAATCCAATAGAATTCCTTACACCTAGACAAAGTTGTCTCGACACAACACATGATAAAGTTGTCTAGGAACAACTTTGTCTTTTTAAACATTCATACCTAGACACTCATCTTGCACTCTAAAAAAAGATCAAAAAATTGATGCCCTTTCATTTTATACTAAACAAGTATGAATATTCGTGTTTTGTTGCGATAGAAGCCTTACAATACACTTCACACACTACTGGTCAATATCCACTCATTAAAACTCATACTTTTTTCATTTATTGAAAGGATTTACAGAACTACAAAAAAACCCAAAAACCTATGCAGTAGAAATTGGGAAGGAACACTATCCTTAGCCCAGGCCAATGAAGCTATGGTTTACACCTGTATTTTTTTCTCAATTATCTCCATTCTTCAAGGAAACATCCAAAGATAAACATTTAACCTCTGTCAACATCCAAAAGTATCCATATATACTGCTTAGGAACAATGTTTTTGTGGATCTTAAGTACAGGCTATTTTTGCTACAGTTTAAAAATTCAGAAAAAATGTTGAGCAAAAGTATCACTGGTGGGACATTTCTCTTGATTCAGTATTCCAATTGTGAATGTCAAACAAAACATATGTGTAAATTCATAGAACAAGATACAACATATTCTACAGTAAAACAGGCAACTGGCTTGGCCTCTCTTATACCATGACAGTTAGCATAAAGCAAGTTTCCATTAAAAAACATGGCTATGAATGTAGGCTATAATGAGCTGTTTTCCTAGTCATCAGGTTTTTTTAAAAAAAATTGAATAAACACACCAGTGGGGCTACACAGTTGTTTATCACTTTCTGTATTCTAATTTGTCTAATTAAGTCATGTCAACAAACTTGAGCAACTTTGCAAAGAGTGCAGAGTTTGCAAGGACTACATTACAAGCCATCATGATCTAAAGCAAGGCAGAATACTCTAAGACATTAGAGGCAGGGGCAATGCTGCAACTCTAGCGTATCACTTTCATTTCCTCTGTCAATCAGTCTAACAAACAGACTGAGCAATGACTTAGTCAGGCAAACATCATTGTTTACTTCATTAGATAAATGCTTACTTGTTTCAGGGCTTGGCTTTTTGTTTGGGGTTGTTTTGGGGCTTTTTTTTTTTGGGGGGGGGGGGGGGGGAGGAGGGAGGAGGGGACAGGGAAGGAGGGAATAGCACATTCTTCTTCTGTGTTTTCCAGACCAAGCTTTTCCAGCTCCTATGAATGACCTTGTCTGGTTCATAAACTATGACAGAAGTGATACGATCAAAGAATGAACAGAGATTTGAAAAATGTTCATGCATGGGTATGGAAATGCACAAGATTACACAAACAGGAACATTCATATCGTTACGTACACACTGTAGCTTCACCAACTGCTATTTCAAATAGTAGAGCAGCCATTATGATAGTACATCTAATAGTACCCATGGGAACTACTGAATTTGATGTTTAACACAAAGCAGCTTGCTGAAAATATGATCACTTCGTACTCTTTTTCCAAAAAGAAAAAATAAAACTGGAGTCCTTAAGGAGCTGTTTCCTATATATTGACAAACTGAATGCGTATTAAAGCCCATACTACTCTTGCAAAAGAAGGAATTTTCAGTAAAATATGTAGATATTCTCACATAATATAGTGCAAATTCACAAGAAAATGCACTAACTAGGTAGTAGATGCTTGAGGATATGGGTGCATTTAGAACAAATTAACCGCATCTGTACAATTTTTCTCTTCTACCTGCCTGATCAAATCAGTCGCTCATTCATCCATTCCCATGAGAGATATTTTAACATTTCAAAATACTAAACAGCTTCATAGCACCTTTTGCATCCAGAAAAGTTTCCACATGTTAAACATTTTCTTCAGGAAAGTACACAAAAAAAGCCCCCCACTTACTCTTTCTCCTGGGAACAGCAAGATTTTTTAAATATTAACAAAACAAAAAAACCAAAACCCAAACACAATTTAAGTGGTGTGATCTTACAGTCTTGTAGAATTAGATTACTTTGAATGAAGTATAAAAAACCAAAGGAACCAGAATTTTCTAGTTTGTAATCAAGATAGAAATTATTGGCTTTTTTTAGCTCTGCAGAAGCACAAGTTCCCGGACTTTAAAGTAACTTTTTCTTCTTTGTTACACAGTGATTAATCTTACTAAATATTGGAGAGTGATACGTATATTTGTGTTTCATACTGCTCAGATCAAGAACAACTAAGACACATGTTTTTTGAGTCATTAAGATATGACAGTTCAAATTGGATTAAAAAACAGTAACCCTTATAATAATCACCATTAAGTCCTAAAACTTTTGAAGTTGTAAAGAGCCTTTGGTACTTTAAAAAAAAAAAGGGGGGGTGTCAAAAAACCAAACCTAACACAAACTGAGGATTAAGCATGTTTTGAAGTTCTTATATGACAGAGTGATTATATTGGTACAAGGAAAAAGTTAATTATTTTATTTTTACTGGGAACTTTTAGTCTGGGAACCATGACCAAACCAGAACTACATCAAAGATTATCTCAGTCATCTTTAATTCTTAAAAATCCTCATTCCTAAAATTTCTGAAACTTTAGCCCTTTCAAGGGCCTTTGTCTATGGTCATATTAGTGCATCTTTCCATGTTTACAGATATTTCATTATAAAAATATAGCCAACATTCAGTTTTTTCAGAGAACAGGTGGCTACTACTGAGTTTTCATTGTTTTATTACCAAAACACAAGAATCCAAGGAAGCCTCAGTGTAATTTATTTCCTAAAAAATTCCATATTTTCTGGGAGTACACATTGTGTCTCTTTCCATGTCCTCTGCAGACATGGGTGCACTTAATGTGTGAAGGTTAAATACAGTCCCAGCATTCTGCTATGTCACTGCCTCCCCTTCATACATCACGCAATATCATCCTAGCATTACTATTTATATCAACATTCATTAGTAGATTTCCACAAATTCCACAATCCTTTAAGAAATAACAGTTCAGATGTGCATCCTTCTTTTCGGCCTTTATAAATTCTGCCAATGACAATATGAATGTATGCGTATCTTTCTTCGTTTTAGTTTATATTAAGCATGATGGCAGTTATAATTCCACCTTTAAAAAGGATAATCTGTCCTAAACAGTTTAATGTCCCCATATATTAATTATATAATCATACTACATTTCAGGTATATTTTCTAAAAGTTGATGGGTATAGAGAAAACTACTTTTTAAAAAAAGTTTGACCAAATCGTTCTGATAAATTACTCAATTATCAGACCTTTGATTTACAAAAATGTTTATAACAAATCAGTGTCATGTAATTTATCACTCTTGAATCACTCTTAAATAAGTTGCACAGTGATACAACAGAGGAACTACAAAACATTAAATGTGTCAAAACACAAATACAATTCCATGATCTGCTATCCTCAAAAGCACTAAAATGCTGATAGCTAGGCAGCCAAACAGTCAAACATCAGAAATTTGGCGATTCTTTTTTCACTAGTCAGACCTCCACTTGCCCTACCATATTTCCCATTTTGCGAAGTCCTGTGAGCTACTTCACAAGAGGTTGCAGTTTCCTTTCCCAGAGGCAGATGAAATACTTTAGTCTCTCAGCTCAAGTTCCTGTGCTATGAGAGGTTTTTACCACGTATTTTAGTTGCCAGAATCGCTATTGCTGAAGTCCCTTCTGTGTTCTGAATTGCTCATCACTAATTTCCCCTGTTTTTGTGGTGCTTGTTTCCTTTTTTTTTTTCATCTTTTTTTATGGATGATGGTTCCATTTCAAGAAGAAAAAAGAATAAAATAAGACTGAAGCAAAGTATGCTTCATATTTCAGGAAAGTGGGTTATTTGGGTTATGGAAATGGAAGTGAGAGAAACAAGAACATAATTTTTTTTTTTCCCCACTTGAATGCTGTATAAGTATTATTTGTCCCTAGAAAGTATTCATTTGTTCATTCCTCCAGCTTTTTAAGAGTTCTTAATGAATGAGTAAGACAGAAACAGGTGTCAAGCTAATACATTGCAAACATACCACTTCTGGTTGCTGTGTAAAGCTGACTGTTTCACTTTGTGTGTCCAAACCTCTGGTCTCTTCTTTGGGGCTGAGATATCACAACCAGCTCCACGATGATTATTTACTCTCTAATTAGGCATGCAACTTGTTTTCAAGGACTTGACTCCATTTGTACCTTTTAGTCAGTAACAGTTGATTTCATTACTTGATGTCACAGAAAAGTAGAAAATCTTTCCCCTAACGCAGTCCTTCCCATTCCTGTGTCATGAGGAGTTTTTACCAGTCTCACGTTCTCTTGATTATCTAGAGAAGTATCTACAATTATTTATTGTGATCTCTGATTTATGGTGAAACATTTTTACAACAGGTTGATTTTCTTTTTTGGTATCATTCAGCTATCTGCTTGTGTAATAGGCTTGATGGCAGCTTTAATGTCCATGGAGAAGCTTTTTACTGCTGATGGTTGGTAGCAATAGCTATTAGCCAAGATATCCTGGCACTTTATGGTATGCCCAAGGATGTTACGCAACATTAAAAGATCCGTTATTCATTTCTCTGTCATATATAATTTCCCTCATATCAAGAGAAGAATAATGAATAAAGCACAGTATTAGATTTCCCTTTGCTCTCAAAGTTGCAGTCAGATAATTCTTCTACCCACCAGTGTGCTGTAACATTCAGTGTGCTGTAACATTCAGCCTTGCAGAAGCAAAAACATAGGTTAGCTGGTTGTTATGGCTATAAAGCGTGAAGAAATGTGGAGGTAAGGGTGACATTTGTCAGTTACAGCCTAACTTAAAGGCAGAAACTCCAGCCTTCCCAAATGAATTTAATAATACTTTTTAGCGACAGTTAGCATTCTGACACATAGTCAGATATTCTTGGTTTACCTTCTTAAAGGTAACAGAAAGGAAGCACAGAAGACAAACCACAACAGGGGAAGACTATAACAGTTACTAGCAGCAAGTGAGCAGTCGGTTTTGCTCTTGTTCAGCAGGTCCTGTAGATGGCATATAAAACAACACAATGGAGATGTGAATTTGGGGAACGCAAAGCAGATTAGGAAGACCAGTCTTCCCAGAGGTCCACTTCCAACTTCCCTGTCCATAAGGCAGCTTTCAGCTTTGAATATCTGGCCATCTACCTGCCTTTCACATGTACAGTGTACCACAGAAATGGTCACACTGTCATTGTTTCTAAGTGAAAGATGACTTCAGTCCATCCTTTATGAAGAATATATGCTCTAATAAGAATTCCCAAAAAATCCTCAGGAAATCAAAATTTTACCAATCACTTTGCCTACCTTTACTTCTTATTCAACAGCCAAATACAAATTACTACTCCTTATAAGTTAAATGCCTTCTCAGATTCGTCCCTCTTCCTAGCAATTTTCTTTGCAAGGCACTGAACCTGACTCTCAGATCCTGAGGCATTGGCATTTCCCTTCAGACCAGTTGTCTGTGACCGTGTCTTTTTTCCTCTCACTGAAAGGGTTTCATAAGCATCTCCATAAAAGGTATATACCATGGTCCTTGGCCAGACTCTTCTTCCCAGATGTGCTCCCCTCTTATGTGTTTGGATTACTAACTTTAGAATGTTAATTTCTTCATTTATGGTCTAATTTCATCAACTGTGGCCCATTAGTTCATTTATCTTGTTCAGAAAATAAATTACATTTTGAGACACTTCTACCCTTGAGAAAAACTCCTGCTGCTTCAGTTACTGATATGACTTCAGCACACAGTGGTTTCAAAGGACACCACTTTCCTGCCTCCACTTTGTTCTCCATCTTCTGTTATCATTCTGCTTTGTATCTTTCAAATGTGTTAACAGCAAGTTGTTAAAATTATTTTTCATCTATGAATTAATGCTGTATTTTTGTAATCCCAACAGCACCAAACAGAACATAGTTGATAGAAACAGAGGAACACATATGAGGTGAGAATATACTTCCAAAACAAATTACACTTACTGTTACCATTCAGGACTTTTAACTAATAAATCCTGAGGTGGCTCTTGTTCTGTTCTTGATAGCTGCCTGCAAAGTTCATTATCAGGAAAAAGATGCAAATGAGACCTCAAGATATGCATCACTTTTGGCAGACGAAGCTCAGTTTTCTCTTCCAAGTTACTCCCAAGACTCAGTTCTGGGCAAAATACTGTGATTGAAGCTTCCATGTTCTCTTCCTTGGTGTACCTTTTTCAAATCCTCCATTTGATTTGTTGAGCTGAACTGATAATGTTTGCTCTGTCCTCCTGATGGGTAATGCCAATCTGTGCAGCAGTTTATTTATTTGTTTTTATAAATGAATCCCACTTTCCACAGTGATAATTACATGTTTTAACAGGGGCTGGGCTACCTCTTTTGTTCCGGAAGCTGCACTAAAAGCAGGTTTAAACGTTTTCAATTTACCATTTCTAAGTAGCTCCAATCTATTATGACTCCTCCTCCTGTCTACTCGCCTTCGCACTGATGAAAATAACATATACTATTTGATGTTTTAACCCCAGAAGGTGCGCAATTCCTGATCTTCCAACTTTTACCGATGTTCATTATTTAAGTGGCTTGCTTGCATATTTAATCAAAGCCAACTGTGTTTGCTGCAATCTGTTCTGAAAACACCCAGACTCACTGGCATGTGTTGAGCACTCAACGCTTAGCCTGAATGAAAGTCCTCCAGCTTCCACATGAAATACCTCTGCTCTACCTCCCTTGCAGTAACTGTACTTGTACAACAGCCTTCCCTGGCTTGGGCACGATACAATTGCTAGTTGAGAGATATAAGATCTCCAAAATCTATTCTTTCCCCTGAGTAATTTCCAATGATTTTAAAGCCAGGGTCAAAATGAAATCAAAACACTGCACAGAGCTTGCATAGGCTTAGGACACAGTAACCTTCTTACAAGGGGCACTACAAAGTTTCTGTTTAACAGTTGTGACCCTTTACCTCTGGTGAAGGTCCTTAAAAAGATAAAATAGAAAGCCAAAAGGATCCTTTTACATAACACTTGAAGGCCGTGGGGTAGGTGGAGGAAATGTGGCACCAAGCCTTGTAAATTAGGATGGCTGCCTCACATGGAAGGGGAAAGATATTTTATGAGCTCCTGGAGCCATCGAAATTCTACCATAAAGGATCTCCTACTTCCTGCTTGTTTCTTGTACGCACAGGAGTGATTACCTCTCATATTCCCTCCCATATGATCTTTATATTCTTGCCTCCATGCGAAAAGGTGGCCCCGGGTGTGCACTGATACCACCTTCCTTCAAGACAGGCAGAGGCTCCCACAATGGCAGCGACCTTGCACAGGGCAAGAGACCAGCCTTTGCACCTGTGAGAAGGCTCTGCATGAAGCCACAAGTCCTGTCCTTTCAAGAAACAGGAGCTGTTGCCTTCAGAGACAAGACAACACTGATCAGATAATCAATAACGCAACAAACAGTAGCTCCTATCCCCTGCTGTGCACTGGTTCCTGTTAAGTTGAAGTTATCAGGAGCCGGGAGTCATTGGTCACACGGGAGCAGAGTAACATAAACAGCTGCTTGGCACACTCTTGCCTTCGTGCCAGGTGATGGTTCCTGAGCCAGCCTGTCCCCAGCCACAGTATGTCACTGCTCATAGAACAGAAGAAGAGGCGTAGCATCTTCCCCAGCCCGGACATGGGGTAGACACTACCCAGCACTCAATTACATACACAGTTTAGTCTCAGTGGTTTCTGGATGAAATGCCGAACTCCGCTGGAGCCCAGGAAATGCTTGTGTGCCAGAAGAATAGCAGCAAAGAGAGAAATTGGATGGATATATTTGAAAGTGCCAAACGAGCCTTACAAACACAAAATGACAGCACAGACTTAAAATATTTTGCCCCATTCAGGGCAAAGCCACTCTCTGCTCTTAAATTTAGTTTCTTCATCAAATGGTGCTAAGGGCACAACAATGAAATTTGTGGTCTGAGGATGACAGCGACACAGAAGAGGAGATGCATAAGGAGGTTAACTTTAGAAGTTTAATATATAAAGGATACAAATGTCCCTCCTCAAGAAAACTGTCTGCAATAATTATATGTGGAACACATCCAGCCCTGAAACTCAGCAATACAAAGTCTCTGGTATTTCAGCCAGGGAAAGAGAACATCTATTTATTTTCTTTTTATTTTTAGAAAACTATTAAGGCTTCTGTTCATACAGTCAAAATTTTACCTCATTCCTTGCATCTTGTATTTCATATTAGTTGATTTAGGTCTTCACAGAAGTGACAAGAAATTTGAGGCTGTGCAAATGTGGCAAAAGTATCCAGCCTTTTTCCTCAAGGAGAAAGTATGGAAAATATGAAGTAACTAATTGCTTACTGATGTCAAGGAAAAATGCAGCAAAGAGTTAATTCTGAAGGAAGCGGGAACTGCATTGCTACCCTAGTGAGTCTTCCTAAATTACGTTTGCTTATTACTAACACAAGATGTGTCCCAGAGCCTCTATCCTCTCCTTACGAGGGCAGACATGCCAGCGCACAGCACAGTGAATGGGGGTAAATGGGGATACCATTCTTTTTCCTAAGCAAGGCAACAATAGGGCACACAGACAATTCTAACTCCTCTAAAATATTAATGCCAACCCAATTTAAAAATGTTACCGTTACAACGTCATTGTTACCAGTAAAACTGAAGGAAGTTTTCAGCGTAAAAAAAGAACTGACAGAATCTAGCACTATATTAGATTTATAAACACAGAAACTCCTTTGTTGCTATTCCTATCTGTTAAGCTTTCTTTAAAGGTTTTCATTACCAAAAAAAAAATAATAAAAATCCTTTGAAAGCTCAGAAGATAACATCCCAGTGGGAAAATTAATACAGTATCCTGGAATTCAGTAGCAATTCTTTCTAGACCTCACAGAGATTAAGGTACACAAGGTGCAATAGACAATGGGACTTTGTAAGACCTCTAAGGTCAAATACATAAAAGAGGAGCTTCTCCTAAAGTGGTTAAGGTACACTATATACCGTTATAGCATGACAACTTTAACCGATCGTGTTAAAAATAACTGTCTTTTGAAAACAGCAAACATTCACAGCTAGTCCTCTATGGAAATAATTCTCTCCAGTTGTCTTTGAGTTACAATAGCAGCACTTGGTCCGTAACATGCAGAAGCCATTAAAAAGCGCCATACAGATTATTTTTGCTATTGTATGTATGTGTCACCCTCAGGAGGATGTTGACAGCCCACTACAACATACACACATTTCTCATTGATACTCTCTGCATGTCAGAAAAGATTTGTCCAGTAACACTGACAATCGTTCACACACATTCCCACAGAAAACTCACATTGTGAATCAACACATCTGTATATATTTTTTCCGAAAATCTCTATACAATTTCTGTGTGATGCAGAAATAATCACAACTGGTACATAACTAAATTTACACCTATTTAAAGTGCAGGGAGAATGGTATGTCCAACTGAGCAATTGCATCCATGTATGTTTCTCGTTGATCTGGATGCTTATGAAGAGGTAGCATTGTTACCTCTTGCGGCGTTACCCTGCCATTGTACACAGATCTTACTGTTTCAGCATATTGCTTTGCTTATTTAATCTGTGTACTTCGAGCTTCTTAATTCATACATTTATAAAATTATTTCAAGGTTGCTAAGATATCCATATCTAGAAGCCATTTGTTTTTCAAGAGATGTATTTCTTTCTATAAAAACCCTGAAAAACTAATTCCCCAGAAAAGCACAGCATTACAAATTTAAATCCAAGTCATCTACAGCAGTAGATATACTGTACAATTTGTCCTTTGGCATACTTTAAACATAAAAATTCTAGGTTTACTTCCTTTCAGCTTTCCACAAATTATAGTTCTGAAACCTAAGGAAAAAAAAAAAAAAAAAAAAGAAAAAGAAACAAGAAAGAAAGCTTCCTTAGAAGTGACTCATGGACAGAAAATGTATAGATTTTCAATTCAAAGCCAGCATAAAAAAATTCCCCATGGTAATGTGATTGCGAATGCTAATTGCATTCCAGTAAATTGCTTTACATTCATCAAACAACAGTCAATGGGAGACACTGCTATCTTCTTTTATTGTAGTGATGCTGTTCTCAGCTATATAGATAAGGTAGTGTCAGGCAGTTATAATCTTCCCCCTTGCTATTTCCAGGGGTTTATAACTTCAGAATAAAAATTTATGCTGAAATTTAGCAACTCAGCCCAAGAGTCTCTCTTTTTAATTGAAAAATGAGCTGAAGTATATATCTTGGAGAGATAAAGGAAGACTAAGACAAATATTCTAATTCAAATACCTAAACTAAACTAATGCAATCTATCATTAGGCAAGAATAAGTTATTCCAGTCTCTAAATTTCAGAGGTGCTGCTCATCCAGAGCTCCTGTGAAAACAGTACCCTTCTATTCTAAATGTGATTTTCTTTTTTTACTTGAAGAGCACGATATTAAAGTAAGCAATAGTAATCTGGAAGTTATATTTAGGGCTGCTGCCCATGGCAGGTCGTTAAGATGTGTTATAATTTAGCATCCATATGTGTACATGTGCTGTGTTCATGTGTGTATTTTTAAAAATTTGTTTCTCTACATACACACGCACGTGCACACACAAACATATATATATACACACATAAATAAAATAAAATTGCAAACTCATTTTTGTTTCTGAACATTATCTCAGTTTCAAGGGTCTTTGTTGCCAATATTTCAACCCCCAAATTTCAAAAAATCTTGTGTTACATTGTCTCCCAAGATGGAACAATAGACATTATTCACAAGAATTGTCACTCTTTCAAGTAAGAAATAAAATAACAATGGGATAGCACAATCCATGTAAAACTTGGCTGCATGAGTGAGCTTAAAACAATAGATAATCATCATAATTTTAAAAAAATAGGGGAAAAAAGAGAGTTAAAAGGGATGGAAAATCAGCAGAGAAACTCTCCCAGTATTTCCTCACACTTTTGCCAGAATAAGTCCTCGTAGCTACTGCAATATTCAGAGAAGATACTAGTCCAAGGAAATGTTTTTTTTACTACTTGAGGTACAAGATTTACACAGATAGCACTGTAAAGACAGGGCAAGGCATGAATAGGGAGACTGGAGAGTTTGAGTATCTTCAAACACTGACAAAAAATATTCTGAATGTCTCAGAGTAGTAAACATGCAGGAAATATTTAACTTGCAGGATTTTTTTTCTATTTCTTGCATCTTCAAGGTTCTCCTTGCCTCCTGAATAGTGAGCATGCACCTGAGTAAAGTGCTGCTTTGGAGATGCAAGAGCACTGGACCATCTCTACAGCTGCAGTTGAGAAAATGGCTCTGCATCATGGAAAAACAGGGTGCCTGGTTTCCACCTGCCTTTTTGTCCCCACTCTCCTCCTTATACCGCAAAAAATTTTGTTGTTTACTTAGACTTTTTTAATTATTTATTTTTTAATAAAGTGCTTGAACTCTATGTATCCATCCACACTCAAATTTGCACTGTTTCCTCGGGTAAATTTCTACTGTTTTTCCCTTTGGGACCAGCACAGCCCACAGGGTAGGACGGCTCAACCAGGAGTGGGAAGACTTCATCCTTCTGGTGGCAGCCAGTCGTTCTGTCAGCTGAGCAATGTGAGCTAGTGCCAGATCAGTGTCTCATGAAACCCTTCCATGAGAAGGGGTATTATGCAGAGCTTATATTCCTCAGGAATGAGTCTCAAAACTCAGAGATGCTCTTCCAAATGCTATTTATGCTCAAGAGACTAAAACACAGCAGCTCAAGGAACAAAACAGCAACAGTAGCTCAAGCAAGCCTATGGAGGGAATATAGGTTGGTACCTCAAATTCAGGGATGCTCCAGAACACCAAGGAGTTGTACTGCAAACATGAACACTTAGTGATACACTTATAAAATAGCAGCAGAGAAAGGGTAGAAGAATAAAAAATGCTAAAGGGAAGAAAAAAGTAACACAAAAAAACCCTAAAAAACACCCCAAAAACCCCAGCTTCAAAAATTTCAGAATTTCATAGAATCACAGAACGGTTTGCGTTGGAATAGAACTTTAAAGGTCATCTAGTCCAACCCCCCTGCCATGGGCAGGGACACCTTCCACTAGGATCAGATTGCTCAAAGCCCCATCCAACCAGGCCTTGAACACTTTCAATGATGGGGCATCCACAACTTATCTGGGAAACCCATTCCTGTGTCTCATCAACTTTATTGTAAAAAATTTCTTCCTTATGTCCAATATCAACCTACTCTCTTTCAGTTTAAAACCACTGTCCCTTGCCTTGTCACTTTGGTAAAAAGTCTCTCTCCACCTTTCTTATGAGCTGCCTGTTATATATTGAAAGGCTATTTATATATTGGTTTATACATTCTTTAGCTTCTAAAATAAAAAAGAAAACTGCAAAGACCTAAAGACCATATCATGCAGTTTGAGCACCCGTTCTACTCCAGATGACATTACACATACTATTTTGAGCCACCATGAGCTTCTGAAAGGAAGTGGTCTTGCTCATACCATTTTTAGACTTCCATTTCTCATCATCCTGTGACACTTTGTGTTCCAGTCTGATTCATGCTGCTAAATTAAAAGTAATAATAATGATCTGGAGAACTCAAGCAAACAAGTGGGAAGCACTACCAGGCGTAGGATTGAGGTAGTGGGACAGAGAACCATCACCTACCCCTTAAGTAGTTTTGAATTGTTAGATGAAATCAGTCTTAATTGGTAACATCTACCCTGGAGCAGGTCCATTGGGTTTAACTGCTCACATTAACTTATCATTTTGCTTAAGACCTGATTTAGCAAAACTTTTAAAAAGCATGCATTTATTTGACTTCCATATATGATTAAAAATATGGCCTTTAAAAATGCAGTTTCTTTCTAATAATTTCTTTTAAAGCTTGGATAGTTTTGGATGGTGAAAATTTATTATTTGTACTTATTTATGGTTAGTTTGTATAAGTTGAATTTAAAACTGATAAGAAACTAGCATTCATAAAAAACACTTATAAGGCACACTCTGTATTACTCCCTACAGTAAGATATTTCATTTCTGTATATATAATTTTTCTTCAGAATTTATGGTCCAATATTTTAAAACTGAAGCTTCCACTGTTGGCTGTCAATTAGCTTTTTGCTCTGAATGTAATGACATTTAAAAAATTTATAATAAGCTTTTTATTAGCACAGACAATTACAGATTCCCATCATTACACCTCTGTACAAGTGATGTTTTCAGTAAAATTGGTTATAAAACATAATCTTCATATTTACATCTGTCATCTTCTCAGATTTTGAAAAATTATATAAAACCACAGGGAGTCCCTTCCTTTACAATGTAAAGGAGCATTCCAGCTTTGCTTCTGAGGTTTCTGACAACGAGCATCACTCCATACTTCTACGAGCAGTTGTGTGTTGGCATAAGTGACTTCCAGATCTAGATGAACTAGCTAAAATGAAAAGTAGTGCAGTAACTTTTTCAGCCCCTTTTATACATGAAAAGACTAACCTTCCCCTCTTCTGCTCTCTCTGATGAGGACTATGGCCGATATTTAGTTTTATTCAAAGATTACTACCTAACAGAGAGAAAACAGTAATAATAGCAGTACACCACCAATTCTCTAAGAGCATTTATAAGATGACCAGCAACAGCAATTTAGTTCAAATTTACAAAATAAGATGCTGCAATAGTACAGTCAAATACGCCCTTCTAATGCACATTTCTCTACGGAAATTCTAATCCTGTCAGCTGAGCATTAGCCGTTTTCTAACTACACATTTGCTCCATAAACTCTCACTTTAATTAAGAAAATAAAATACTCTGACTCCCCCATCATTTATTACTCTTTTCCAAATGAGTCCTTTTGCACCTCAGCATTCATATTATTAAAACAAATGCACAATTCCCAAAACACAGGTCTGAAATGACTTCCTGTGCATATACTCACAAAGAAATAGCCTGGAACTCAAAATACTCAAACCAAACAAAAGGATTTGTATAGCACTAATCCAATATTTGAAATTACTAGATGCTGAGCATACTACCCCTTTACTCCAGCAAAATATTTAAGAGGAGGCTGCACTTAACGCATACAAGTGCTCTCACTGAGGTTAACAGCATTCTAAAAATACCGCTAGTTACAAACTCCAGTACTTAAACCTCATGCAAAACCCCTGCTGTCCACTGCAGGTCATTCATTTCCTACTATAATGCTACAGGGACCCATTTAAAAAAGCGTGGTACACAGTTTAAGCTGCAAGGTTCCCTTTCTGCATCAGATGTCTGGGCTTAAAACTCCCACAGAATCCGCTGCTCCATGTTACAGAGCAGTATTTACAAATTTTGCTCTTGTTGATAGGAAGAGAGGAGAGTTATTAAAGTGCAGCTGCAAAGGACACTCTTGTCATGAATACACCACAGAAATTTGTTTTCATAGAACTGATTCAGTGAGAGTGGTACCAGTAAGGCTCAGCATCATTTGTTCGCCATCCCTGTTTTACGCTGCTTTTCCCAAGGCATTCTCAGCAATACAAAAGGGACCAGTTTTGGAACCATATGGCACAAACATACATCATCTCTCAGTTATGCAAGAATTCCTTGCTTATAGGATGACGCATCTGAGTGGGAGACCATAAGTGCACATGGACTGAAGCTGGAGAAGGTGTTCATGCAAGTTTATTTTCTTCTGTCTAGAGGTCCTTTACGCAGCTCAGAACTCTACAGGGAGAAATCTCCTCAGCACACCTCATTTACTTCATCAGCAGACAGATAAACCAGCTCAGCTAATTTTAAACTGTAGAGCTCTAAGGGAGGTAAAAGTTAGGCATTCAGCATCAACTGGCAGTTGGGTGGTACTGTCTGCAGTGAACCCACCTGAATTTGGAAGACTGCACCTGTCCCTGTGTTAATTTCAAAGGCTTTTTAGAGGTGAAATGCGGTAAATCCAGGTAATTTAAAAGTTAGAACTAACAGCTACAGAGGACAGCCCTGGCCATCCCTCACCATCACCCATTCGAAAGGCTGGGATGGAAAAGGCTCATTTAAAATAAGGCTGAATTTAAGAAACTAGCAATCTCCTTTCAAATCTGGGTAGATAGTGGCAGTCTAGATTCAGGCACTGTGCCACTGAAGATACTGTCCCAAAGCAAATACAAAAGTCTACACTTCTTTCAGCATGGACCTAGAGGTGGGAAAGGGGAGCAAGAGTGTCACAGTGATCCCCAGCACGAATAATGCCAGAGCTGCTGTCATGCATTTCATGTTTCAAGGTTCTGATCTGACTGCACAGTGTGTGATGGATGGTTCTAGCATGTTCCTGTGCTCATGCAGGGGTGTGGGGCTGGCAGACAACTCCCTGCCACCAGCTGCTGCCAGAACTGGGATCCAGTCTAAGAGAGCTGCCGACAGGGTGCAGGCTTTACGGGGTGTCACAACACACAGCTCCTGGCATTTTCTCTGTATGTGTCATATGAATCATCGATATTTTGCACAAGCCCACATGAGTATCTAGATATAAGCATACTGCATATGGCAAGACTGATGAACGTTTATGATATATTTTCACTGACATCTTTTGGGGCTTGTGTGAAGCCCAGCTGGATAACAGCTATCCACTTCAATCCACCTGTGCTCCTTACACTGGGGATACTTTGTAAGCTATAGACTCTTAATTTTCTCCTTTAAGTTACAGGACTGGGGTGGTGTGACCCTGGCTGGATGCCAGGTGCCCACCAAAGCTGCACTATCACTCCCCTCCTCAGCTGGAGAGAGAAGAGAAAATATAACAAAAAGCTCGTGAGTTGAGATAGGGACAGGGAGATCACTCAGCAATTACTGTCATGGGCAAAACAGGCTCAACTTGCGGAAATTAATTTAATTTGTTACCAATACAGAGTAGGGTAACGAGAAATAAAAACTAAATCTTGAAACACCTTCCCCCCACCCCTCCCTTCTTCACAGGCTCACCTTCACTCCTGAATTCTCTACCTCCTCCCTGAGCCACCCCTGTAGCCACCCCCGGACACTACACAACCTGGCTACACAAGGCCAATAGAAGGATGTTTGCCTGCTTGTAACTTTGAAGCATTTCTTTCACCCGCCATAAACAAGTATTTTTCGGTAGCCATTCCTACCACTGTGCTGCTTGCTTCATATGTTGAGAAGAGCCTTGGTAGTACTCACATATTTTTCCTTCCGCATGTGTTCTTTACACATTGCTTATATCAGAAAATTTCTCATCCAGTCTTCTGTAATTCAATGGCATACAGTCCAAGAACATGTGCTGAGATAATTTCCTTTTTTTCTCCTCCCCACAGTTCCAGCTGAATGACCTCCAGGAACCTTAATGCCATGTACAGAATAGTCCAATGTCTGTTTCCTGGTCACCACTCCCCAGACTACCACTCTGAAAGCAACGCTGAAGCGGTTTTCTGATCTAGGCAAAACAAGCCAACAGTCACAACGCGGTCCCCTAGCAGGAAGAAAGTCTCAGCATTAGAACTAGAAGAGATATTGACTTTTCCAGCAGCAAAGCCACAAACTGTGCAGGGTCAGGGAAAGGCAGACCTCTCATCTTTCAGGTGGTCCCTGCAGAACGAGGCTGCTGTAGGAGACAGGAATAGCTGGCACTACTTCTGACTAAACAGGTCTGTTGTTTTCTGGCTAAGCTGAGTGGATGGAGGCCAGAGCTCTCCATATGCCACCTTTTATGAATAGTAAATTTAAAATGATTTATAAATTAATGTGCTCCCTCCCTCCTCCTCACACACTGTAAATAATTGCAGCTTTTGACTTATCTGTGTGAGAGATGAATTAAAGCTAGAGAGTTTGATGCTCGAGGAAAATAAGCCAAGTGGATGATGATAAAAGCAAAAAGGGGAGAATATAACATCAGCTCCGTTGATTAGCAGAAGAAAAGCAACCCTCTGAAGAATAATTCTTCATGCAGTGAAAGGATGTCATTTGGGGAGAGGTGGGTGCTGAGGTGCATGAACACAGCAGTGATGTTTGTGTGCTCGGTTCACAGAATCCCAGAATCAACACGGGGTTGGAAGGGACCTCTGGAGATCATCTAGTCCAATGCCCCTGCCAAAGCAGGTCCACCCAGAGCAGGTTGTGCAGGAACATATCCAGGTGGGTTTTGAATGTCTCCAGAGAAGGAAACTCCACCACCTCCCTGGGCAGCCTATTCCAGAAAGTAGGTTCCTCTACTTCACAGACACGGCTCCTCAGCACCAGCAATATCCCCTCCCTCTGCTCGGGGCTGTTGGCTCCTCTCCCCACGTGCAGCTCAGGAGGAGCAGAGCTCTGACAAGGAAATAGGGTGCTGCGAATGAGCTCAGAAACCCCACATCCAGAAAGGGCCTGGTGCCTCATCTGCTGCACCAGCTCAAGACACTGCCAGGAGGAGGTACCCGCATTTAACATTACTACCAACTTTCGGAGAAGGGAGCAAATCAGTTATGCTTCTCTCACTTCCAACTCACTAAATGCCCAGCTCTATATGAAAATGAAGGAATATACACCATATTTGTATGTATGCGTGTATGTATAAATAAATGCCACAAAACATAGAATTTTAGCACAGAGAATAATTGTATGTTTTGCAAATATAATTACAATAGCCAAGTAGAACGTCTTTAAAAAAAACAACCCAAGAGCTCTGATCAGATTAACCTGTATATTGTTACTTCTGAAGTCAAATTTTACAATTAGTGTGTCAATGTTTTATACAAAATTATTATAATGTAGCACTGCTTTTAGAGAAACAATGCTAAAATAATTCAGAATGTGAAGATGTAGCTGAGATTACATAATCAACACCTAATCACCTTGTTTCCTAGCAAAGCTGTGTTACTGCAGAGAAATTAACACACAAGCCTCCATTTTGATGTCTATCCATAAAAGCACAATGTATGTGGGCCTCCACCCTCCATGAAGAAGTAGTTAATTATAAATAGTGCCCAAAGCTGCACAGAGCAACAGAAACAAAATGCTGGTAACAGAAACAAAATGCAGACAAAAAGAGCTGAGGAAACAAAAATGAGCTTTCTTTAGCGGACTGATGTGTGTTGTGTTTTTTTTTCCTTTGTTTTTTGAAAAATACAAAATAATAAAAAATAAAAACCACCACAGAATTTGAAACCTAAAACTCTGTTATACTCCAGTGCTTCTATCTTTGTGACAAAACAATACAAAGAAGAAAGGCTGGTCAGTTCATAAGACGTTAATTTGAGATGTAACAACAGATTAAAACATGTAAAAGGCAGCTGCAAGCAAGAGAATTAATTGTTCTCTGAGCCTGCTGCAGACAGGACAAGTAGCAAGGGGATCGTTTATTGCTGTGAGGGAGTTTTAAGTTGCCTGGATGTATGACCATACACATATACATAGGTGCATGTCCTACTGACAAACACACCGATGTACTGTAACAGATTGCCTGCAAATGTCTCTATCATCAAAGGCTTTTAAGATCTTGCAAGTAAGATGGATGAAGACAAGATGCTTTCCAGGGACAGAGTGATTGACTAGATGAGCTTTTCTCCCCTTTTTCTATGACTTTACACAACCAAGAAACTTTTTCCATTTAGAATGGTACAGCTGTCCCATTTGCACTGACGCAACAGATGACTAAGGGAACAACGCAACAGAGAATCAAGACGTAGTACAAAGCATAAAAGGATGCAGATCTCCCAAGCAGCTTGCAATTCTCCTCTCCCTGCATCTGTGAGCAAAAGCAGTTAATGACATAAAACTTTACCTTAGATGACAAGGGAAGCCCTAGCTTTATTTCTGGAGCAGCACAAAGAGCGTGTTAGGAGGCAGGCTCTCAGCTAACCCCTATGCATAGAGAAAGGAAGGATTGGGGGAAGGAAAAGAAGGAGGTGGGGGAGAATCAACACAAGAGCTATTCATAAAACTATTGTAAGCAAATGGAAAAGTTAACATGGAAATTACTTAATGTCACTTGGATGATACATGATCAAGTGAGGGGCTGCTACTTCCAAGCGAGCACATGAATGATTAAAGCCCTAGAAGCACAGTCAAACAAAAACTCTTTTACACAATTAAGATGTAGAAAATGTACATGGGGAAAAATTCTTTGGAAGACCTTTAACTCCCATCTCCAAACTGACAGAACTACTTTAAGTGGGAATATAGTTTTTGATAGTTTGAGTATCATAAAATCAACAGGAAAGAAAACACCATAAAGAATTGCTATGATTTTATCACTACGGTGTGACTAGTGATTAACTGAAAAGGGTTCCCATAAGCTCAGCACTAAAATCTGAGCTAGTCTCAGGCAATGCCAAGAGCTTGTCCATGATTTGTTTTTATAAGACTGCCACCTTCCTCACTTGCCTAATAAAAACAGCTTCTTCAATGTACTGGCAGCAAAGCCTGAAAGTCTTCACCATGAAAAAAATTGCCAGAGTATTTCCTTTTTTCCTTTTAGTAGGGTTTGGAACTGATATAAAAAAAAGAAACCAACTTTTAAATGAGTAAAACCACACTGCTGGAGAATTGGAAGGCAATAAACTTTAGCTCCTTTTGCAATTACTACTGCAAACTATGCACATAAAAACTGTCTATTCCATGAAACAAAGAACCAAAATGCACCTTGGAACATTACTGCTAAATAGAACCTTAATATGAATTTTGTCCAAAGACACTTTGATTCAAACAGAACTCTATAACTTTTACCATATATCACAGATTTAGTCTTCTCTGTTATAATAAAAAGACTCAGTTTATAACTTTGCAATTCTCTAACAGAGTAAAGCCCATTAATCAAAATGGTATTTTGATGAGCTTTGCAAATAAATAGAAGTACAGCTATGCTTAGTATGGCTATGGTGCATGAAAACCTGCTCCCAGAACAGCTGGAATGAAGCATTATTCATTTACAGTTTCTAATCACATTCAGCATCTAGAATGGAAATCTGATGTTTGTTAATTGCTTTGAGTATCTTATTTCATTTTTCAAAACCCTGTAACACAACATTGAAATTATTGGCACCATTTCACATCTATAGCATTCTTTCAAAGTGAAATTTTTATTACCACTTGCTTCGTACAGGAAAAATATACCTCAGAAAAAGGATACAAGGATGACTTTAAAATATGCTCAGTAACAACTTTTCATCTTATTTTCTAAAAAGTAAAAAGGCAAACCGTATGGGTAAAATTCGCCCTATTTCTCATGCATAAAACCTGACAGGCAAGAGAAGCAGTACGGTTCCTCTATGCAGGGAGGGAGGATTAGTCTCCCAGGGCTCCTGCCGATCCACATATACAATGATTTGGGGGTAAGCTCAGGTCTGGATCACCAGATCTCAACAGGGATGTTGCAAGGATAAATTCATTTATGTGTCTGAGGTCTCAGATGTAAACATGAGACATTATAATTACCTTAAGAGGCAAATAGCAGGAGCCCAAGTCCTGGTGGGAATAGCTAGGGCATTGGCTTCTGTTAACCAAGCAGGGACGCTTAACATCGTAAAAGAAGAACTTGATTTCTAAATTCTTTCAAGAACAAAAATATTATACATGTAAACCAAGAGCTGTTTATTTTAACATCTACAGACAACAGATGCAGAAACTAGACCTGATCTCCTCACATGAAGCTATGCATTTGTGTGAAGTACAAAATTGTTTTCTTTCTTCTCCCCTTGCCATAAATTATTGTAGTATTGATCATACTCACTTCATAATCTTTTTTTAGTGCATCTCAGATAAATATACTTGTCTTAAATTAATTTGACAGAACAACAGTATGTTTTATACACCATACTTCCATTAGTAAAAAAACCCAAAACTTAACTCTCCTCCTATTAAAATCATGTTTCCTTGTTTTTTTTTCCCCTAACACTTTCAGAAATACAGAAGTAAGGTTTAAAATAGTCTAACTCCTAGATTAACTTTTAATATCTTTCTTTTAAAAAAAAATTAAATAAAATAATATGTGCAGCATCTTCTGATCATTTAAGCATGGCTGTCCTCAGGGTCTCTTTTTTTATAGTATCTTACATACTTTATTCCTTGTTACCAATTCCTTTGAAACACTAGTAAGTTTTTTAGTAAGTTGCAACCTTAAACAGAACTGGTTAACATCTTATCTTTTTAAGATGTCAGTGGCTGTTTGTACTTCACTTCTATTAACTGAAACACTGCGTGTTTCAGTTACAGCAAGTGTGTCTGACCTCACCATCCTCTGTGAGCGCTGAGGCAGATCAACAATTTGGCTACTCCAAAGTATAATGAGCAAATAAGTAAAGACACTGCAGAGCTGTTTGCCAGCACTTCTCCTTCCCTTCCCGGTTCAAGAAAGGCATGTTCTTTTGTCTGTGCACTTATGCTCTCTTCCTTTCCATTTGTCTGCTAAAGCTCACAATTTCTCCTGCAGCCTCTACTTAGAATGAGCTAACTGTATCAGTTTGGACTGATTTGAAAATAACCTCTACTGCTTAAATGTTGATGAAATTACAGCTACAAAACCTTTCCCACTGCATCATTTTAGCATCTACTATAAAGTTAACCAGGACTTGTCTGCATGACAAAGTTGTATTAGCAAAGCGTGAATTTCAGGGTCTGCAGTTACATTTCTAAACACTTGCATATTATGATAATTTTGTTTGAAAAAACATTTAAGACATAAAAGAAGAAGGTAAATATACCTATGCAGGCTTGTAGCAACACTTAATTCCATTACTGACATCATTTATTAAGTCATATACATAGTACCAGGGCAATAGGCTTAAAGTAATTCTTGGTATCTACAAGCGCTGTCTACTTTGGATTTTATTTTCCAGAAATATTTGTATCAACTGACACGCAAAGTCAAAATACTATTAAAGGAATACAAGACACGACACTTCCTCCTATGTATTTGATGATTTCCTTCCACCCTCCAATGCCTGCCTTGTGCCATCTTATCTGATGCCTGAGCTCCTGGCTCCCATCTCCTAACAGTCATGCCTTCTCCACATGTACACCTTCTACAAAATGCTGAAAGCTTTTCCACTGACCAAAACTTTACAACTGATTATTTTGGGTTTTGCGAGATTTCCTGTTTCCTGCCAATATGCTGTGGGCCATGGCCTCCCAGTGTCTCTTGACAGTCCGCACTTCTAAGTGGAACATTGCAATTAGCATCAGTGAAAAGGAGATTAGAATCAGATTCCATTTTCATAGAAAAATCTCTTATTTTTTTAAATAAAAGTATTTCTCCAACAGACTAATATTTTCTATTTCCAAGAAACAAACTTCAAAAGAGAGTAACTCAAGATGGCTGTACTTCTATTTTTTTCTTAATATACCATGATATTATCTGAAGCAGATCTGAATATTCTTTGTAACAAATTATGCTCTTTTTTGCATTTTTAGTATTCAAAGGCTCTCTCAACAATTCACAGTCCATCACACATTGGGCACCACATCTAATCTTCTAGTTTAGAAATTTATTAAGCAGGGAGCAGTGGATAGACATTGCTTCAGGATCACTTATGCTACATTTTTAAGGTATCCTTTAGAAGAACTAATTAAAATCATAGAGGGATCAAACTAAAATAAGAAAGAACAGCAGGTGGATCCATTATTCAATTTTTGATCTGTTTTTCTCACAGAACTTCTTGCTGCAGCATCCACAGAAAGTTTCTACTTCATTCTGGAGACAAAGTGATCCAAGATGTGGTCGCATTTCCCTCCCACAGTGCAGAACTCTCTCCCTAAAGAATGCACTTTTTTTGGAGCTTAGTTCCTTAAACCTATCCCAAACTAGCAACGAACTTGCGTGTTAATAAACTTAAGCACCCAAGTAGTCTCCCAGATGCAAGTGATTTGAAACCTAAAATGTGAGATGATGGGACTGCTAGGTGTTTTAAGCCACATACATACATAAGTGCTTTAGTGGACTGAGGCCAGGCAACTTATCTCCTGCAAGGCTTGAGCGGTCTGTGTTCTGCTTGGAAATCTACCTTTTACACATTTACTTTCAGCAGTTTATCAGTCATATTATTTAATTATGAAATATTTGGAGCACTTCAAAAAAAAAAACCAAACCACTATATAATATTACAGTACCTGGAGATGCCAAGCTATTCCAGTTTATCACAGTAAGCCTTCTTTTGGAAAGTATGTGATGCATATTAAAAATATCTGCAAAGCCTTTACCATAATAATCTTGCAGAAACTAGCCTACGTTTCTCAGACTAATGCATTTCTCCCCTCAGACAACCCTTACACAAATATGGTGCTTTTAACATACTTTCTCTATATGGTGATGCAGCACTTCTGCCCTATTTAAGCACTATTTCTTTAAATTATCTTGAATTTAAAAACCCCACACTACCCATTCTTTTCTTTGTGGCAACATACGTCCAGTGTTATCAATCTTGCATCTCAACAGTAGATGCATGCAAGTTTAGTCAGCCTCTTGAGTAGTGGATATAAAGTGTCATGAGTAAAATTTAATTAAGTGCCAAAAAAACTTTAATATCTTGGCAACCAAAGTCAGTTCAGAGCAACTCAGGAAAAACTGCTTGTCTTTACTGGATGGCCTATGTTCTGAAGTGAACTATAAATAGTGAATCAGACTGTTGAACACTTTTGGTTTAAGGATTCTGACCACATGAAACAGATTGATCTTATAGAAATATCTTAAGCCAAATTCTTCTCATTTCACTATGTCATATTTAAGCCTTAATAAAATATAGGCCATACTCTGGGAAAGTATAAATTCATGTGTCTTCTGTAGACTTCAGTAAAGTTCTTCAGAGTTATTTCAGCTGACAATCAGGTCTTAAAATCCTTTTCTTTTGAGCAAGTTATCCAATAAGATTTACCTAATTCAGCTGTAGTCCTCTATATGGGCAAAAGAGTCTCAAACATTCACGTTCTAGTCTTTGTTTATAAGAACTCATACTTTAAATAAAACTTATAAATTCAGTAAATTATATCCCCCATTTGATACTGAAACTTTAGGACTGGAGTACTTGGCACCTCCAACCCTATTGCTTGAAAACACGCCCTTCCACAGCAGTCTTGTTGAGCATAACAGCCTTTTGCCAATATAGAATGATGATGCACTTTGTGTTATTTGTCCCTTTATCCAGCGAGATATTACTAAAAAAAAAAAATAGCAATGAATGTTAAAATCCCATGTGGTACAGGTGCACTGCAATATATGTGAGCTATTGCAGGGAAGTGGTGCGTATATATCAACGTTATCAAACAATCCAGCCCTACCAAAGTAAGTATGATCCTACTGGAAAGCACTTTGTATGGTTGGCTTTTAAAGGAATTGTGATAAAATTCAGACTAAATGAACTACACTGGAGTCCAGGACTGTGTCGCAGCTTTATATAAATAGTTGTTGCTGCTTCAGAGAAAAAGGCAGAGTAGCAGGAACGAACAATGCATAAGTAATAAACGATAGAAGTTAAAACCACAATTGTACAACCAGATGGGAGGACAAAAGCCAAAAATGCAGGGAAGTGCAGGAGAACTTTTCATAATTTCAGATGCTTAATAAGAAATTCATGACTCATAAATGTGCCGTGTTGGGTTTTTTTTTATGCAGATCACTAGCTAAGCATTAAATT
This sequence comes from Numenius arquata, assembly GCF_964106895.1. Classification (NCBI taxonomy): domain Eukaryota; kingdom Metazoa; phylum Chordata; class Aves; order Charadriiformes; family Scolopacidae; genus Numenius; species Numenius arquata. Next base: position 22,081,872 of record NC_133582.1, on the reverse strand, counting down.
GAGTTGAGCTGTGCCAATTTATACTAGCTGAGAATTTGGCTGCCCAATACCAAGACAGAAATAACAAGAGAGCACCAGATTAGACATTCCTTCCTTTAAGACTTACCAATTCCTATGGCTGAGGCCAGGACTAATCAAACACATGATCTGTTAGCGAGCCTGGCCTTATTTCTGCTTTATCATCAGGCTGATGATGGCTTGCGGCACAAAGAATAATCCTGATCAGTGTAGCCAGTGCTGAACACATCCATTTTTAAGAAAGATGAATCTGGAAGTCTTCCCAGGTTATACATCTGCCTCTCTAATTCACACTTACTCAGAACGTACAGACTTCTCTCTATGACATATTTGTGGGTGAGCTCAGAGCAGCTTGCTAAAAAGATACTAGTTAAAATGCTGACTGCAGGTTGGATATTGTATATACAGCTATAACTGGGAACACATTAATTCATCTGCATAAAATACCATCTACCAATTGTTTAATTTAGGGCAGCTAGAAATTTATTTGATTTAGAGAGAAATACATAGGATGACATTGTCTTCTTGGCTTTATCTCTTTCTCATCTTGTTTTCCTTTTGTCAGACTTCAGTTGTAAAGTCTTTTAACCTTTCTCTTCACACCAGGGATTCCTCTCCTTTTTAAAAAGCAAGCAAGCTCCTCCTCAGTGAAATTTTACTACATTTCAGAGGGGCTAATGGCAACGATGCAGTGCTTGAGCCATTCATAGAACATTACTCCTAGTCAGCCAGCCAGAACCCCAAGATCTAAAGCATCACTCCTTTTCTAGAGCTCAGCATTTCCCCAGACATATTGTGAGAAGGCTGACTATACTGTTTTGAATCTTCTTCAATGTTCAAGCCTTTTATGCACAAAAGCTAATGAAATATTAGGAACACGTTGACTCCTAGGAGCCAAAGTGTTCAGTTGTGGGGGGTTTTCTTTGTGTATGTGTGTGTTTGTGTGCGTGTGGTGGTACAGACACAGATTTTTAATGTTTCTGTCTAGTTGGCTTCTTAGTTTTTTTTTCCCCATACACCATCTGTGTCCTGAAAAATTGAACTCACATGTTTTACACATGCAAACAGCATACGAACCTGTCCAAGTAGATGAATAATACCTAGTTTCAAGTGCTTAATTATGCAAATGGCAAGACTGTAGACACAAAAGCAAAACCCCATAACAGACCAGTGTTGTATAAGGAAAAAAAAAAAAACCCTACAACAAAAAAAACCAACTCAAAAAACCCAACCAAGCTCTCACATTACCATATCAATGGCAAAAAGGACTATATAGCCTCCCTGTGCAAGAACAGGGGAAAACCACCTTAAGAGAGGGAAGAACAGCTCGCACAAAAGTAAATTAGCGTAACGTGATGAGAAGCCGCTCCAGCTTAAAGTACCAGCTCAACACACTTTCCGAGGGCTCTCTATATTTAATATAGACTTAATATATCCTGAAATTACTCATTACTGAAGATTTGGGGGCAGACTGAAATGAATATTTTTTTTTCCATGAAGAAAGGTTTTTTTATGGACTATAAGTTATTAACATAACAGAGGATACAGACTTAAGATTGGACAGTATGATTTTACAGCACATTATGTTTTTAGGTTCTGGCACTTCAAAAGGATTGGTTTTTTTTCCAAGTCTCCTGTTTAGCTGGAGGGCATGCAGATATATTTTGCCAGCAAAAGGGTTAATAGATTCAACCTTTTGAAAAATGTACTTCTTTACATGCATATAATATGATGGATAGTTAACTGCGTGCACATTGGTAAACAGAGGTGAAAAACAAATTAATTGGAAGGTATAGAGTTTATTGTTTGTTCTCGGTTTGATAGATGGATCTCATTATTTTCCTTGGGCAGACAAAGCCATAACAGTTTCCAGAGAAAGGAGAAGTGGCAGCTCCAGGAAACTGCTTACAGATGGACACCCAGCAGGCTAAAAATATTACTTCTGTCCACCTCATCAATAAACTGGCTCCATGCAGAATGGCAATTATTCTTTTCCTGCTCGTATTGCCCTTTGTGAGGCCTGAGGACTGTTATTGATAACAGGGTATGGAGTGCAAAATATATACAGTAGCTCAAACTCATTTACTATGGTAAATCCATACTGGGTAGCAATGATGCCTTTTATGCCATTATTTAAAGTGGCAGTGTGCACTCGTCAATGTCGAAAAGGATTAAGCTGATCCTGTGTTTTGCTACTAGCCTATTAATGATTAATGATACACAGTTATTATTTGCCTATTTTAGACATAGCACATTCTGAGAAGAAAGAAAAAGGGGAAAACTACCTCTGTACTTTGTGTTTTGTGTTTAATAGATTAAAATGTCACAAGCAGTGGGACCTTTTGATTTTTTTTTTGCCCTGACACACAGAGAGACAGATCCCAGCTCTAACGGTACAATACCTGGAGACGACAGGTTCCCCCAGGTGAAGGGCAAGGGGACTACAAGCAGGCTTTGCCAGGATGTCAGCAGCCCCATTGCCCAGCCCTGACCATGGGGTGGAACAAGCCTCACATAATGCAATAAGCCAAGGGACCCTGGGAGCAAAAGCTGTCTGAGAAAGTGACCACAAATGTTTTCTGTATGAATTGCTAACATGTAGAAATGGCTTATTAGACGTTTACAGCCCCTCTGCCTTTTCAGTCCAATATCTTTTCTGTAAACACAGCAAACTGAACTTATTCTATATAAAGAACTATTAGTGTTCTTTGTAAGAACCCATATGGATCTGCTGACTATAGGGTTGAACTTCAAATAAGAGAGGCTGTATAAGCTTTTCAATATTTAAATGTGAATTTCTATGCGACAGCTACATATGTAAACTGAGAAATACTAAAGCTACTTTGCTTTAATATGCCGTACTCACACAAAGGAAACAATTAAGGTTCAGAAATGTTCTTAGAGCTGCATGTGCCTGAGGACAGATGATTTCTGCCCGTAAAGTAGGTTAGATGGACACTTGATCTTATTCATCTTAAAAGATCTTTTTGTCTTTCAGCAAGCCAGTTGTGTGACAAGAACTGTTAGTTTGATCTGTAACAAAACCATTAATTCAGGAGGTCCAAGGTGATTTGCCCTTCTGAAATGAAATAAAGATAATTAAAAAAATTGGAAATTATTCCAATGCAGAGTTTACGGCAGATGTAGAAGGCTACATTCAGAAATCACTGTAGCCCGTGGAAATATTGCCATTGACTAAAGTACAGTCAAGCATTAGCAACTGTTTCAGAGACATTTTCCCTACAGGCACAGAGTTACACCTGTGTTGCTACTATTGCTATTATTATTGACATCTACGCCTTACAAAGGCTCTTTCAACAGAGCAGTTTGTAGAAATTTTCAAGTGGAATTAAATATTCTCTATTTCAGATTTTAAAATCTCTGAAGTTACCTGTTCCTATTGCTGATGACAGCAGCCCCGTCCCTTCATGCAGTAGGCAGACCTCTGCACCCAGTCCAGGATCCTGTATCTTCACCAGATGACTTGTACTTAAAATTGTTTATCTATGTTAATACCCAAGAAGCCCACCTCAGCAGCTGTTCCATATATGCCTACAAACCTCCTTTATCACATCCACTGAAGTGTAAAATTAACTTAAAACAGATCTTTAAGTAGTGTTTGGTTATTCATGTCACCTGAATGTTAGGAACGTACACAGCCCAAAGACTGACAGCAGCTATGCTTGTAGGACAGTCAAGGTGATGCCACTCAAAAATGATCTGCTTGGAAAGAGATGATGGAATAGCATGTATTTCTTATACATTTAGTGTTCTTTACTTAATGGCTTGGAATTCATTGCTGTATTTCCATTTAGTCCAGTAGATTCAGTGTATTAGTGAAAAATAAAAAGTTAAACCTGTGGTTCCACTACATATACCTGTAGAAATAAAATCACTACGTTTTAGAGCTTCCATAAATCTAACCAGCATCATCCCTTCTGAACATGATTCAAACATTAAAAAAAAAATCTTCAATGTCTTCAACAGAAATAGCTTCCTTTGTTTATTTTCTCCTTCTGATGAATTAATAAATATTTAAATGATTCCTTCTGAAAAATAATCTCATATACTCAGAAGAGGTACCTCCCATAAAGAACCGCTTTATATTCTTTTCCTAGACCCAAACAAATTTACAATTACGCAAAGCATATTAATTACTGCCATTATCCCAGTTTCCTAAGAACTGGTAAATTCACAAATACTTACCCAATACTGCATAATCATTTCACATACATTAACAAAATCTCAACCCCCACCAAAACACCTTTCAAGTGTGCGTGTTTCCCAGCTATTTGTCAGAACTTGTTTTGGACTCAGAGCAGACCTGGAAAGCAAGGCTGCCACCTCATTTTTTATTCAAATTTTGTAGTTGGTCTTAATTTGAAAAGTATTTTTAATGCCCAGAATGATATTAAATCTACAGTGAAGTCTAATTTCTTTTGAAGAATCGTAACATAATAATTTCTAGTAAAAAATGAAACCTACAATTTTTAGAGGAATTAATTTTTGTTTATGGTTTTGGTGTGGTGGCTTTGGGAGTTTTTTGGGGGTTTTTTTTGTTGTTGTTATTGTTTTTTTCTTAGGTTTTTTTTTTGTTTTCTTTTTTTTTTTTTTTTAAGGACACACAGGCTGCCTAATAGCTGTCATCTATTTCCCTTTACCATTGACTGGGCTATCAAACAGATTGGCAAAATGGGCATAAGATCAGTAAAATCTAAAGTTATTGGAAAATTAACTAGCCTTAATATATGAAAGATAAATTGGAGTGTCTATCTTGTAGAGCTACTGTTACGTCACTACGTCCATCTTGTAGTAATTCACATTACCATGGTTCAGCGTTGGATTATTTTGCCAAAATAATGTTTCATCAAGATTTCACAGTCTTGCTCTAGCAGAATAGGCCAAGCAGATTCTTAAGGGTTTGTACTCTCCATAAATGAAACGTCACACTGCTTTAAACTGACTACTTCTAGTGTCCATGCACTTATGCTCTGCTAGGTTTTATGACACTACTTGTCTCACAAGCAAGATCAGGTTACCGGTCTTAGCATTCTTACTGCTCTCCACATATGGTTATCGTCTTTATGACCTACAGTAGATTAATTACTTTTGCTCTCTATCTTCAGTGTCTTAGTGAATGTCTTTAATTTTATCCACTCTCACAGCAGTTTCTATTATTCATTCAAGCCTAAAAAAGCAAGTTATTTACCTATGAGCAGAGACTTTTCCCAGCAAGTTTATAAGCATGCATATAAATTAGAATTTTTATTTTGACTGTGCTATAAAGTTTCCTTAGAATTCTCTAATCACTTTTAGAATGATACTGTAATGAAAAAATCTATTAATCTTATAGTGTTTTCCACAATGCAAAAGTACCATTTCTAATGTAACTGACATATCAGGGCAAGGGGGAGAAGAGAGGTAACCATTCAGCATTTCTAAATAAGATAGATAATGCATGACTTGCCAAAATGTGCCTTAAAGAAAAAAAATATTTTCTTGAATTTATGAAGCGACTCTTGCTACTTATCTGTTAGGAAATAATTCGTTATCTCTACTTGTAGGTCTCCACTCATTAATAAGACAAGAACCAACTCTAAAGTAAAAACAGTAAGTTGCTGTACCTTAACAGATTAATCCTTCTGTTTATACTATTAGTTCATCACTAGATGATGCTCATTCAGTAATGTAAATAACAAAAACATTTAATCTTTAAAAAGAAAGTCTGATGTCTAACAAGCAATGGGCAAAGTGGGAAAAACCCCAAAACTCAAGTATTCAAATGAGTTTTTCTATTCTCATGCTCCCTTCATGTCTCTGAGCAGCTCTTCCAAATGACACAACAGAATGGGTAGGTGTTGGTGGCTGTTGGAAGATTTCAATCTCTTTCCTTAGAAACAGATGTTTTCTCAGACAAGCATGTTACGATGCCTTTTTTTCTAATTATGTTTTGTAAAAGCCTTGCCTTACTACAGGACTCCATCTTTGGCAGGACATTTTTGGTAGGCAAGGAACAGCCAGAACTTGTAGATTAAGCTTTTGTATTGAAAATTCTGTTAGCAATAAAAGCTAGAAGCTGTTTCCAAAATGTAATACTGATGAAAGATTGTGTAGCTATTGAAATCCATTAAAGTCATCCTGTTGTCTTGAATGAAATTTGGCTAAGAGTCCAAGCTCTGCAAGAGTTCCAAGAAAACCTTAAATTACTTGTACAAAAAAAAGGACTAAATATCTGAGGAAACAGCAACAACCTTATTCCATGTTCACTGTCTGTATCTAGATACCTGTACAAATAAGAGCACTTACTGGCTGGATTTTGTCATCTATCGCATTTGCAATGAGATGGACAGACAAAACAGGCACACGCTGTATTTTCATGACAATGCTAACATGTTAATTTTATATACTACTTACATACTGGGGGCCTGGGGGGAGCAGGCAAAAAGAAGAAGGATTTAGCTGTAGTAACCCTGATCTTGGCTTAGTCCTTTTGAAGACTTCATTATATCAACTCTGATTTTTTTAAAAGTGAGTTAGATGTAATTTAAAAAGAATAAGCTGAAACACTATAATCACTACCACCATGAAAGAACCACTTAGCCTCATTTTTAAGCCTCTGAACGAGACAAAGGTTACTAGGTTACCATCCCTGTTTTCTATCAGTGAAGAATTAAGCTCTTGTGCCTGAGGTTTGCAGCGATTGTTCAGACAAGGGCAACCATGTATGATAAGAAAAAACTGAAAATTGATTCATTTCATAAGTGTTCAAACAGACACAACCCAAAGAATGAATTTTGTTGCCAATATTATTTAATCTTCTGACAAGCTTACAGTAAACCATTAGCACTGTAGTATATTTCCCATGAGTCCATATCTCTCTGCTACCAACCACCACCATGAACCGACCCTGGCTTCCTGTTGAATAGAGAAAGCCCACAGGCCACTGCCTTGCCATTTAATATGTGTGGCCACGAAATCCGGCCCTAAGCTCTGAAAGAGTGTTTTCATTTTTTATGGCATGGGAAAACAAAGTATGTTACTTTTTTACTCTGCTTTGTCATTATTTAGCTAATTATGGATATAAGAAGCTTCCTGAAGGAGTACCTATAGAGGAAAAGGCAGATATGGAGGAATATAATATCCTACAGAGGTGGTCTCAGATATCCTGAGGCTGTCCCTCTCAAATGCTAAAGAGGTTAGCTATGTGCACTGGGGCAAAATTGAAGGCCAAAAGAAGCTTTTCTCAAGATGTTAGTACGTAAATATGAGTGTCATACCCTAGGGGTAAAAAAGCAAACTATTTGAATTTAAAAGTAAATACAACTGCTCAGTAGCATATATCCTTGGTTTCTGAAGGTTGCTAAGGTCTCTCAGAACTTGAAAGGGAAAATTGAAAAAAAATGGAAGAACATGAAGCACCAGAAAACAAGTCACTTAAATCAGAAGTAGAAACCCTTTTTCTCACTGGAAGTCGAAAAGATTTCTCAAAGGCTTTAACAAATACACTGTAGTATTTTCTACACAAGAAAGTAAGAAACGTCCCAACCAAAGAAGCAAAAAAGCCAACAAATTAAATTACAGGCCACAGTCCAAAAATTTCCTACTATTTGCCCAGACGTACATTGCAGCTAAGGAACTCTAGTAGATAAAGACAGATTTCCAAAGTTTGATAGAAGCAAGGAACAAGTCATTTTCAAAGAGGTCTGTATTGAAAACCATCAGAGCATGATTTTATTCACTTATTTATCTGTAAGCATAGTAAAACAAACAATGACAGAGATCCTGATCCCTTCAACCCTCCAAATTAGTTCCAGTAAGAACAGCATTCAGTGAGTGCCAAGGATCAAGTGGAATATGGACTGCAAACTGGGATGCCTACTAACGGCACAAAAAGAGCTGCAAAAATACTAGTGTGACATGTTATTAATAAAATGTAATATGTAATTTGAAAGGATTATAAAATGAAGAAACAGCCTCCTCAACTACACATATTAATGATAAATGACCATTTTACTATAATGCCACTTCCCTGCATAAAACTGAAATAAGTGAATATTGTCACTTTGCTAATTAGTCATAAGAAAAAGATGTTTAACATGTCAAGTGTGAATATTTTACAATGCTAGGCAAACAAAATTAATTACTGTAGATGATATAAATACCTAATTATTGAGTATAATCTATAAATATGGAAATTATAACTCATAAAACTGGTAAAATTCTTATTTCTCTATTTTGCCTAGGATGTATGAAATAGAAATAAAAGTATTTTCAGCACATGCACAAAAAAAAAAGGCTCTTGGGAGCCTTTTCTGCAGTGAGCACACACAGATCAAGGCACCAATGGTTCCTCTAATCCAAATATTTGCCAGACGCCATTGCTTTCTTTTGAAATCTTCCAGCTCCTGATGACTCTGCTTTTGAGCTGTGAACTAATAGCACCATTCCCTCCTTCAGAATTGGAAAAGTGATACCGCCTGTTCTAAGAAAGTTTGGTGGATTGTAAGCACTTGTAATCATTTATTAAATGCTCGAATGGAAAACATTCTTTTCTATTGTTATCCCTCTTGATCTGTGCAATGTCTTGATCTTTGTCACCCAAAATTCAGACTTAGTATTTGATCTTTGTGCTTCACACAAAGCATCCTTGTGCTCATCACACCTCAGGCTTTTCTCGCTGACCTTGCAAGACCTCCAACCATCAATTCATACTTCGTAGTCTCTTTTCTTTGTTTTGCAGCACATTTCTAGACAGAAATGTGAAAATTCTTCCAGAAGCATCATCCAGCAAGGTCTAATAACGCATATAAAATTAAATATTAATATTTAAAGATTTTCTTTATTTAAAGATTTTTTTCTGTTACCAGTTACTCTTGAGTGGCTAGTATCAGCTTACACGGCAATAACCTTTTTGCTAAGGGATACAAACCACCATCAATGGACAGTAAGCAACTTTGTCAAAAAGAGGTAGAAAATATCACTGGTTTTGGGCCCAGGTACCAACCAAACACAACTACCAAGAGGTTGAGAGAGATGTGCTCAGAGACATTGGCAATTGACACAAGAGCACTAATACTTGACTGCTTTACAAGTGGCTGTATTAAGTTGCTTAGGTATCTCTGAAGTTCCCAGTCCTTGTAAGGTGTTTATCTGCTTTTGAAAAATACTAATTCTTATTAGTTACTGAGTTCTGCATTTTTCTCTTTTACTTTTTTTAATGATCTGCCTTCTTTAGAACAGAGATTGAATATTAGAAGAAAAATATGAAGGATACTGAAGTCATGCAAGTCATTAATTTATATAGAACAATAGCATTTTACTGTTCAGACACTATTGGAGACAAGCTAAAGTATCATATCTTATTGTGAGGGTACTACAGTAGCAAGGAGTAGTACAGTAGTTGCTGAGGAATACCTCTGCAGAGCATGGAAAACTTGAGGGGGTAAATGATCGTGAAGATCTTAGAACACCATCAAAAGTTGATGACCTCATTGTTCTCACATACATATATAGTCTAGCCCCTCTCCTCTTAAATCCAGACTTTGTTGCAGAGGTCATCAGAGTTGTGGGCTGGTGTAAGCGACATGACTATACTTCAATGATAGTACAACTGAATAATAAAAAAAAAAATAACCAAATCTCATTTGATAATCTAATCTTCATTTACCGTAACAGTTCCCATTAAATTCACTAATAAATATATTTACATTCTTCTTTGAGTCCCTATTGTATGCAAGGCTTTTGTGGCTTTCTCTAACTACATTTGATATTAAAGCAGCTCTTCAGCTGTCAAAGCTTCAGTGCCCCCAGTTTAAGCGATCACTATAGAGAATAACAAATTGAAGCTTGTGACTAGATGGTAAGAGGGAAAACAATCAACGTACAGGGAAATAATACTTTAATACATGGTGGGAGGGGAAAACAGATAGTGACCTACAAGCAGAAACTATGAGTAATTTCATCTGTAGTTTCTTAGCTCTATATTTTCAAGTTACCCATGAAATGCCAGCAGATCAGTGTTGTCACTTCAATACCATGTTCTAGGGCAAGAATGAGACTTTGATAATTTGAATGCACTTTGATAGTGCATCAAATGAATTTAGTCCTGAAGAGCAAAATGGTTGTGTTTCTGAACCATAACTGGATGGCGGAAAGAATATAAGAAGCAAAAAAATGAAAGCTTTTTTCCCCTTCAGAAGCCAATCTTTATAATGCTTTCATTAGCAGTTAAAAAAACACTAGTTTGAAATAGAGAAGAAATGGATTTGATGATGCTGAATACTATGGGGTATAGTTCTGCTTCCTTGTTATACTGACAGGCAATGTAAAGAGTTTATTTTACTGTTGTTACACCTGTAAAAGGTTTGCTTGTAAAAGAAACAAGCAAAAATATAAGCAAGAGGAGCAAAAGAATTTTTTTTATCTTACTAGCCCAGGAAAAAGGAAAGTTGTTCCTACGTTTAAGCAAGAAAGGATATGAAGTACATATTTTTCTAGAAGAGAAAATTCTGATAGTCTGGGCACGAAAGTGACATTTTCTCTTGTGAATGTGTGCAGTGTAACTCTAGCATAAACAAAAACACCAGTTAGAACTAGATCCAGTAATGTACGTATGATAATACATACTGAAGGAAATTTCTGTCATGCAAAATACTAGATTGCTACCTAGAATATAATTTTTATTCAAGCCTCCTAACCAGCAAGGAAATGCTTTAGGATCTGAGAAAGTCCGATTGAGAAATGAGTTCTTTTCATATCCAAGTACAAGTTACAATTTTACTTCCCATTTGTCAGTTTGGTGCATTTCATCTGCCTGGATATAGATTTAAACACTTTAGATACCTGAGCTGATTGTCCAGACTCCACTTCTCGTCAATGGAAGGAAACAGTGCATTTCCATGAACTCAGGGGACTCACACCAAAAGCAGGTATTTATGTTGTTGGACAGAGCTTCCTCGAAGTGCCTGCTTCTCTCTACTAAGTATAAAGTGGCTCTAGACAACTAGCCGAGTTAAATGAGATGAGCTGTTCTTTGCTGTTAAGGCAGCGTTCAGACCTAGGACCACAGCAGAATTACGCCGATGGTAAGCTATGCCTATTCAAGCACTGTAAGGGGATGGGAGCCTTTAAAAGGGTGAGAAAAGAGAAATGGTGACTTGGAACAGTCAAAACAGTAATATATATTTTCTCTATTGCACATTTAAATGGTAAAGATTGGCACTAAGTACATACTTTCCCCATGTATTTTCATCTGTCCACCCTGAGAATATCACATTGGTTCAACACTTCACAAAAAAATGAGGAAGAGAAAAATTACTTTGATAGTTATTCTAACTACAGTGATGACAACTCAGGAAAACCTGGCTTCAGATACCATAGGACTACTGTGTAACTAGAACGGATTAATCTGAAATCCTAAAGACAGCTAATACTTTAAAGTCTCATCTGTGACATTTTGCTGGCCAAAGATTATTGCACGCCTTTTGATTCCAGGCTTCCCATCAGCTGCTATTCTTGCAGATTGTCCCAGGAAATCTAGACCAGTCAGATTTGAGAATTCTATCTGCCTTCTCAGTAAATGTTCATTGGCATGATTGCTCATGATTGCTCCTATTTAGCACAAAAACTTCAAGAGATCAGTTGCTGAATAATAGATCCTTTAATATTCGGTGAATACTGATTATAGTCACTGATGGTCATATGCTGTCTACTCTCTAAGGGGTCAAATGTATGATGCTACCTACAGTAACCAGGTACCTTTCTATGATTCAGTGACTGAAACCCCTTTGCTTATTTTTGCTGATCAGTGCTAGCATACACGCTAACAACCAAGAAACAAACAGGTGAAGAGGGACCAATTCTTTCAGCAAACAAAGTTTTAGAATAAAGAGATTCTTCTAAAAGTTGTTTTTCCCCCTCCCAGCAGGATGCTTTTCAGTTGAGCAAATGCTCAGGAACAGGCAAGCCCTATGGACTAGCAATCAATTCTAATGAGCTTGCCACAGAGAATTTTGAGAGTTTCAGAGCCATAGACTCCATTTCACAACTTACTACAGCCTAACTGCAGGCAGGAAAGTCCTCCTGCCAAGCAGAACAGTCCCTCATCTCTCCAAATCATAGACTGAATCTTACTTTAACTCTCAGTCAAACACAGCTTTTCTCTTGCCTGTGATTTTCAACTTGCCTTTCCAGGCTGTTTTATTATCCAGAATGAAGGAAAACTGCCTTAGCCATTGCAAGTACCCACTGCTGGTCCTGAAGGGCATATGGTTGGCAAAGGAGCCAGCCTCCAATAAGATGTTAAGCAGAAATGATGGCATCTGAACCACTTGGTATTTTGGCTCATCATATTCAGGAAGTTAATCTAAAGTGAGCTTCAGAGCACTATTTAATTGCTTTGTACATGGTTTTAATAAATGGTTAGAGCAGGGAAAAGGTGAGGGAGGGTGAGAATTATGAAAAACCAAGGAGTTTCTCATGAATCAAAACAGAAACCCATATATCAAGACTCTAAATTAAAACCTAGATTGTCTAAGTTGTCTGTATTGAATAAAAAGCATTACTATGTTTCCCATTTCAGCAGCCATTTGCAAATCCAGCTCAGCTATTAGCCACCAAAAATATATAAAGAGGTTTCATCTTTCAACAAACCTAAGCAGTTGGTTAAGTTATTCCCGTTTCCCTGACAACCTGCCAGCATTCATGACCCAACGAAATTCCCAACTGAGTTGCTGATCAGGCAATTAATAATTTAGATGTTTGGTTTTTTTTCTGGGCTGGTGTTTTTCATTAATGATAGAGCCACCAGAAAACAGTTCCTCATCTATTTCCTAAATGGGACAAGTGTGAACTAACACCACATTCATTAAATTAGCCAAATCTCTTCAGACATCTTTGCCAGGAACCATAGTAAAAACAAAGAAGAGGAGCTCTGCTCTCACTGAGACTATGCCTTGTTCACACCTAGAGTTATCATTAGTTGCTCTATCCTTTTAAAGTGCTAGTTCAAACTAGGATGTGGAAATACTTAGTACAGAGGTATCAGCTAATTGCCATTGTTACTGGGCTTTTTCCAACAAAGAAATGTCACTTCACTGACACAGAACTTATTAAAAGTAAAATAATGCTTCACTTTTTCGTGTAATCTCTCCATCGAGCAGAGAATGAAATAACACATTAAGGTAGACAGTGCTCTTAAACAAAGCCTTGCAGAAGGAAGTCACTCTGCATCAGACTTTTCAAGGAATCTTTTCCTACCTATTTCCCCCTGTACTCCTGAGCTACATTAGGTTCTGACCTTCCCCTTTCTAACCACTCTGGGTAAAGAGGAGAAATTTGCCCCAGTGATGTTTACTCTTGCATGCCCAAACCTGAATACCAGTGCAGCTGTGTGTGGGAGTCAAGGCTATGCAATAGCTGAAATAATGATGTCTTCAGCTCATGAAAAAATTTTTACCAAATAGGACCAAATGTGTTTCACCACAATATGAGTAAGTGGCAATTTCCTGGGTGCTCTTTGAGTTCTGCAGCTTCTTCATAATTGAGCCCTTCATTAGCACTTTTTAAGCATCGCTTCTCATTTTCATTGCTTCACAGAAAGAAAATTGTACTTCAGCCTTACTTTATTTCCAACATTAATACAAGTGGATATTCATATCCCCAACCCTCTCCCTTCAAGATGAGGATCTTCTGCAAGGAAAAAACCAGATCCTCCAAAAGCCTGGTTTCTACAAAAAAAATGCTTTCACAATTTTAAGACAATTAAACCTGAAATTTCAAAGTGGCTATATTCTGGTACTATCAGGAAATTAAAATAGTCTAGCAGTACAAAGACCAGAAAGCGAAATTCTCTATGAACGGTTCAGTGCTACTTGTCTTCTCAGACTGAAGGAAGTGCAAAGAGGAAAAAAGTAAAAGGCAGGCTTAAAGTGTACATGTGTGTATTTTAGTAACCACTTTTCCCCCCCTCCAGTGCAGGACCACAGCATATTCAGAAACCATTTCTGCCACTAAAAGATTTTCTTTCATGTTTGCTAGAACAAACAGAATCTTTGCAGACACCCTGTGCCTTAACTTCTTCCCATTTGCTATATTTATTCAAATATTTCTTGTGATTTTCAGAAGACCTGACCAAGTACAGATACACATTTTGGCAACTTTATACATTCCAATGAAAAAAGGTAGTGCAACTATGAGCGTTAAAATCACAGAATGAAAAAAATAATTCAAGTGCATATTTTGGACTGAGTACTTTTACTTTTTAAACTGCAATAACAAATTTCTTTCAGAGCAGTAATTCTTGCTAGTGATTTGGGAGCCTAAAACAAGGCTTCTAGTATTTTGATATATCCTGTATGTTCTCCAGCTGCTACTACAGAAGTGTCTCCCATTAATCACATATCCTAGGTACCTGCCCAGCCTCTGCTGAGGTCTTAGATTCCATGTTGTGTATTCTTCTGATGCCCCTGTTTAGGTACCTGGGTCACTCTCTTTCAGTCTAGTTTGCCTGTATAAAAAAGATAGGTAGCAAAGTCTGCTGCTCTGTAAAGCTAAGGAGAGGTTTCAAGAGTCCCTGATCAGTCTAAGAAATGTGAAGAGGCGGCCAATATTGGTTTCAGTAATTTGGTACATTAGGAAAGTAGGGGATTTATTCAGGAAGGCATAATACTGTGCTAGTGATGAATGGGACTCTACCTGCATCACTGAACCAGAATACACAGCCCAAGTAGAAATGAAGTGTTGAAGCACCTCAGGTGGTGTGGTACCATTAGGAGAGGAGTTAATGAGGAAAATCACGAGAAGGAGAAACATTAGGAAAAATTAAGTTGAAAAAAATTATAAGAAATGAGGTCTGGCTACAGTCTATCAGAAACTGACTTTGAGCCTAAGGAAATGTACTTTATCTCCTAGGCAGGTAGCTCAGGCTGAGCTGTAGAAGAAAACCTCTTAAGTGCAGACAGACTATTTTAAAAGCATGGGAAAAGACAGAATAACCCTGGGAACAGCTTTAAGTTTTCTGTATTGACAGTGAACTATGAGATGCAGCTTAATGAATCAAGACGGCACCATAGAAGCCTACTTTTTTTTTTTTAAACATTCAATTTATTAATAAAAACAGATGAATTAGAGCAGGAGTGGCAAACTATATGATAAAAATAGGACAAAGAAGCAATTCTTGGTGGAATTTTTTTTTTAGCAAAATAAATGTATGCTGAAGCCTGCTTAACACTGAAATTAAAAAAAAAAAAAACAGAAAAAAAAACCTGAGAGCCTTAAACAAGAAGGTTAATTTAAAAATACATAGAAAAAGCTTTTTAAAAAATATTTTTTTCTTCTTTTTAAACAGCACAGAGATGTGTTTGACTGCTTTTAGAGATATTTTTCCAGGTTTATTCACTGTGAGCCTGATCCTGCATATACTGAAGCCATTGGGAATTGCATAAGACTCTAGCAGTCTATGAAAAGGTGACAGAGTATGAAACATCTTCCCATAGAACAAAATCTACATGTCTAAATACAGACCATTTAAAGATAAACATGAACACAAAATCTCTGATTCTACCTAGATTTTTGAATATGCCAATCAGTGGCAGTACTGTTTCTGGATACTTTTAAAACCTATTTTCATGTCTAATGTGTTACCTGTAATTTTCAGCTATTTGACCATTATTACCATTGTAGTTATCCACATCCATCAGTTAGTCACAGAATGATTACCATCTCTACAAGATCTCCATTTGTCTTGTTTTATTTCCTAAGCAACAAAAGTTACAGCAGTTCACTTTTTTCTCCTATGATACCGGTTCATAAGACTATAAACATTGGCAAAAAATAAGGCTGAAGTCACCCTGCTGCTAACATAACAACTCTTCTATGGCAATCTACGTGTTTCAGTGCCTCATCCCTACCCTTTACGTCCAACCAATAAGGAGATGGGCTTCAAGTCCTACCTTAAATCAATTTTAATCCCTGCCAAAATTATTTCATTGGTGTCACTGTATTTTCCCTAGAAAATCTCATACGCTATTCAGAGATTACCCTGCTGTATAATATATTGTCAATTTTTTCCCTAAAAAGATAAATTACTGTGATAAACCATATCTGCTGTCCTTATTTCCAGCTTTTTAAAAGGGCTCAATTTCAAAACCCAGTATCCAAAAATAGTCAATGCTACTGTGTCAATCTCACCTTTTCATCCCTATGAAAGTTTGCAGAGTAGCAATTATTAAACAAACCGATGCTAAGAAAGCAAGCGGCCTGTTTTAGCTCCTAATCATTACTGCTGCCCATGCTTCTACAGATATGACAAGCAAAACACTTACTGTACATGGTCCTAAAAACCACTCAGTTCCCATTTGCGCCAAATCTACCTACCTGCCACATTAGCAGGATAACTCATTTGTACGGCAGCCATATAAACACTGGAAGGACTCTGAAAATGAGTGACCAACTATGACCAGAGGACAGAGTCATTATAGTTTGTGTGTATATTTATTATACAGACATGTTTCTATACTCTCCCTCAAAAAAAAAAAAAGACGACCGACTTCAGATGTGACCACTTCTTTTGCTCCTTTAAAAGCTCAAAACAAAAATTTGACCTGCCCTAACTTCTATATGCTGTATGCTGTTGAGTGGGTTTTTGTTTAATTAGCAGGTTGATTGTGTTTGAGGGGGTTTTTTCACTTTTTTGGGCGGGGAAGCGTGGGGGAGAGGGGCAGGGGGACTGCTGCTGCTTTTTCTGTTGATATTATGTTGTAACTCACTGGCACCATTTTCTTCAGTTCATGCTTACCCACTTTTACTAAACTTATTTGTTGTTCAGTGTGAAAGGGAGAACTTTGGAAAGGGTGGTAGCCCTAGGACACCAAAAACTACTTATCCAAAAGCACGTAAAAAATCCAAACCTCGCTGGTCTCAGAGCCATATTATAACTTGCGCACTCAGCACAAACTCCAGGGACAGTCAAGGCTTGTTCTTAAGAATGGACACTGAGTCAATTTGTATTTACAAAAGAAATCTCCAAAACTGGTAGAGAGTTTTAGACTTACACTGCAACAGCATGGTCTCTGGCAAATACTACAGCCATGCTCTCAGTTAATCTTAAGTACTGCACGGAGAAGCAGAACTGACAAAAACAAGGAAAAAAAAAATATCTCTAATTCCATAATTTTATGGAAAATTTTTATGATCCTTGGAAGCCATTTTAGAAGACTTTTTCAAAACGAAGGAAGCAAGAAGTAAAACCAAATCCCCTTATTCGTACTAAAAAAAACCCAAAACTAGAAGCCTACTTCAGATGTTACTTGTATTTTCAGTTTTTTGCATTGACTGCTTTTAGTTAACGTCATCAAGGCAACATTTTGCCTATACTACTTGAGTTTGCCCCTAAACACTTCCAGAGAAAAGGAGGGAAGGATATTTACCTCATAAGAAACACAGTACTTGGCTGAAAATGTATTTTAAAGGGTTTGCCAAGGAAGCACTGAGAAGAAAATTAAAAGAATAAACATAACTAAATGAAATGATATAGTGTTAAAGTTATTATCAAAGCCTATTTAAAAAGGAATCTTCTTGTATCTGCAAACACTAAATAGCATTTGAAGTCTGAACCGTGTTGATGGAATACAGTAGGAAACTCAAAGGTATCTAAATCTATTTTGAGCTAAAAATACTAGCAACACTTTTTGAAATGTGTGGTTAATTGCTACTTTAATCAAGGTAAATCAAACCATGTATGAGAATGCCTTTTGGAAATAAGTGAATAATTCAGTTTTATTTTCTGTCTAAATTTTGAGGACATAATTGTTTGAAGATAGAGCATCAGAGCTTTTTATAAGGAGATGAATTAGATCCATGCCCACTTCTTTTTTAGGGAATAATTTTAAATAGCATTAAATAATATGCATAAGAAAAAGCAGCTGAAGTCAAGGAACATGGATATGAGATGAATGAGACTTTATTAATAATGGTGCTGTCACAGTTAATGGTTTTGCCACTTACTAGAGGCATGGCCAGTTAGGCTAGAATTACTTAGTAGCACAGTCTCTGCAACTCAGTGGTATTTTCATTTGCCACTCAGCTGCTGGAGGAAAATGCAAGTGTTTTAATGAACTATGAAATCAACGAGTGGCACACTTTAGCTTATGAGACAGGCTGACTAGCATCAATGTGATATATCATATTTGCAAGATGCTGTTCAGTCTACTATGGTACACTGAACTCAGCCTGCAAAACTACAGTATCAGCCAGCAGATACTTACCAATAAAAGCCTTGTGAGGCAAATGAGGGTGTCTGAGGACAGCTTTAAAGTGTTTTATTGCTCTTAACTTCACAGAAAGCACAGTGGGGGGTGGAGAGAGGGAAGGGTTTTGCATTACTCTTCTTTAGTGACTCCACACAAAATTTGGGTCCCAACATAAATCAGATCCCTCTTCTAACTACCAGCCTTTTCTGGCCAAGACATGTAGGGAAGCCCAGCTGGGCTGTTTCTGACAGCAGCATCCATATTTCTGGGCTAATTGCAATGACATGTAGGTTTAGAGAGTGACCCGGGCCCTGAGTCTTGGACTTTAACCCAGTAAGTACCCTGATTTAGTGTTTATGCCCAAATCAGTCCACAGGTGGGCATATTTCTCAAGTCTGTGGCAGAGCACAAAGGAGATTAATGCTGTACAGGCCACCTCACAAATGAGACGGGAGCACAAACTGTCTTCTGGAAATGAAGACTCAATAGCAACGACCAAGAGGGCAGATGAAAATCTTTTCTAGAGGCTTTTTGTCAGACATCGACTCAGGATTTCTTAGGTTTAGTAGTAAGTGCTTTAGACACCTCAGATTGAGCTGCTTACATGCCATCCCCTTAGGCCAAAATCTCCAGTTTGTGAAAACTGACAAATAACCTTCAGAATACTTCAGTCATTTTGAAATAAAACATGTCCCATGTCCTACCCACAC